>NC_090923.1:1296299019-1296602049 GCF_040938575.1 Ambystoma mexicanum | reverse complement strand
CTTCGCACCTTGGGACGTCCCTTTTGACAAATGAGGAGTCTGTCAAAGACATATCTGAATCGGTCAATGAATGGGGGGTAGGTTTGAGTCCTGCAATAGAGTTAGCAGTAAGCGCATAATATGCAGGAGTCTTCACTCGTTTAGTTCCTAGAGCGACCAGAGAACAAGTAATCCCCAGAGGGGTGCATGAGTCAATCCTCCTGCGTTTATTTGAAGGAATAGTTGTTATTTCTCGGTCAGTCTCAGAGAGGTCACACTGAGAGGCTTGTCTCATTATGTTTGCTTTGCTGTCTCTAGCTGTAGAGAAATCTCTGCAATATCGCGTGATAATTTTGCAGCCACAGCAAGAGATACATATGCCGGGATTGTGAGTTCACTGGATAGATTCACACCACCAAACGCGGTGGAATGTGTGTTCTCGATGTTAGAAGCGGGCTTTACTAACGTGGAAGTGTAATTCCCCTTTGTTTCCTCATGCATATTGCCTGCACTCGTGTTTCATGTTGTTTCTGAGATCAAACGTTAATTGTCCGTTCTGTGATTATTCATATTAGAGACTGCCAGCGCTGGGTGTTCTGCAGAGCAATCAGGGTTTGTGATCACATCTTTGTTGCAACCCTGTTCCGTTCGCGTGATCAAATTTGGTAAGTGTGAGGAACTCATGGTGGCAACAGTAAAGACAGGCACAAGTGATCACAGTTCAAGGGTGTTTATAAAACTGTATAAATGGGTGAGATAAACTCCTAATCTAAACCTAAATCTAAGATGGGAGCAAGCTACAACCATCAAATAATAATAATACAGTCCAAGTGGACTCTAGTCAAATAAAAAGGGCCTATACTAAAAAATAAACTATCGCCAATCCTTACCACTATGCTCCAAAATAGTGAGAGATAGTGTTCTCAAAATTATAAGTCAGGATGGTATAACTTGTGTCTCCCTTCCCCACGGTTTTAGCACGGGCAAGGCGGGACTCTTAAGCACAGCATGATGTTACAGTTTGTTTACAAAATATCAGGGCCTTCTGTGGCCAAGTCTCTTTCACACAAAGTCTCTTGCCTCAGAGGATCTGATGTGTCACAAACCACAAAAACATAAGTTCCTTCAATAAATCTTCACAGGCGATTACTCTTCACTTTAGGATCCCCCTTTGCTGGGCTCCGATTCTTTGTACAACATGGGCCTCCCTCCATCGGTGTCATGCATGCTGGACACTGTACCTCTGGATCTGGAACTCTGTCTGTGCGTAGAACGGGTTATGCTCATAGAACAGTTAGACCGTTTTACTCAAGATGGAGGTTGTTTGATGTATTACCAGGAAAACAACGTCTGCATTATTCACATCATTGAAATTCACGTGATTTCGGTTAGTCACGTGTTCTTACGGCAGAACGTTTATAAGCAGCGTGGAAACGCCACTTGCTGCTTCTGATTGCGTCTTGGTAGCTTAACTTTTCATCTGCGTCCTTGCATCCAGTTAGTTGCTTCCTTGGCCTTCTTCGACGTGTTTCCTTCACACGCGATCTCCTGCATCTACAACTGACTTTGTTAGTGTGTCTTCTCACACGCAAGGCCCGGTTTCATTTGGATGCAGTTTTCCTGTTCACGTGATAATACCCACGTAGACTCTGAACTCTTCAAGCGCGGCTGTCCGGGCTGCGTGAACTGGTTTTCGCGTGTAAATCGCACGCGGACGTTGGAACTCTTCAAGCGCGGCTGTCCTGACTGCGTGTACTGGATTTGCGTGTAAAATCACACGCGGACGTTGGAACTCTTCAAGCGCGGCTATCCTGGCTGCGTGTACTGGTTTCACGTGTAAAATCACACGCGAACATTGGAACTCTTCAAGCGCGGCTGTCCTGGCTGCGTGTACTGGATTCGTGTGTAAATCGCACGCGGATGCTAGAACTCTTCAAGCGCGGCTGTCCTAGCTGCGTGAAATTGGATTGTGTGTAAATCGTACGCAGACGATAGAACTCCTCAAGCACGGCTGTCCTAGCTGCGTGAACTTTGTTCGCGTGTAAATCACACGCGGATGCTGGAACTCTTCAAGCGCGGCTGTCCTGGCTGCGTGTAGTTGATTCACGTGTATCCAGCACCTGGTTGATTAAAGCCTGTGAGGAAGTAACAGGTGGACTCATTTCGTTATAAGTTCTGTTCCTGGTGGGATAGGAAGGTGTATCTTCGACTACAACTTTAATTTGAAGGTGTCTGTGCACAGAACTATGAACGCTGTCCTGTGGTGCACCAACCCGGTAACTAGCGAGAGCCTCATGCTGTTCAGCATAAGTCTCCCTTACTAACCTTCCCTCCTTTGTCGTTGTTTTTTATTTTCTTTCTGGATACTTCATGGACTTTGGTGAAGACTACAGTTCTAAGCCTACAGGTTAGTGTTGGAATCTGCATTATTACCATTCTATCAGAAAGGCCAGTTGAGATAGATTCTCATTAGGCTTTCTTTTCCCTAGGCTGCCTTCCTATAACTCTCCCACGCCCTTTCCAGTGATCCTCCTCTCTGCCTGTTCCACCAGTGAGAGATTTGTATCACTTGGAAGGTCTAAATTGACATCCCTTCTATCAAGTCATGTGAATTAAAGGATCCGGAAGACCCTTATCAATTGTATCCTTTTTTGGTTACCGTATCCTTTTCATAAATAACTTTGGGGATTTATGAAAATCGGGTTCACTACGGCCTTTCATTCAAATTCTTGGCAGCTTGTAATATTCAAGAGTCTTAATGTCTTTTTAAACAACCATTCACTGTGGACAACCCTCAGCCGGGTTCACTCTTGTCAACACAATGTTCACGGGTATATTATGCATCACCCCAATTTGCAGGCATCCCTCAGCCGGGTTCACGTTTGCCAAATACACAGTTCACTTTGCTTTCTCACAATGGGGGATTCACTCTTGTCAGCTTTCCCCTTGCCATCCCTCCGTCGGGTTCACATAGCCATTCTAAAACAGTTAATGATTTTCTGATACAGTAATGATTTGTTAATCTCATCAGAAAGAGGGGTACCATTCCCCTAGCTTTCTCTTGGCATCCCTCCTTCGGGTTCACACTTGCCACAATTCACACAAAACTTCCTTTAGACTCCTTAGGTTCTTCCTTTTACCTAAGTCCGGATCTCAGCCCCCAGTCAGGCTTTCCTTTAAGCCCCCAGCCAGGCTTCCCTTTACTTTCCTTCTTGTCAATGCGTCTGAGACTTTCAATTGTAAAAGGGGTTTGACTTGACCCTTGTATGACCCCTCCGACTCCTCACGTCGGCCTCTCCTAGGGCCTCATGCTACTTGTAGATTTAACAAAGGGGACCAGTCAGAGTCATTTGAATGAGCGCCCACGCGGTGGTGGACCACTCTGCATCTGGACCTTCACTGGGGTTTCTTCAAAAGTTCAAATACACAAGTTCTTTGTCACAAGTTCTTTGTTCAACAATGTTGCCACCTGCAACCTTGGGCCCAGCACAGTTTGGTTTATTATCAGTCCTCGCTGACTCGCCGGCTGTGCTGAACTGTTGGAGTTTCTTGTCTCGGGAGTCAAGGACAGCAACATGGCGGCAAGCGCTTTTCCCCACCTTGGCTATCCGCGCAGGAGCACACCATGTACCGTTGACACCTGTCACATCACACACCAGCTGGACTTCCCGGTCTTATGATTTCCCTTTTGGCGGCTTCCCAGGTCTGAGTTGAAAAGGGCAAGGGCAATTCCCTCCTCGTCGTCCTTTCAAGTCTTGCTGCCTTTCTCCTCCGTTTGAACTGCCAGTCCTGAATAGCTGCTTCCTCATGCATTCGGCCTTGCTCGAAGTGTGCTTTCGGGCTCTGCCTTTATTCCTGTGGGGAAGAGAAAGGGCCGTTAGGTGTGTGTAATTATTGGCAATTGCCTGGCTCTGCCTGACCCTTGTGTTGGGACATGTCAGGTAAACGGCTCTGGTGTTAGTCCGTTGTTTGTCACGGTGTAGGAAAGTGTTTCTGTTAGAAAAAAGGGGTGGGGGTAGAGTTTCTAGATATCCTACGGGTTAGGATGGGGAAAAGGTGAAATAAGGAAGGGGATACCGCGTCTCACTCTTTGGTATCCCACTTCCACTCCCCGAGACCCCCTCATCCAGGTGATCCTCCCCCACTGGTCCACCCCCAGAAACTGGATCCAATAGCGATGGCCGTGTCCTGGCCACCTGGACGACAGATCCCCATGGACCAGTAAGTGAGACACCTTCAGGTTTCACATATAAGCAACCATAGTTTGCCAGTATTTCTGCAGACGACTTGCGGCTCATTTTATCAGGTAGGTCTTCCTGGTAGTCGTTGCTATCGTCTCCACTTGCACTCATATGGACTTGCGCCCGGGTGGGCTGGTGGTTGTTCTCAAATATTAAAGGCGGTAACTCTTGGTGAGTCACGATTATCTGAATGGGGATGTTAACAGAAGGGTCATTGTCATTATTGTTGCTATATGCAATGCAACTATATTGGGAAAGAGCAATGGACTGACTCTTGAAAGCATTGGAAGTGCAGGGGATGACAAAACAAGGTCTCGCTCTTCGTTTTCCCTTCATGACGCAGCTTTCTCTGTGGTCTCTGTATCCTCGGCAAGCTGATTTAAGAGCAAACCTTTCTTTCATTAATGTCAGATTGCGGGAGGGGGTGACTGGAGGGGAAGTTCTTACCTCTGATTCAGCATCGGTTTTGTAGTCCGTTCTCCTAAGGGAATCAACCAGCACACTGGATAGAGATGGAGACGGCTTGGACAAGAGGCGGAGCTGCGCCGCCTTCTAGTTCTTAGTGGAGCTCTTTGCCTAAGCTCTGCATCTGTGTCTATGACGATGATGACAAGTGGCAAGCTGATTTATTTATTTTTGGCCTCCGGGTTCACTGGTCTCACAGGGAACACATGAAACACTCCTGACACTCTGTGACGCTCTGCGTTGTGGGGTGAGTATTTGAAGGTTAGCTCCTCCTCAGCTGTTCAGCAGGCAGGGAAAATGTGTAACCACCAACGCAGGGGACAAACATCTAGTGGGGACTATATACGCCCTAATTAAAGGAGGGGAAAAGGGAGGGGAAAGAAGCTTCATGTCCAAGTGGGACAAGGATACGGAGGGCATGATAGAAGAAGCCCAATGGACAGAACTATGTGCAAACATCCCCAAAGTTGTTCAGTCACTAAAAATACAGGAAATATGGCTCAAGACGATGTACCAATGGAACCCAGCCCACACCAAATTAGCGGTATACTACCGGTCCACATCTACCTTCTGCTGGAGTGAATGCGGGAAAGAAGGAAGCTGGAGGCATATCTAATGGGAGTGCCTGAAAATCCACCCATTCTGGGAGATGATACAAATTGCAGTTAAAGAAATTCTGGGGGTGGAAAAAAAGGGCAATATCGGGTTGTTTATAATAGGTATGGGGGGATTGAGTAACCTTCCAACGAAAGCACAAAGCAAACTCTACGTAATACTAGTCATGGCAGGGGGCCCTGCTTCTGGCCCACAAATGAAAATCGAAAAACACACCCACAGAAAACAAATGGGTCAGGAAAATATGGGAATGTGTAGCCATGGAATGGATGTCGTACTCCATACGGGGCCCCCACTGCAAATTCCTTATGGATTGGGACCTGGTAATGAAATTCCTGAAGAAACACTCCAAGAGCATGTGATGCCCAAAAAAGGATAAAATGACTAGGATTCATATAACGCCATTCCCCATAATGCAAACCCGGTCAAAAAAACAAACCACAGACAATTTAGAGAGAGGTGCGAATAAGGGGAAAAGAAGAGAATGTGACCCACTAAGCATAAGACGAACAGGGGAAGGGACAACACGGGATGAAAGGGGACCCAAGGGTATACAAAGCCAAAAGGAAGAGGAGGTCTGGACTAACCAAGACCTAAGGGGGGAGGAGGGAGTTGGGGGGAAAGTTAATTGTTCAAAGTTATTCTGTTTAAAAGAAATGCCAATATAATGTATTTGGGGAAAATAAATGTAAAGGCGGGAGATTAAGACCCCACTATGATTGGGGGTATTCAGAGGCACTTCATATGCATGCTACGTGATCCTGCAATCGCCCAACTTGAAATAGAAAGAGTGGACTGGTGGACTTTCCCCTTTGCAATTTGCAACAATTAATGGATTATCTGGGGGAACACAGCATAAAACTACCATACAAGAGGAGTGTGAAGGCATTGTGAAGTAAGACACAGACAACAGATTTAGCTTTCTAAATAAATGGTTTATTTTTCTTAAATGTCAGGATCTAGTAAGGACTAACATGCCCTATGCTAAGGTGGGATTTGCCTACCTAAAGAAAACTAAGGATAGTCTGTGTCAGTAAGTTCAACTCAAAAATGTGTCTGTGTCCAAAACCTATACTTGCTCTCACAACTAAATACATACAATGTGTAGGGATGTCAGCAACAAAAGTAAGCGTGTTCCAAATAAAGATCAGCACTTCTTCCAGCTTCTCGCTTATTTTCAGCTTCCCCAAGTTCAAAACAGTTCCAAAAAGGCCTTGGGTTTCCCTTCCTCAAGAGCTCGACACAGTTCACAAAATCTCAAGGTTCCCTACCCCAAGACGTCAGCTCTTCCAGCTTCAAAAATACAATGAGTAAAAATATATTAGCTTTCAAAACAGTTCCAGTTCAACTTCTTAACCATTCAGGTTTTGCAAAAGTTCACATAGATAGTTATTTTTCTTATTCACTTCAGTAACTGTTATACAATACAGTTTATTCATCTTTGCTTTCCTTGGCTCTTTTTAAGTAGGGGTCACTCGGTCTAGGCGAAGTTGTCAGACCATACGGTCCACCCATTACAGGTCATGCAAAAGATAACCCTTGGCACTTTGTTATGCTTCTGTATTTCTTCAGGCTTTTTGCCAACACAGGTTTTCTCTCTCTGAACCTATGTCATTAGTCAATACTCATTTTCTTGGCTTTGCCACAACGTGCATCTCACACAACTCACTCCGTGGTGATCACCCTTTTCCACCACCTTGCTTTCACATTATCATGAGTGCTCATCACTTGCTTTCGACTTCATTCATAATTGATCATTACTTGCTTTTGTCTCATGCCGTATTCAAATATGTTTATCACATCTTTCCTTTAGTACGGTATTCAAAATTGCTTATTGCACTTTCAAAATTAAATATTACACTTTGCAGCTTGTTCGGCATTCAAAAACCCTAAATTGGGTCTTCCAAAGTAACTGCAAAAGTTCTCAGTTCATTCGGCATTTCAGCATGACTGCTTCGAGCACCTGTAGTGCCCCGTTATCAGTATTCCCTTCCTTACACTCACTGGTATGCTGCTGCTCCTCTGGGCGTCTCGTTCCTCTTCTCCGGTTTCCTTTCACTTCGCTTCTGCCTCAGGGGTGCCCCAGCGATCAGCACTCGCCATCCCCGAATCTCGCTGCACGTAGCTCTGCTCTTCTTTAGTGGATGCTACCAGTAGTGGATGCTACCAGCGGCCTGCAGTGATTGGGAGACTTTGATGTCCCAAAGCTCCTGCTGTGGGCACAGGGCACGCAGAATTGTAGGCTTCTCGACCCTCTCATGGCCCGCTCTGGCCCCAGCATCTCTTTCACCCGCCTGCTCAGCACTGCATCCTTCCAGCTGGTTCCTCTCTAGCCAGCTCCACTTCTGCAAGCTGTGTCCTTCTCTCCAGACCGGTTTCTCCTCTCTGCTGGGTGCGCTCTCATTTTATACACCTCAGGCTTGTTAAATGGTTGCAGGTGCAAGTCCTTCACTTCAGCGGCCTGACCATAGTTCAGCCTATTACCTGGACATGCCTGACAATTACAATGGTACTCCTCCACAGCCCTCTTTCCCATCTCAGTACCAAAGTGGTGTGAATGAATGCAAGTGTGCATAACTCCCAGTTGCTTCCTCCTCGTCCCAGTCTTAAAGTGAAATGGCTGTGGGGCATTTTGTGTGTAAGAAAGAGGCAAAGACTGATAATAGCCCATGAAGGCAGGGGGAAGGTAGGGTCATTTTGACAAGGGAAAGGGGAATACCATGTCTCACCCAAAGACATCCTCTCCCGCCTGCCCAACTTCCCTCCACCCAGGTGATCCTCTCTTGCATATCCACCCCCAGGTTCACGATACAAAAGCGATGGCCTTTCCCTGGTCACCTGAGAGGAGGACCATGGGGAAGAAGATGTGAGGATGCCCTCAGGCTCCTCACAGGAGGCTCAGGTTATTTTGAAGAGGGAAGAAACAGGTGGCCAACACGAAGAGAAAGACAACTCAACAAGAGTATAAGGCCTTTGGAGATGGACTTTAAAAGAGAGACGTCTTGTTCCGACAATCCTGAAATTATGTTTATAACATATTGCAGGACATTTATGGTTCAAGGACAATCAAGTTAAGCTTATGGCTGGAGAGATAAACTGGTGTTAGCTACATCCTTTGGGTGAGGGAAATCCTCGGTAATCGACGCTAATATGTGGACGAAATTGTTGTTATATGGAAGCAGGATAGAGATTGAGGAGGTTATCACTATTTCTACGAGTAGGCCCTGAGAGAGAGTGCCTTTACAAGCAGAGAGGATACTGCGCGTAGGCATACAGCCTACTGTGAAGCACAATTAGTAAGCAAATGTCCAAAGTTCTTCATATGGTTGTTATCTCTAAGAATTCTATTTCCATTAATATTGCAGTTCTTACGATTACAATTTTTATCTGTTGGTGCTGTGGGGGGAAGGGGAAATGCATACTGGCTAATTACATTACACTGGGTGAGGGAGGGTACTAAACAGGAAGATGGTCATGTATATTGGGAGGAAATCTTTGATTGGAGGAATCCAAACAAAGTCATTTTTTACAATTTTGGCCAATTTACAATTCTGTAGGATTTCATAATGCCTAAAATGTTAACCTTAAAGATATGTGGTCCGAATTCTCTCTCATAGTGAAAGAAGACACAGCAATATTTTGGAAAGAGCAACAGGGTGTGCTTGGTTTTCAGAAAACACACTTATTAAAAAAAGATATCTCAAATTTCTGTGACAGAATATACCCCCAAATAGTAACAGCATTAGCTAATACTAAGACAGTATGGGTAGCCATTGCCTTTCATAAGGACACACAGTCTGATATAAAAAATTGAATATCTGATAAGGAGTTTAGATATATGATGCTCAAAGGGCAATGGAGGAGAAGAATGTTTCCTCTTACATATGTATATGTGCCCAACTCAAACAAGGATTCCTATATAGTGGGGTTTTGGAGAATGTGGTGTGCTTTGCAGGTGGGGATATTGTACTAATTGGGGATTTCAATCTAATATGGGACTCAAACCTGGAAGTTAATGACAAACCTACTGTTACACAATGGCAGCTCAAAAGCACTGAAGATGAAATTAGATACCTGGGGTAGTTCAACATTTGGAGGGAGATGTACCCTCGATACAAAAATTACTCATTTTTCACGGGGATTAATTTATCTAATTCAAATATGAACTATTTCCACTAGTGGACTCCTTGTGTGCCATATCATATCAGCTAAGACTGGGCAAACAACTACCACAGGTTATGCCCCTGTTATTATAACGATAACTAACTTACACGCCATACAGAAGGGAAGGGGGCTGGATGTTCCCAGCATTTTACTTAAAGATCCTGCCTTAAAAGTTGAAAATTCTAATAAAATATGGGACTTTGTAAAATGTAATGAACTGTCAGCCACTACTCCAGCAAACAATTGGGACACCTTCAAAGCAGTTCTAAGGGAAGAATTGATAGCTTTGTCTACAGGGAAGTGCAGAATATACAAGCTGAATGAAAGAACTGGGAGAACTAGAAGATAAACAAAAAACAAATCCCTTTAGAAAACACTGAGGAGGCGGGCTATATTTAAAACTAGCACAAAATACGCTTTTATTTACTCGACAAAGGTTTTATATAAAGTCCAAGCACATACATAGATTACTTGTGTCCAATTTGATGTGAATGAGGCCCTCGCAACAAATTAAACAAGTTAAGAATATAGCTGAACACTCCAATGTCTGAAATGTGGGGTGGGGGTGGGTTCCTTCTTTCATATGATGTGGGAATGTCCCAAGTTGCAATTATTCTGGGAACGGGTAAGGAATCGCCTACCCAGGGTGGTTAGTAAACCAACACCGCCATGCCCCAAAGCCACGCTCTTACATATCTGGGAAGACTCAGGGCTCAACAGTAAAGAAAAGTGCTTGCTGAGTACGGCGATTATGAGGGGTACGAAAATCCTGGCAGTGGACTGGGGGAACTTGACCCCAACTAGCATTAATAAGTGGGAAGAGGGGATGGCTCATTGTGCGGAACTGGAGAAAAGGTGGTACAGAGAGAGAGGATGTCCTCAAAAATTCAAAAAAGGCTGGGCTCAACAGATAGAAGCAGCCTGAACTTCACTCCGAGAGGGGGCAAATGGATATGGGGGGAGATCTTGGCAGGCGGGTTTGGGGCAGGGGTTGGCAGGGATTGTGATAGGGGGAGGGGAAAAAGGGGTAGGGGGAAGGAAGGGAGGGAAGTACTGAGAATCTCTTTGTTATTGTTGCCAATGTTATTGCTTACTAGGCATATGATGGAAAATAATAAAAATGTGTTTATAAAAAGAATATAGCTGATCATCTGAGACACAAGGTGTTGGTGAGATTTTATAGTGGGTTACATCAGTTTGAGAATCCTAATGGGGTGCATCTTCTAAATGACTTACAGGGACAGATGCTTCCTAATCTTATGCCATAACAAAGACTCACTAGATCTTCCCATTACAGATACTGAGGTCATGCCAGCAATAACAGTTGGAAATTAATAAAGCACAAGAGCCTGATATATTCACAAGGGTGTTGTTTATAAAACATTTGGCAAACAAATAGTATCCACACTGAGCAGCCTATATAACTGTTTTGGCCTGAAAGTTTCCATGGCTGACTCATGATTACCTTAGCAGCCAAGCCAAGTGTCCCGATGAATGATCCTCTTACAAACTCATTGCATTGATAAACATTGACGCTGCAATACACACTAAAATGTTAGTCTTGAGATGGGAGAAAATGAAGCATAAATTAATCAACGCAGATCAATCTTACTTCATCAAGGGAAGAAAGGTTTTTTTACAATGTTAGAAGGCTATTCACACCTACTGAAGAGTGGGAGTAGTAGTCAATGACTAGGTCACTCCAGAAGAGATTGTAGAGTCAGGTGGAGGTAAGCGACGGTGCCACTTCCTGCAGTGGTAGTCAGGACAGAAGCGGGTCCAAGAGAGAACACAGAAAATAAAAGCGGCAGGGCTCAAGTCTGCGTCTCTTTTGATCACATTTTAGACCAACAAAGAAAGTGTTTTTCTTCATTTAGAAGGCAATGGCTCTCAAGTCCAAGTTATGTAGCAGATCCTTCTGATGGAGCACTGCAGCAACTGCTCCATACAACATTAACAAGCGGTTTCAGTGGGAAGATCAATCTGAAATACTTATGTTGCTGGTGCTATACTTACATTCATATCATGATTTAATTATTAAACTTTTTTAATTAATAAACTCACCACAATAACTTATGACAAAAAAGTACTTAGAAATCTCTCTTGCTTTAATAAATTATGTAAAAGATATTTTTGCAAATTACAAGCAGTAGAACATTATATACAACACATACGGATGAGAACCTTAAAATGTGGATAGCTCTTAAACCTTTTCAGGAGCAATATGCATACTACTCATTCTCATACCCTCAAGAACTCACACCTGATCTAATGCCTCAATTATCATCACACGTGGGGCAGTAGAATTGTCATGTCATTAGGTCTCTTGACATATAATTCAAGAGGTCTGGGCCTTCTTCAGGACCACAATTCTCAAGTGGAAATATGAAGATGCCAAGTCTTCTCCTTAGCTCACCTTCTTGCTAATTGTCCTATGCAGACTTCTAAAAGGTAACCAAACCTGTCTGGTATCATTTGTTCCCACTTCAGAAATTCTCCACCGATATTTCTCAATTCACCCTGCACTTTTAGGCCCAGTGTCCCAGCATGTAGGGGTTTATTAGCAGGGCCATACTTCAGTTCGTTCTGGAAACTTGGACTCACGCAAATCCCAGAATGCAGTGGGTTCTCAGTGTACATTTTCTTCAAGCAAATTGTATCTCTAATCGGCTCCTTTTCCAAGGTGATTCGGGTACTTCTCCCCTAAATCAGCAGCTTCACTCATTGGACCTCTACCTCTCTGCAGACAGCCTTTACGGTTCTTCTCCTCTCAGTGGTCATCTGTGTGTCTGCGGTCTTTCCACCTCTTCCTTTGTTTGCAGACTGCTGGTTCACTCTGCTTTGCTTTAATGCCCTTCAGGTCAGCGGGCATCACCTCTAACTGCTAGATATGGCACTAGCTCTCCCACCCCTCTTTCCAGTGCCATTTTTGCTTGGCAGCAGAATTTTCATCTGGGCAGGTGTGCCTCCCATGTCGCTCCACTAGATCAGTGGCTGAGCTCGGATGGTGCAGGTGATCTCAGGTTCACTTGAAGAGTCTGTTTGGAATTGGAGGCACCAGGAGAGCTGGTCTTGATTTTGCCCTTATCTTGCTCACGCTTCTCGTAGCGGACCCAATACTACGCAGTTATTCTCCAGCAGGTTAATGTTGACGTCACCTCTTCCTCCAGGTGCAGACTTCGAAAATGGGGAACACAGTACTGCCAGCATAGTCTACTGATTTCAGAGAGCATCCCGCTTGGACCTATATAAAGGGTAACTCAACACACATTGAATATTTCTAGTGTCTCTATCAATTGTATGCCTAGTTCTAAAAAAATGTCTGTTGCAAGTACATACTTTTGTTTCTTCTCTGCTCACTCGCACTCTATATCTTAATTCAGAATCCTGGCCTCCGTTTCCATAGTCTGGCTACTGAGAAGGTAACAGCTGTAATTTTGAACATGCAACTTAATTTTAGAACCTAATAGGCTTCTATAAATATAAATTGGCTCTTCAAATGTTTGCATTTGGTGCCAATGGCTCCGATAGAAAAGTTAGCCTGGAGCCCTGAGTGCGTGGAAGGAAGGAGTAAGACAGCAGATCTCTAAGGAACCCCAACACGGCGCATCAGAACACCCAACAAGCGCTGACCTTGGACCCAGTCTGGCTGGATGCTCCTGCCGCCCCAAGAAGTGAACCGCAAGGAAGAGTTCCCAGAGGCAGCGTTCAGCTAATCCCAAAAACACCTCTCTGCCTGGAAGGCATGGGCATGTGGCTGGAAAATCTGCAGCTCTGGGAAAGGGGATACGAACCAGACCATCCCTTTCCTACTGACCCCTAGAGGGGGCGAGATCCCCTCTTTGAAGAGACAATACTTGAGTTCTTGGGAAGACCTTTGGACATTGGGCTTTGCACTGGCTACCTGAGTTTGATTGTGTTGAACTATGGGACACTGCACAACTTTGGGGAGCCCCTTTGAAGCAAGAGGGGGAAGTTCCCACTTCCTTGAAAACACTTTAGAAAACATTACCCGACCCCTCCCCTCAAGTTATAGCTGACGCCTGGAACTAGCACCCTGACACCATCTTTTCTTATTGTTTCCATCACCATGACACGTTACCCTTTGAGTACTTAATTAAAATGAAAAATACTTTGTGTCTGGGTGTCCATGGTAACCAACTTGTCACACCATTCAGAACCGAGTGCAAATTGCGTGGCTTCCTACCAATTAGTGTTTTAATTGTTGCTAAAAAGGCAAGATTTAAGCCAATCATTTTAAAACATTTACAGTGGGATGACCGCATCAAACATTTCTAAGTTGGTCTGGGCTCGTCTCCTGCACTGAGTCGGCCCAACGCGTGGAAAATCTTCATGCCCCCACCACTTTCAAGAAGTCCCCAGCCATCACTGGAGTTGAATTGTTATGCACACAAATAATAAGATCCATTTCAATTACAAGCTATATAGTACAACTTTCCACAGAAATCCATCATAACCGCGTTGTCAAGGGGCCAGCGCTTAGTCACTTCCTCACGGTTGGCTAATAAACAATCTTGTGTGTGCTGATATTCACATGAGAAGGAGCCACACTCATAATGTGTTATTAATTGTTATCTTGCAATTAACATTCGTGAATTGAGCCATCATATAATTTAACCTCACTTGATACCTCGATTGATTAGCATTTTGGATTACTATATTTAAAATATGTGTCCCAATGTATTCTTGACCAAAAAGGTATCTGCATCCACACCATTGACAAGATAGGTCTGTACATCCGCCTAGTTGGAGATCACAACTTAATTTATTATATGAAATCAATATCTATATATTAAGTGTGTATATGAATTTGACTTTATATATTTGCCTTCACAGCTGTATGAAATCTGAGAATTACTTTATACAGCAAGGAGAGCGCAAAACATAAGCTGGCTGCAGCATAACCAATCACGCTGTGATATTGGCGAGTGGTGTCAAAAAAACGAATATTGACTGCAATAGAACAGTACAGAGCCGAAAACAATTTTACTTCGACAAATCTATTCTACAAGTACTGCAAAGGATGCGGGAGCTTCTAAAATATAAGAAATTACGTTTTTAATCAAATCATTTGACCATGCCCAATTTGAATCTTAATTATGGTGAGCTGTTACACTTAATAGGTTGTAGGTCGTTTATAGATTGGAACAACAAAAAAACGCAAACGTTTGCCCCACTTTCCGAAGAGATATTTTAGTCTGCATGTCGCATTTAATTAAATCACCTTTGCTCATTTTAAGAACATGAAGTCGAAATTAATAGAGCCACATGCCACAACCAGTGTGGTGAGATGATCTATTCAGAGGCCGCCATCTCGTTGAACGCCCATTGGCGCTTTTTTAAGGCAAGGAGGTTTTAAGTTGGTTAATACTTCCATGCCTTGAAAAAGTGGCAGAGAGAATGCAACGCTTTGGCAGCTTCTGAATACATCCCCTCCAAGCACTGGGCAAATAGGCAAGGGTGTTTCCTTACTCTGATGACAATGTGTCACTTTTCCACGAACAGAAGTCTTTGCACTGGCCTCGTTCGATGATCAGCTACTGCAACTGCTTCAGATATGATGAAACTAAAATCCCTTTTTTTCAATTTCAGTGTCAGGGAACAAAGAGGAACCAAGAACAATGAATGAGGAAATCCCAAGCAAACGAAGGGTGAGGGTCAGAGCAAGAGAGAGAGAACACCTACAGAGGAGAGCACATGATATAGCCTAAACTCCAGGTTTCTGAGCTTAGTCTTCTAAGCCCATTCTTAAAATACCAGGGCACCTGATCCATTACCAGCCTTGGAAGGATGTCCAATCGTAGGACTTAGGTTTTTGAGATCTAAGAATAATAAACAAAACTATTATTTTTTTGAGGAAAAAGGTATTTCACGCCCCAAGACTCTTGAAACACCTTTTCGTCAATTTCAGACTTGCCCCCATACTTCTAGAGTTCCAGAACGAGCTCAAGACCCCCCTCTTCAATTATTTATTTATTTATTGCTTGCTTGTTAGGCGCTTATACAGCAGGTAAAATACAGTTTCAAAGCGCCCAATTACTGGCACCTTCCTAACACCCAGTTAAATCCCTGCTCTGTTGTTTCTCTGCTTCCCTCACCATAGTCTTCCCCCTCTGATTGTTAAGAGCACCGTTGCTCCCCGAAGCTAGGGCCGCACTCAAGAAATACCATAATAATAATAAGAATAATAAGAATAATTTCACCACTATTGAATCATCGTGGATTCACATACTATGAATACTCTATGTCAACAAGTGGGGAATCAACAGTATAATTGCACAGCGGTTTTAAGATACCAAAAAATGTTGACTTCCTGAAATAAGCAAAGGAAGCTAAAATATTGCCACTTTTTAAGAATCGAAATGCAGAACCATACCTGTACTATCGAACTAATGTCCCATCTACAACCTCCACTTCCTGGAGAAGTTATATGAGAAATGTTAAGAACCCCGCTGTGGGAATTCCCAGAATCAGAAAACCTCCTACCTAAAAAAGTCTTGCTCTCAGGAAGTGCTGAGGCATTGACTGTAGACATTAGAGATGCTATTCTTAAAACATCAGACACCATCTAATACTCCATCCTGATGCTAGTGGATCTTTCAGAAGAGAATGGTACCGTCAACCATACAAGCCACACAGACTGAGCTCACAACACATTAGACCAGGATTGACCTGTCCTCATTCCTTAGTGACCATACGATGCTGCCTTGCCCGCTCGCGTTTCAACACATGCAACAACTAGTCATTATCATTGAAAAGTACACACTTTCATTTCTAATGTATGCTGATGACGGAAAGCTTTCATTCAATCAAGCTGAAGCCATAAGCAAGCCGATATTATGCATAACTATTTGAAGGAAATGGAGTTCACTCGTGGATTACCAACAGACTTTCATCCCCAAATTGAGACAAGACTAAACTACTACTGTTTGCCCACCTACAGCCTCATCCTTCCATTCAAAAGGCCAGAGACACCTGATAGCCTGCACCCCACCCTGTGCTAGCCATTTTAAGCCTGAAACCTAGGATGTTGATTTGATGGTTTCCAGGCATTACATCAAAAGGAAAGAACATTAATTCTAGCACTGGGAGTTTGTTCATATAATGGCAGTCCCTGAATATGTTGAGATTGCTGCTAAGAAGGAGAAAGAAATATTGTTGGTCCCGACAATGTTTTTTCTGGCAATGTAATGACTCAGAACCGATTTGATAGCCTATCTTTATTCATCACATTTTAATCCACAACACACAACACACATTACCACCTACGCCACCTTGAAAAGATACTGCCATTCCTGTCCATGAAGCACTGGATTGAATTGATATGATCCTAAATCCTCTCCAGGCTTGATTACTGCATTGGGCTATAACTAACGTTTCCTAAGAACCTAATCAAATAACTGGAACAGGTACAAAATACTTGGTCTCCAACCTTCGAAAGGCAGTCAAAACTCTACAGCTGGCTCTTGATCCCGAAGGGTATACTGAAAACCATCGGCCTCAACCAAAAGGCATTTTGGAATAGATGTCTCTAAATACCTCCTACACTTTTTTACTCGCTACAAGCCACCAAGAGTACTAAAATATTCCTCTGCAAAAAACCGGGGCCAAACATCTATTCACAATTTTGAAACAACTTAACTCAAGAACTAAAAAATGAAGATGATAATATCACATTTAGAAAATACTGCCTAAGCAATCTTTCCCGTGGCATTTTTGTCAACATCCCTCTAAAACACTAGATGCCAGGACCTGATGTAGCCCTTCACCTGCACTGGCACTGAGACACTCAGGAATGTGTTTTGATTCGGACTGTGAACGGCCCTTCATACCCTGCCACCCCGTTCCTGTCCCCGCTGTGCCCTCCTAGACACCCTGATCATGCCTACCCCACTTTGCAGAAGGCAGAAGTGATTATTGTTGTTGTTGATTTGGTGTGTCACAAATTAAAACTTAAATTAATAAAAAAGTAGCCTATAAACATCTTTTGAGGCCTTTTCCAGTTCAGCAAATGAGGTAGTTATTCCTAAGAGGATACTCTTCTGTGAATTGTGTGTGAAAGAGTCCTGAGACAATGGTCCCTACATTCGACATTTAAGTTCTCAGCTGTAGAAAAAGAGGAGATCCCAGCTTTTCCCTGGGATTCGTCAGCTACTGCCTTCATAGAGATCAAACCACTTAAGATTGAGAGACACCATGTCAGCCGCGATAGCAAACATTTCTTGGGAGCAGAAACTAGCTTCTGGGTGGAATCATGTTTGCCAGCTGACATGGGTGGAAACCATGAAGCAAAAGGAAAGACATTACTTAAGTGGCGTGAGTGGCGAAAGAGTCGTCTGTGTGGTCCGTGTTGGGCCGTGGAGAGCCGGAGGTACAGACCGGTTGGGAAGCTGCATACAGAATCAATGTGACATTGTGACATTGTGATCTCGCTTCCTGTCCGCAGTACCCTGTGCAGAAGTCTGATTCACAGTGGCATCTGCAGTAGGACTGAAGCCTACATCCATACATCTAGGACCCTCCCAAGAATAGAAGACACCAAATAATTGGGGGACTGGTCCGTATGCATGTACGGAAGCTATTTCCAGCCCTAAAAACACCAACAGCAACATAAATGGTTAAGCTGTTTTCAGCCCTGATGAAAGTGGTCTCCTACCACTGAAACCGGTCGGCTCATCACAACACTGTAACTGCATACTTGAACGCAATATGTCAGAATACAGTACGATTAACCCTAATGAAGATAAGGACTGATCAAGGATCATTACTGTGTATAAAACACACAGAAATATAGGAAAAACTTTCTATGTTAACAACAGCAAGACAAAAGAAAAAAACAAATCAGAAATAAAAAAATAAGCTGACGCGAGGACTGTAGGTCTCAGATATACGAAATATACCCACCTCCCAGAAAATACATTAATCAGGGATAAGTGGGGGTCTTTTAAAGAAAGAACCTGCCCTCAAGGGAAAACCTAATAAAGTCAATGTTGCTTCGTCTTGAGGGCAGCCTTTTATGACAAAACAACAGAAGTGTTTCCAAAACCTTTTTGTTTTTTAAGGAACTATTATAAATAAAATTGCCCAAATCCTAACGTGAAGACACATTACTTAAGTGGCAGCATTCACAGAGTTACACAATCTGATGTGGGCAACAACGTCTTCAAGTTGCATTTCATGGCATTGACGTAGCACTGGAAATGCTGCTGGAAAGCCTGGTTCACCATCTGAATCTACCCTGTGGCACGTGGATTATGACCAAAAGAAAAAACATGTCGGCAAAACTGCTCCAAGCACTTTTAAATATTGCAATCCTCCATCAGAAACAATTCTACATGGCAACCCATGCATGCAAAAACAGCTTAGTCTGGAAAATCCTTGTTAACTCAATAGCCGTAGACAAACCATTTCAAAGGTCTAAAAAGGGCCATCTTTGAAAAAAATGCATCCTTAATAACCATATTGCAGTGCACCCTTTCAACAAGGGCAACTCCACAAGTGAAATCAGTGGAAATATGATGCCACGATTGAGAGGCAAATTTTAGCGGGCTTCACAATCTGGTTGGTAAATGCTCAGATGTCTTACTCATTGTGGAGGCTGCCAGCATACCATGTCACCTCTCAGTCACGCCCTTTGGCCACCAAAATGAACACTGTACCAATTCCAGCTGTCGTAACCATACGATGACCGACTGTAATTTCAGGTCACATTTCCAACACATTCCTTCAAAGTTTACTTCAAGACATCGCTGTCTGGCCGCAATCCAGGAATGGTGTGCCACCAATGATTTCTGCCTTAATGCCAGTAAGACTGAGATCCTCCTCATTGGGACACCCGCTGTTAGGGAGAATTCTCTCTTTAGGGTGAATTTCCTAACCTAGTGAGTCCCCCAGCAGCTTTGCTGGATTTCTGGAGTTTGTTTTTTTCTCCTGCCAAGAGTGAGACTCTTTTTCTCCCACTCTTGGACATGATTTGTGGTGTCCCTTTGACTGTTAATGTGTTTTATGGGCTATGGGGTCCTTTACTCCATAGGGTCTCATGTGTTTTTACTATGTGTGTTACACAGCACCCTCCGTGCAGTGGCACAGGGGTGTCATAGTGACACCCCACCATAGACTCCATACCCTGGGACTTACTACTGTCTCCCAAGGCATGTAAAGTCACCATTGGCTTTACTAGTCCCAAATTATTAACAGAAACCAGTACAAACCATCATTTTGTGGACGTACTGGTCGGGGCAATTCGATTGCCCCGGGGTCTGTTAGTCGAGGGGGCACGTCTCCGTCCCCCCTGATCGAGTTTTGGCTGGTGGCAGTGGATACTACTTTTTATATTCGACCGCGAATATATCCCTATGGGATTTTCCCATTGTTCGAGGCTACCAACTTTAATTATTTAATTCTCATAGCCTCGAACATACCGCCGGTTTATTTATTTAATATTAATTCGCCGGTTGGTATTTTTTGCCAGGACTCGATTCTAAAATAGCATTTGTGTTCTCTTCTGCGACTCCAACCCAAGTGGAGCCCTTTGTTCCACTTTTTGGCGGGCTTCTCCACAGAAGCCTCCAAAGGTGGTGCCACTCTGTTTGGGTACCACAGGAGGTGTGGGAGGGGGTTTAGGCACCCCCTTGGTAACTCAAGTCGTACTCTTGTGTGACTGGCCCAAGTGGTGAGCCGGCCGGCTCACCACTTAGCATGTTTGATTGACAGCTAGGCTGAGTGAATGGGGGTGTGCTGCATAAAAGCAGGGCTTTGGGGACTGGAACTTCAGAAGTCGCCACAGGACCTGAGAATCCGACGAGGGAGAAGCTGAGCCGACCTACCACGACAACACCACCGGTGGAGCCCTGCGGAACCGACTCACCACTTCCCGACGACAGAGAAGATCTCCCGGCTGGAGAGGCTTCTTCCCCTGACTGGTGGGCACAACCAGTTTACCTTCTTCTCTTCGCACCCCAGACCGGCTTGTGGTCGAATTGCCCGTGCCAAGCACCCCGGCAACCGGATAGCCACTTACCACTGGACCGTGAATCCAAGGACCGCTCCTTTTACCTGAGAAACTCCGTGGCTTGTTTCTTTCCTGGCAGTGCAACGGACTCCTGTCTTCCTCCCCGATGAGATCCTCTCTTCCCCCGGACGAAGCACTGACTTGCATCCGCTGCCAGGAACAACTGCCCCCGCTGGAGTATTCTCACCACTTTAAGGTACCGTGTCCGCCAGGCCTCCTTTTCTAAAGATTGCTACAAGGTAATAATAATCTCTTAACCTTCTGGACTGGGCTGGCCGCCTTGACCTTCTAACTGGTCCCTTTCTTTGGTCCAACTCCTTTTTGAACCTTTTCAAGACTTTTGTGCACTGCAACCGTGTGACCTTGGACACATTTCGTTTGATCCTCTTAAAGTGGATCCAGCCTATTGAACTCTAACTTCACGGTTTTACTTTGCCTTCCTCTCTTGTTGTGTTCTTGTAAAAGTGTTGGGACCTGTTTCAATTTATTCTCTGCTTTTCTCTCCCTTTTAAAATGAATTATTAAAGTGCCATCTGCGTTAAGCGCTCACCGCTGTCTGAAAATAAGTGGGGCTTTACTTAAGACTTGTCTAATATTCTTCTAAGGGAGTGTATATCTTTTAGTGACCGTGTTTTTGAATTGCTTACTATTAGTGCCTGTGTGTTTTCTAGATGTGGTTTTAAATAAATAATTATATCTCTTTTACACCAAGCTCTGGTCAGTGTTTTACTTGTTCTACTATGTTCTTTTGACCTATTGTGAATACTCTATATACTGCCTAACTCTTCTTGAGGGAAGTCTGACTGCTCAGCCACAGCTACCAAGTGAATCCGTGTGGTACAGACTGCTACCAAGTGGGTTTACTGCCAAATACCTTAAATCTTAAATCTTTTGCAGTGGTCCCAGAGGGAACTGCACAGGTTTCTGCCAAACACCTGCTACCTCGTTTCCTCTCTCTCTATGGCCGCCCACTCTGGGCCCTCTTCCTGCTCCTTCCTGTGAACCTAAATACATTGGTGTCATCTTCGACTCCACCCTCTCCTTCTCTCCTCACAAATCTGACGTCTCTAAGAAGTCAAACTCTCAGCTGCATCTCGTCAAGGTATTCTTCCTTTTTTTCACTTTCCCCCAGAAGCTCACTGTCCCCAGAGCTCTAGTCCTCTGGACTATGGCAACAGCCTTTTCTAAATCGTCCTGCCTCTACTGTTCGACCTTTACAACCTATCCAGAACAGTACTGTGAGACTTTCCCTTGGCCTCAAGCCCAGGGTCCGTATCTCTCCAGCTCTGAAATCTATTCACTGGCTCCCCGTGGTTGCAAGGATCAAATTCAAGACCCACTGCATCATCCAAAAGGACTTCTGGGGCCTGGGACCGCTCTACCTCCAACTTTCTCTTCCAAAACATCTTCCCTCTCGAGCTCTCTGTTCATCCACCTGCAGCTCTCTGAGGGTCAGACGCTTATCCAAGCAGAGAGTTGGGGACAGATCTATCTCCTCGGCTGGGGCCTCCCTCTGGAACAGCCTCCCTGCCTCTCTCAAACTTGAGCAGAACCACCTCCGGTTCTGGAAGCAAACCTTTTCACTTCTGCTTTCTCTCTTCCTCTCCCCTGCTGATGCACCTGACTGCTCTGCGCACTGGTTACCCTCTGACCTCGGGCCCAGGCTCCTGCATGTCCAGTTACCCTCGCATTGCCTCTGGACTCCCCAGCACTTAAGGGTTTTTATCTGCAACCCTACAGTCCCTTCTCTCTGCACTTATGAGCCACCTGCTGGCTGCACTTGTGAGTTAACTGCACTTACCCCTCCCCCACCCCTCTTCCGTGCGCTTGCGCCTATCTAATTGACACAAGGCCTAGTAAGATTGTTATTTTGTCCTCCCTTTGTTTCCCCCTCCTTATTTTGTGGAGCCTAGAAACACTTGTGTACAGGCGCGTTATAAATGCCACATCATATCATATCATATCATACCCCAGGAACACAATCAGTATTTCCAAATAACATTTTTTGAGAGAAGAAAGTGCTTATCTTCTTTTGTATTTCTGAAAGCCATCCATAGCTGAGTAAATATAAGGTGTACATATGTAATATAAAAACGAAAGCATGTTTATAGGCCCTTTAAAGTTATATTGGGACATCTCCTGCACTTTATCCAGATTCTTTAAGCAATGCCTGTAATAGGCAAATGCACTGCATGGTTTCAGCCTTGGAATCCCCATGTTTTTTCCTCCTCCACACGGCAAGAAGATTCCTACCTTTCCTCTCCTTCACGCACAAAACACTCACTATCGTCGCCCTCATCATATCAAGTGTCGACTATGAAAACAGCCTCTACCTCGGAATTCCAGAATACCTCCTAAAGAAACTACAACAGATCCAAAATGCAGCAGCTAGACTACTCCTCAAACTATCAAGAAGAGAACACATCACCCCTGCCCTAAAAACACTACACTGGCTCCCAGTAAAACATCACATCACCTTCAAAACAATGTGCATAACGCATAGGGCAATCAGTGGACAGGGAGCAGAATTCCTACAAAACAAAATAACAATCTACAAGCCAACAAGACCCCTCAGGTCAAGCAATGAAATCCGCTTGGAACCTAAACCATACCTCAAGAAGAAACTGGGAGGCACCTCCTTCTACCACTTAGATGCAAAAACCTGGAACAACATCCCAAAAGACATAAGAAACACCAAAAATCACCTAAAATTTAGGAAATTACTAAAAACCTTGCTCTTTAACACCACAGACTCAAACTGAAAACCAAATCGGAAAGGAAATGGATGAATGAACTGGACTCGGACAACCCCCAGTACAGACTGTGGACATCTCCCTATGTGAAGAAGCTCCCACAGCACCTGGACGAAGGACGTCGGTTAGAGGGGAACGCAGGCGACACACAAACTGAGACGGAATAAACTCCCCACCCAACTACTACACTCGTCCGTAAGTTGCCACCGGGTACCACAGTATAGTGGAATTATCGGGATATTAACAATCACCACAATATATGAGCTGTGGACAAGGGCAGGTGCGCTAGCCGTATGGGTGGGAAGGGAAGACTGGGGGAGGAGTGGGCCAGATGTGAAAGGGACTTCGAAGGCCGGACAGACCAAGCTATAGAGAGGCACAGGGTCGCTCCCGAACCCCACCTGGGGAAATTACAGAAGCCCAGCACCTCAATTCAAAATAAAGATGCCAACTAACCAATTGCACTAACAATTTCCCCCCCTGCATACACCTCCAAACTCCAAACCAAACACAATCACAAACCTAGAGCACAACAAACCGCAAAAACATCACTACATTGAAACAACAAAACAAAAAACACACATAGACTCGCACAACACTGCACGACGACTACCGGCCGCAAAACACCCCAGCCGCAGCCAACGGAACCACCGGGCTTAGGCCGCCAACAGCACATCAATGCTCTCTTGCACATTTCCAGCTACTTCCCACTAACCACTAACCACCCTTCCCTTCCTCTTTCAGAACCGCCAGAGCGCCAGGGGACCACTCCGGTGGTGATAGTGCGCCGTACAAATGTCCTTTAACATTAACATTAACATAACATTGACTGTTTGAACAGGTGGTGAGTTTTAATCACTCGTTTTAGTTTTGACAAAACACCATATAACCAAAACAATTGCTACAAAGAAGGGAAGGAGTGTTGGAAAGCAGAACATCTAGTTGGCATGGCAACTGGAAATTCTTGTGCCATGCATTACCAGAAGCACTTTTTCGGTGTTTCATGCATTACAGACCGATGATTGCTTATTTTACTAAATGTGGGCCAGTCAAGAGTTAACATGTAGGGAGGGTGTGTTCCACTGCAAAGATCCTGTGAGCCCCATCCTGCAACAGCAGAGGCATGCCACTTTAGGACACACCCCTCCTGCTTGCTTGCCCAGCAACGTGCATGGTCTGTATAGCAGTAGGCTTACAAATGATGTCAAAAAAATCTCACCAATTCTTCAAGAAGATAAATCCTATGAAACAAGTGTATACTGTTCAGTGCGTCCATATTCCACTTGCTGTTGTTATTGGGTCAATGGCCATTATAGGGATTCAGTTGTCATTGCAATTAATTGGACGCATGTGCCGTCTGTGCTGGGAGGAGCCCAGCTCCGCACTGCAGTGCCCAGAAAACATAAATGGAGTTCTGCTCTGAAACTTCAGGCGTGCCAATTTACTGCAACCTGAGCATGTAGCAAGTACTCCTGAGTCTGCCTTCTGACTCGACACCTGCAGCTGTGAAGGAGGGGCCCTTGCACTGCTGGCGGGCCTAACCTTGCAGATGAGAGCTGTACCTGGCAGTTACTTTAACCCCCTAAAACTGGGCAAATACTTCCAACAAACAAAAAACAGGGAGTAAAAATACTGGGATAAATTAAATAGAAAACCACTAACACATTGGAGCCTGCCTTCTGTTTTCACATACAGAGCTACACAGATATGTTTGGATCAGTGGCACAGGCAGCTCAGTGCCACACGCAGGATCTCTTCTCTTATCACTGCTTGCTCTGTTGCAGTGGAAAAGGAGCAGGGGCCCTTTAAGAGGGACGAACTGCAGTACGAAGGGGAAGGTGGGAGGGGGGAGGAAGGGGAGGGGACAGGAAAAGGGAGTTCAGTTGTATGTAGGAAATAAAGAGGTGAAGACACAAGCTGACGGCATCCCTTGTCATCTGCGTATACGTGCGTGTGAGTGGGCCTTAACAAATGGCGACGAGGCGCCGTAACCCACATCACCAGAGAAGCCACGCGGACCATAAGATAGACGACTGCATGCCAGCGTGTGCATCTGTGAACAAAGCGTTGGCCGGAGGAGGCGGCCGGACCACAGGGGAGACAGCGGCAAGAGGCTTTGCACCAGCCGGTGCGCACTGAGGGACACGCCGGTGCCTATGAGGAGAACCAGCATTGCAGGACAGGAGGTCGGACCAGAGAGGGCACTGCGAGGGAGACCGCAGTATCACCTGGCGAGCAAGGAGGGATGCACCGGAGGCATAGAGAAACAGCGCAGCAGCACATGTGCACGACTCAGAAGCCACCAACACCGCAGTAAGAAGGACTGCCCGGGGGTGGCCAGGAGGTGCTATAGGGCATCTATAAGCACCGACACATGCTCCGTTTGAAACAAGGCCGCAAAACTAACATAACACAAGGCCTCACTCCCATTCACCCCACCCACGTGGAAACGAGTTCGGGAAGACGTGCAAGGGCATCAGAGAACGCACAATGTTACGTCGCATCACGGAGGCCGCGCAGCAGTTACTGCACGCGGCCTCCCCTAAAAACACTAAAAAACAAACGGGAGAAGAACTAACGGAACGACACTGCGCTAAGGAGGCCGCATAATAACAATCACATGTGGCCTCCATCACGAAAACAAACCGAAAACAAAGGAGGAGATGGGGGAGGAGGAAATCAGAGTACATGAGGTGAAAAGCAAGAGCACACAAGTAAAAGACAACAGAAAGGAAGGAAGACTGTAGAAGGCCATGTGGTGAGAGGGGCAGACACCTCAGCTACACCCACCCCACAGACAAGGAAAACACGCCCTCCAAATACAATGTCTGAAGGAGCACCACCAGCGGTAGATGCAGGCGCACAAGCCGTCGTGGGGGCAAGCCTCACGTCCAGGGCCACATTTCTATAGCTCCGCAACCCATTCACCCTGCAATCACACCAGGACCACGGCCAGAGGTGGGACGAATGAATCGAGGAGTTTGAGGACTTTATGAGAGCCGTGGGTGACCAGGAAGCCCCAATAAGATAGACATTGTTTTACGAATCTCACAGGGAAAGAGATCAAGGAGATCATAAAAACCATCCCACCCCAAGAGAAAACAACATATCAATGCCTCACTGCTGCAGTTAACAGAAAATTGATTGTCCTCCCCAACAGAGACTACATTCAACCAGTGCACACAACTACCACATGAGACAATCAGCTAATTCATCGTCCATCTCCAAAGAAAAATCACACACTGCGACTTCGCCAACTTCAATGACGACGAAGCCATCAGACTGAGGGTAATTGAAGGATGTATATCCTCACAGTTCCATAAACATCTTTTGAAGAAACCCCTCCCACTATAAGAAATAGCAGACCTTGCAAAGAAATACGAGAGGATAGATGTGCAAGCAGCCACCATGGAGAACCCAAAGAAGACAGACAAAGTCGCAGCCCTAGCCATCAGCCTGCAAGGACAGACTCAATATGCTGGCCCACCGATCCGCCAAGAAACATGGAATTCAAACCGATGACCCCCTGCAAAGAGACAGTGCTACAGGTGTGTATTTCAATTTGCCCACAAGGACCAATGCCCAGCCATCGTACAGATGTGCATGAGATGCGGACAAGAGAACCACTTTCAAGCAATGTGTCAAGAGAAAACACTGATGCTACCCGCATACAGACCTCCGCCATTGGCGGCGCCGACTAAGAGATACGACCTACCGAGAGGACCTGTTCCTCGACCATACCAAGAGAGAGACAGTGGGAGAATTTCCCCAAGCAGGAACACAGCAACATACCCCACCCAACAGGGGTTCATAAGAGCAGCGGAAAACCCAAACGTTGACCCGCCTGCAAGATACTTCGACACACCTGACTATGGCCCCACCCTGCAACCAAATCAGGCAGGGGAACAAAGGCACGGGCAAGAGTACATCGTCCATGACCCCTATGAGAACCCACCGACGGAGGAAGAAGAACACTCGGCAGGAGAATCCTACAGATACAGCAAGGAAAACGTCTGATTGATGTACAACACCTCGGATGACAGCACAGCGCCAAAAGTTGCAGTACAGATAGGGGGCTGAACAACCAATTCAACATAGATACAGGGGCAACAGATAATGTCATGAATGAAAGAGCCTGTAATGGCATAGCAAGTGCATACCCCCTACAGCCTTCACAAGCCTGCACTGTCCATTGGGGACCGGCCATCCCACTCCAATCCAAAGGCCAATTCAGCTGCGACCTGATGCACAGTGGACGACGGATATCTACCACCATCCATGTCATACACAGCCCGACAATGGGGAGCTGTCTCCGCAGCTACCGGACTGCCAAGGCTCTAGCCCTAATTGACATTCAATATGACCCGTCAGAAACTATACAAGGGCGCCTGCAGGCACCCAAGTCTGCGGGGCGCTGTCCCAATGTGAAATGGACATAGATGAACTCAAATCAACATTCCTGGAGTTATTTGAAGGAGTGGGAAAACTGAAAGACACGGTCATAAAACTCCACATTTTCCCAGCAATGAGACCAGTGCCTCAGCATCCCTGCAGGATAGGATTCCAACTACAGGCTCAAGTAACTCACAAATTACAACTCCTCCATGATAATGACATTATCCAGAAAGTGGATGGTCCCACTCTGTGGGTGTCCCCTTTGGTAGTAGTGCCTACGCCTTTGTGTGGACATGCAAATTTCCAACACTGCAATCCAGAGGGAGAGGACCCAACATCGAAGATATGCTGGTGAGACTCAAACAAGTCACTCAGTTCTCTAAATTAGACCTCAACCAGGGGTATCACCAGTTTGTCATTGACCCTGCCTCAATGAGATATCGTGCGCAGCGGTAATATTTCAAGAAACAATCCGACGGCTGATTTCACCCATCACAAATGCGTTAAACTATAGCGACGATATCCTAGTGTTTGGGATTACCCAGGAACAACATGACGCAGCGCTATGGTCAGTGGGCAGCTTCCTTCACAAAGCCGGCTTCACCCTCAATCGACCTAAGTGCACCATTAACAAATGAAGCCTACGTTTCTTCGGCCACATCTTCTCTGAACATGGGACCATGGCTGACCCCGACAAGATAAGTGCAATTGCCAATCTCGAGGCCCCAAACAACGTCGCAGAGTTGCGCTCTTTCCTCTGGATGGCGAGATATTGCGTCCTCTACCTGCCCCATTATGCACCCTCACAAACCTCCTACAGAAACTTCTCAAAAAAGACTCCCCTTTTGAGTGGGACGAACACTGACAGGACACTTCCGTACCATCAAGGACAAACTAGCCAACGACCGGCGGCTGGCATACTTTAACCCGGAATAGGACACTGAGCTCACCGTTGATGCTAGCCCGGTTGGCCTGGAAGCCATACTTGCCCAAATAGACCCAAACAACCATGATAAGACCGATATAGTGGCCTACGTCAGTAGGGCATTGTCCGCCATCGAACAGGCATACTTCCAGGCCAGGAGGGAGAGCCTGGCAGCGGTCTGGGCGTGTGAGAAGTTCCATCACTTCATCATCGGACGGACGTTCGTCCTCATCACAGACCATCAGGCGTTGCTCTCCCTCTTCGGTAACCCCAAAACCAAAATGCCCACATGCATAGAACGGTGGGGTATCAGACAACAGGAGTATGATTATGTCACACCCCCGCACTCACCCCCACTCCCACTTTCTCCCTCACACCCGTCTCGCCTACCTGGAGCTTCTCGCCATCATGTTTTCCACCCATATCAGCAGGGGAGGCACGGCAGGCGGGATACCACGGTGAGCAGACCCACCTCTTTTCGCCCGTTTCCAAGGTGGCGGTTGCCATGGCGCCTCCTCCACACCCGGCGATGTGTAACGCTTACCTTATACTCTGCAGGGACACCACTCTTCTCAGGGAGCGTTGCTCTCTCTCTTTTTTATCTTGACTAAAACTATCTCCAAATCCACCTAGAATCTGGGAAACAATGCAAGGAGCTGATCAAAAGGAGATTCTCTAATATACCCGAGAGTAGCTAGTCAGTCTATCCCAAACTCTTCCTTAACATCAATGTAACTCCCTTCTTCTTTTACCTTAAATTATGATATGGTGGGCTATCCATCCTGCTTCTGTGGAGGGGCGCATGTTCTGTAGATTGGGAAATCAGACAAGGAAAACATTTGGCGGGGTTCCTAAAATAATGCACAGAAAGGATTGGCTGAAGTGAAAGAGTCAGGTAGTGGCAAACCCTCTCACTTAACTATGGTTAGTTCGTTGGAAATACAATAAGAGAGAGTACCTTTTAGAAATGAATGCGTGTATACTACAAGACTATTTCTAACTGGAATTAGCCCTCCCTTAAGACCTAGTACAAATGTAGAATATGGCAACCAAGGTACAAATATGCCACTAATTCACTCACACACACTAGGAGGGACTGAACAGCTAATTCTCACAACAAAAGAATCATTAGCACCACATCGAATTCCTAATTAAAGAAAAACGGAACGAAAACGAAAATCCTCCTTCAACTCGTGTAAGTGGGTAAAACAATGTATACACCTTTTTCTGGAAAATGCAGAATAAACAACGTGACTAACATCAGGGTGCTGAGCAAGAGCACAAGTGCTTTTGTGAGGCGCAACGGCTCCTGAAAATGCACACGCAGGTCATAGGAATGAAGCCTCGTCACTAATGAGTGAAAATTCCATAGAGAACAACAATGCGCAACACTAGCGCTAACTGACTGCCATGAATGTTTCTACACAAAAGTACTTGCGGTTTCATTCTGAGGTGGACGAGGAAACGTATTTGAGAGCGTTTCTCTCATGTTCGTCCGACGCCTCACGAGCACCAAATGCCGCTGAGATACACACAAAGGCAGGAGACTGGGCACTAAAGGAAATACAGAGAAAAATGGGTGAACGGACAGAGGGATAACTACAGAGGAGACTGTGGAAGGGATATCAGGAAACTTTCTGACAGGAATCCGGACCGCAGTAAGCGTCACTGCAAAGGCAAAAAGACGCGAAGCACGGAACAACAAGGGGGAGGGGCTTAAATACTCTGGATCAGCTGCAACTAGACCGCACATCCCAATTCTAGGTACACCACCCAGGCGGCCATGTTGGGAGATGAGGAAGTTTATTCTGCCAGTTAACCCACTATGTTCTGTCTACCCTTGGACCAGGAATTGTAGGCAACTAACCAGGAAACCTTGGAGGCTTTTTTAAGAGGGAACCCAGTGGTCATGACAGTATTCCCCTCCAAAACCCTTCCTAAACTGGAGCTCCCTTTCTTTGGTTTGCACGGGTGATTGCGGTGAAAAGTCTTTAACAACCTAGGGGCATGAAGATTTTCAAGAGGTTCCCAAGTTCTGTCCTGAGGACCATATCCTTTCTAATCCACTAAGTAGAATAGTTTATTGCGTACAATCTTAGAGTCCAGGATGGCCTTGACCTCATATTCAAGCTGATCGTTCTCTACTTCCATAGGAGCTGGAGCTTCTTGGATTTGTGTGTTAGGATGCACTGGTTTTAAAAGGGAAACATGAAATACTGAGTGGATTTTCATGGTTCTTGGAAGGGTTAGCTTCATGGCTACTGGATTGATTATTTTCTCAATGGCAAAGGGCCCCAGAAATCGTGGAAGAAATGTTCGAGATCCTTTCAAAGTCAAGTTCCGGGTGGCTAACCACACCAAATCCCCCACTTTATACTCTGGAGCATCACATCTTTTGCTATCAGCACATTTTTTCTGAGATTCTTTAGCCAAAGACAATTGATCTCTTGCTTGAGCTACAGCTGTGGTGATCTGTTCGTGCAGAGATTTTACTGCAGGCATTTCCAATGGTTCAGGGGGATCGTAGGCAGAAGTACGTGGATGCCGACCATGCAGGATGTAAAAAGGATTTAACCCTGTGGATGCATGCACATTTATATAGAGTTATTATATGCATATTCCGCTATCCACAAATCATTTAGCCAGGTGTCTTCAAGTTGATGTAGCATACATCTGAGGTACTGCTCCAGAGTTTGATTGTTTCACTCAGTTTGGCCATCGGTCTGGGGATGGTGACTTGTGGACAAGTGTACCTCGATTTTTGCTAATTCACAACATTTTCTCCAAATTTTGGAGACAAATTGGCTTCCTCGATCAGAAACTACTATCGTAGGGAAACCGTGCAGTTTCACAATATTTTCCAAAAAGGTTTTAGCCAAGACTGAAGCTGTAGGTAATCCTTTCAATGCTACAAAATGTGCCATATTTGAGAATAAGTCAACCACAACCAAAATGGTATCAAAACCTTCACAATTCGGTAAATCAGTAATTAAATCCATAGAAATGGTGTGCCAGGGGGCAGGTGATACCTTCAACGGTTGAAGAAGGCCTGCAGGCCTTTTCTTTTGGGTTTTATTTTGGGCGCAGTTTCCACAAGTTCTCAAATATTGAATAACATCTTTTCTCCAGGTAGGCCACCAATACGATCTCTTAACCCTGTTCAAAGTTTTGGTGATCCCGGGATGACCTTCCAACAGGGCTCCGTGATAGTTAGCAACCACTTGCTCTTGCAGATTGAGTGTGGGCAAGTACAAACGTTCTTGAAAAAAAGGTGACTCATCCTGAACAGTAAAATGTTCTCCTCTCGACTCCCATCGCATCAACTCCTCCTGAGGGATACTGGCTCTAATCTCATTTCGTAGCTCTTCAAAGGTCGAGTCTGTGGTATCCATGACTCTGAGTACCTTCTCCCCAGAAATGATCTCCACAGGATTCACAGGCACATAAGCTTCCTCCCCTTTTCCAATAGGGGATAAAGCATCCGCCTTCCCATTTCGCACTCCAGGTCTGAAGGTAATGATGAAGTCATATTCGGCAAAAAAGAGGGCCCATCGCAATTGCCTAGAAGAGTGTGCCTTCACTGAGCGTAAATATTGCAAATTTCGATGGTCCGTGTAAATGGTCACAGTATGTCTTGCGCCGAGAAGTTGATGCCTCCATTCCTGCAATGCGCATTTTATTGCCAAAAGTTCTTTATCGGTAATTGTATAGTTCAATTCTGCAGCAGAGAATTTCTTAGACCAAAAGGCCACTGGATGCAGCTCTTGGGTGTCAGGATCACGCTGAGACAACAAAGCTCCCATGGCTACATTTGAGGCGTCAGTCTCCACCACAAACGGAAGGTCTGGTCTTGGATGTTGGAGGACTGGCGCAGCAGTAAACCGCTCCTTTAGTTTCTTAAAAGCCTCATCTGCTTCTTCAGTCCAATCAAATTTTCTATTTTTTCTAAGTAATGAGGTGATGGGATGAACCAAGCGAGAGAAATCCGAAACAAATCGCCTGTAAAAATTTGCAAATCCAAGAAAACTCTGGATTCCTTTGACAGAAGTAGGAGCAGGCCAAGAAAGAATGGCATCGACTTTTCTGTTGTCCATCTTGATTCCACTTGCAGACAGAATGAAACCCAAAAACTCCACTTCTGCGACATGAAACTGACATTTCTCCAACTTCACATACAGCGAGTTTTCCTCCAGGCTCTGAAGTACAGAAGTCACATGCTTCACATGATCCGAAAGGTTTGCGGAGAAGATTAAAATGTCATCCACATAAACCACTACGCAGATGTCCAACAATTCTCTGAAGATGTTATTCATGAAGGACTGAAAAGCCGTGGGAGCATTGCAAAGCCCAAAGGGCATCACTTGGTACTCAAAGAGCCCGAACCGCGTTTGAAAGGCGGTTTTCCACTCCTCACCTTTCTTAATGCGAATAAGATTATAGGCTCCTCGAAGATCTAGCTTGGTGAATATTTGCACCTGTTTTACCTGATCCAGCAAAGTTGAAATAAGGGGAAGAGGATAACGGTTCTTCACAGTAATTTAATTCAATGCTCTGTAGTCAATGCAGGTTACCAATCTGCCCTCCTTTTTGGACACAAAAAAGAGAGGTGATGCCACCGGAGACTTGGATGGCCTGATAAAACCATTTGCTAGGTACTGATCCAGATAGGATCTCAGATGAACATTTTCTTTTTCGCTGAGGGCGTAAAGTCTGCTGCACGGAAGCTGAGCTCCAGGAATGAGATCAATTTGACAGTCATATGGTCTGTGTGGGGGTAACACTTCTGCTTGCCTTTCTTCTTGAAAGATACTCTGAAATCTTTGATATTCTCCTGGTAACGAACCTAAAAGCCCTAAGGTAGTTTCGGTAGTTGCATCAGGCTGTCTCGTTACTCCCGAACCTTCTGCTGAAAAACACAAACTCTGACACTTAGAGGAAAAGGTCAGGGTTCGAGAACACCAATCAATTAATGGGTTGTGCTTTTCCAGCCAGGGTATTCCCAAGATGATTTGGAATTGTGGGGCTTGAATAAGGTCAAAAGAGATCCTCTCCTTGTGTCCTTCCTCACAAAGCATAAATAGGGAGTTAGTGCACTGTGTGACGGGACCTGACACCAATGGAGCGCCATCCACCCCAGAAACGTTCTCGGCTTCTAACTTATTCCTTAAGGAGATTCCCAATTTGTTAGCCAGATTCTGATCCTTATAATTGCCAATTGCTGCACAATCAATGTATGCAATTAATGCATGCCTTTCAGTGGGAGTCTCATGACCAAAAAGGACGATAGGAAACACAAAGTGTGAGGTCGCTGCAACCCTTTCCTTGCTCGACAAGCGGACCTCTAGACTTGTCGGGCACTGGAGTTTTCCGCCATCTGTTCTTTTTTGTCCTAATTAACACCTCCTATAGGCTTCCGAGCAGGCTTCACTGGGCACTCTTTCAAAAAGTGGCCACCCTTGCCACAATACAAGCACAACTGCAGTTGCCGTCTCTTCTCTCTCTCTGCTTGGGAGATTGGGCCTCGGATTCTGCCCAACTGCATAGGTTCCGGATGTGCTTCCCCTCCTGACCTTACCATTGGTTCTCTGGAACGGACTACAAAAGGTCGATTGTCTTGAGGAGCTCAATCTGTTCTTCGGTCCTGAAGACGATGATCCAACTGAATAGTCAAGTCTATAAATTCTGCAATGCCTTCAGGCGGATTCACAACTTGGGCCAAAACATCCTTCAGCTCACTGCGCAACCCACGATAGAATAGTGTTGTTCTTTTTTCAGTAGGCCAATTTGTTTCTGCCACCAACCTATTAAAAGTTGCCACGTATGCAAGTAACTCTTGATTGCCCTGCTTGAGTGACAGCAACACATTGTCTAATGCCTGTCCTTGCGTGTGACGAGCAAACAGCTTTTCTAACTCTCGTTGGAATTCCGCAAAGTTCTGTAACACTGGATCATCCCTGTTGACTAAGGGAATGGACCAATCTGCTGCATATCCTCCCAGATAAGACAACACAAATGCGACCTTGGATTGGTCATTGGGAAACACACCAGGTCTGCACAGGAAATGCAATCTGCACTGATTCAAGAACACTGCAAACCTTTTTGGGTCCCCCCTAAAGCGCTCTGGAGGAGCCAAAGGAATATTCCCTGGAATGACTACTTGGACTGGAACTGGGTGTAAAGTAGAGGTGGATGTCTGAGCATTGCTTTGGGGTAAGGCTACCTGTCCCGCCTGATTCAGTAACATTTGACGAGCAAGCTCTTCCGTCCATTCCCTATTCATTCCAAGTTCTCTTCTAAGAGCACTGGTTTCAGCTCGGGCTGCATGGACCTCTGCCCTTAGATCTCCCAGAAGTTGGGTTAGCTGATCTACCTCAGGAGTCCCCATGATGTCCAGACAGAGTATTTTTCGGTACGGCTTCGCGTTCTGTAACGCTTACCTTAGACTCTGCGGGGACACCACTCTTCTCAGGCAGTGTTGCTCTCTCTCTTTTGTCTCTTGACTAAAACTATCTCCAAATCCACCTAGAATCTGGGAAACAATGCAAGGAGCTGATCAAAAGGAGATTCTCTAATATACCCGAGAGTAGCTAGTCAGTCTATCCCAAACTCTTCCTTAACATCAATCAACGTAACTCCCTTCTTCTTTTACCTTAAATTATGATATGGTGGGCTATCCATCCTGCTTCTGTGCAGATGCGCATGTTCTGTAGATTGGGAAATCAGACAAGGAAAACATTTGGCGGGGTTCCTAAAATAATGCACAGAAAGGATTGGCTGAAGTGAAAGAGTCAGGTAGTGGCAAACCCTCTCACTTAACTATGGTTGGTGCGTTGGAAATACAATAAGAGAGAGTACCTTTTAGAAATGAATGCGTGTATACTACAAGACTATTTCTAACTGGAATTAGCCCTCCCTTAAGACCTAGTACAAATGTAGAATATGGCAACCAAGGTACAAATATGTCACTAATTCACTCACACAACTAAGAGGGACTGAACAGCTAATTCTCACAACAAAAGAATAATTAGCACCACACCAAATTCCTAATTAAAGAAAAACGGAACGAAAACTAAAATCCTCCTTCATCTCGTGTAAGTGGGTAAAACAATGTATACAGCTTTCTTCTGGAAAATGCAGAATAAACAACGTGACTAACATCAGTGTGCTGAGCAAGAGCACGAGTGCTTTTGTGAGGCGCAACAGCTCCTGAAAATGCACACGCAGGTCATAGGAATGAAGCCTCGTCACTAATGAGTGAAAATTCCATAGAAAACAACAATGCGCAACACTAGCGCTAACTGACTGCCATGAATGTGTTCTACACAAAAGTACTTGCGGTTTTATTCTGAGGTGGACAAGGAAACGTATTAGAGAGCGTTTCTCTCAGAGTTCGTCCGACGCCTCACGAGAACCAAATGCCGCTGAGATACACACAAAGGCAGGAGACTGGGCACTAAAGGAAATACAGGGAAAAAAATGGGTGAACGGACAGAGGGATTAACTACAGAGGAGACTGTGGAAGGGATATCAGGAAACTTTCTGACAGGAATCCGGACCGCGGTAAGCGTCACTGTACAGGCAAAAGACGCGAAGCACGGAACAACAAGGGGGAGGGGGTTAAATACTCTGGATCAGCTGCAACTAGACCGCACATCCCAATTCTAGGTACACCACCCAGACGGCCATGTTGGGAGATGAGGAAGTGTATTCTGCCAGTTAACCCACTATGTTCTGCCTACCCTTGGGCCAGGAATTGTAGGCAACTAACCAGGAAACCTTGGAGGCTTTTTTAAGAGGGAACCCAGTGGTCATGACACGATGCCAGCATACCAGGAAGCGGCGGCAGCACCAATCGCTGGCTGCGTTGCGCTTCACGTAACGCGCGCGAGCGGTCACGTGATGCGTCACGTGACTCCGCACGCAGCTTCAAAAGAAGCCGGCAAATGCAGCGCGTCGCTTCACAGCTACTTCTCCGGAGGACTGCCAGGCGTTACTTACTGCATCTTGTTACTATCCTTACCTCGACGTCAGAACGTTTTACTTGGACTTGCTTTGGATTACCCTTGGACTTTGGCGCGCTCTCTGACCCCCCGGATCATCTTGACCTCTGTTTGAACACTGGACTTGCCTCTGGATTGTCCCTCTGTTTCTGAAACCTCGGATTGCTTCAAGTTTTGCCACAGATCAAGTTCTTGCTTCACCCAGGTGTTTCGGGAGTGCCAACTGCATCATCTCAGCCTGCTGTTGGTTTCCCCTGCTGTCTGTGTAGGTCTCCTACCTATGCTACCATCCTTTAGGTAAGCTGGTGTCACTGTACCTTGTTTGCTCCCTCTGCCAGTTGCCTTTTGGGTGTTTCCTTGATTCTAACCCTTTGCCTTACAGCACTCAGGGGTCCCTCCGGCGTTCCCGGTACCAGGCTGACGACGACACTCCACACCTGTGGCCTCAAAGATTGCTAGGGCAGTTATTTTTTCCTGCTCGAGCGGTACTTGGGGACGGAGCTATTACATAACTGCACGACCATCAAGTCTGACCCATCGAGTTAGAACAGATTATAGCATTGTCCACAAACGAGGGGGGTGATGCCAACCCAGCTGACTAATTATCCCGACATCTAGAAGGTACAGCAGATGAATTACTGGAGAAAGAGGCGGAAGCCTACTTATCAACCTTATCACTCAACGCCCTAGCCCCCGACATCACAAGCGAGCTATTCGCAGACAGAAGCTGGGTAGACCCCACGATTCAGGCATTGGTACATCTAACGAACACCAACAAGTGGAGACACTTTCACAAGGAACACTTTGTGAACGGGGAGGTGGACAAAAGAGATCTCCAGAGGATGGCGAAGATGCAGAATGAGCTTGCCATGACATACCAAGGGACACTACTGTGGAGCAACCGCCTAGTGGCCACCAAGAGCCTAAGGAAAGCGTTAGTGATCATCGCCCATGAGGGCCACTGGGGGGTTGCTAACACGAAGAAGATACTGTGGAATCAAGTGGTTCCCATATACGGACACCATTGTAGAGGATACGCTAATGCACTGCATACCTTGCCAAAAGACGAATAGTCCCCTGTGCCCGCTCCAGACAGTATCCATACCGGATGGACCATGGCAAAGAGTAGCAATGGATTTGTATGGACCTCTGTAAGAAGGGGGGCACCTTCTGGTGACAATGGATGAAAACTCACGCTTTCCCCTCATAAAACATGTACAGTCCACAGCATTCCACCACATGGTAGGGGTGATAGACGAACTATTCAGTGAATGGGACATCCCCAACACCGTGAAAACTGACAACGGTTTGCCCTTCAGGTCCAAGACTTCCATAAGTTCGCCACACACCTAGACTTCCTCCACCAAAGAATCGCCCCACTATGTCCGCAAGCCAACAGCATGGTGGAACGGTTTATGGCCACCATCAAAAGGACTCGCCAGAAAGCAGCTGTGGACCAGATGTTGATGCCCCAAGCCATCTCCCAGATGCTAAGAAGCTATCAAAACACCCCGCACGAAACAACTTGGCGGATATCCCTGGAGCTGATGATAAAGTATAAGCCGAGGACTTGGCTCCCACACCTGGAAGACTATACGTCAGAGGAGGACGCAGAGATCAGAGAAAGAGAGGCTGAGAAGAAAAGGAAGGCCAAGGAGTGGACAAACCGGAAAACAAGGGCAAAAGATAATCAGCTCCCATTTTGGGGAAGTCATACTCGTCAGACAGAGGCAGCAAAAGACTGACTGACTCTCGGTACGTGCCGGAGCTTCTCCTGGTGACTAAAGTGAAAGGACCGATGGTCATTGCGACAGGGGAAGAAGGAGAGATAAACTGCAACGCATCATTCTTCCGTAAGCTATATCAAGTGGAGCTTGATGCAGCCCCGGAGACAACAGGAGTAGAAGAGGAACCAAGAACAGAAGAGACCAGAGATCCGCCGGTCAGAGAGCTGGACGGCGAGACCCGTGAGTCGCCGGGTCGGCCGCAACGAATCACACGTAGAACTACACGTTATATTGAGCAAATGTAGACTGCAAACCTCCCTGATAAGAAACGGGGGTGTTGCGGTGGAAAAGGATGCGGGCCCTTTAAGAGGGACAAACTGCAGTACGAAGGGGAAGGCGGGAGGGGGAAGAAGGGGAGGGGACAGGAAAAGGGAGTTCAGTTGTATGTGGGAAATAAAGAGGTGAAGACACGAGCTGACGGCGTCCCATGTCATCTGTGTATACGTGCGTGTGAGTGGGCCTTAACATGCTCCAAAGAGTAACTTAGAGGTACACATGTGCATTTTAATGTGTATGAATTGCTAGGTGCTAAGAAGTATGGGTTACAAAAAGAGAACTATTTTAGAGTTCAAACATATTTTACTCACTTAAAAATACTCCATTTGGGAAAGAGAATGACCTGTGCACCCCCTAAAGAATCACTTTACTCCCAGCTTCAACTAATACATAGTAAAACCATACCATTCCAAAATCTTAGATGGAACAGTACAAGGGGGCTTACTGGGGATTTTAAAACCTGTGACCTAAAGACCCAACCCCCAGCGGAGCGAACAGGGATAGATTGGCCCCATGGAATAGGTGACCACAGGGAGCAATGGGAACCTGGTGGAGAGGTAGTGCATAAAATATAAAAGCCCAGACAGACAGAAGATAGACACCCAGTGTTTGGGTGAGGTCAGGCGTGGAGGTGGTGGGCAAAAAGACCAGGCAGTGAAAAGCTGGTGGTGGAGATGGGTATTGCATAGCCTATGGCGGTGTTGTGAGAGAGTGCAGGTTAGGTATTGTGTATGTGCATGAGAGAGAATGGTGCCAATTGAGAGTGAAAGGAGTGCGAGAGAGTTACTGGTGTAGATAGAGGAATAGAGAGTGAAGAAAGAGTCAGAGTAGAAAGGGAAAAGCAGGTAAGCAGTGTGAAGAGTGGATGTGTGTGAGAGAAAGAGAAAGGGCGATATGAGAGGGAGGAGATAGGAGTAGTGGGGAAGGGCAAAGAGCAGGAAGAGAGGGGTGGTATAAGGAGACAGTGAGTAGAGATGGAGAGAGGCAGAGAAGACCAGGAGATAGAGGGCGAGAAGAGAAGGGAGCGAGTGCAAAATGTGGAAAAAGGGAAGCAAGGAGAGATAGAGAGGGAAGGAAGGTAGACACTAGGAGATAGGTAAGAGGGAGACGAGTAAGATCGAAGAGGGGAGGAGAACAGGAATAGAAGGAGGTGTAGCAGAGTAGGTGCAGGGAAAGCAGGTAGGTGGGAGAAAGGCGTTAAGTGGAGAGAGGTGAAGAGAGAGTGAGAGTAGTGACGAGGGAGACTGGTGGAGAGAGAGAGAAGAAATGTAAAAGTATTGACGTGAGAACATCAAATATTGCAAGGTCCCTTTAGAAAACCCCATAGGGAGACAGAGAAGATTACATCCTTTAGCCCCTCCCTTAGGAACAGGATAGCCAAGGCAGTAGGGATTACATTGCATTAATCCATATCCTCTCAAAAATCGAGTTCACCCAAGCCCTGGTACTCTCCCAACTGGAATACTGTAGCTCAATCTACGTGGGTCTTACTCTTAGCAAACACTTGACACATCAACTACAACCACTGATAAACAAAGCAGCATGAGTGGTTTTCGCTTTGAAACATTGGGATGCTATCGCTCCTTCGCCAAATACTTTAAAATGGCTTCCTATTGATCAAATAACCTCCCTTATGTCTCTTTGCACTGGCCATAAAGCTCTCCGGTATTGGTCCTTTGTATCTGAATTTGAACCTACTCAGACACCAGCCAGGAGGAACCTTCAGAACAGCTAACCTCAATGTGCTTCACAGCCCACCGATCAGGAGGAAAGGACATGGAGGACAAACATCTGCAGTGAACACATCCACAAATGAGTTCAAATCAACAGTGGAAATCCGGGCCGTACAGAACTACACAATATTCAAGCTATTGACAAAGACGTGGATGTGCTGCAAGCCTGGGTGGTAAAGTCTGTACCGCTCGATTAAGAAAACACATGCTGTATCTCTACTTTAACTACCTTTTTCTTCTCAAGTGTGAAATCACTAAGTAGCTTCATGTCTTAGGAGATGGGTGTAACTGAATGTTTTTTGTTGCTATGCACACAATGTGCAATGTTGTGTTTTTCATTTGACTGTCTTTGTGTAATTAGGACACCAAAAGGGGACGGCCGGAAGGTTTTGAATCAAACATAACCATTGGCACAGCTCGGGGCAACCCTGCAGACAATTGTTTTCCAGCCTGCTAAGCCTTTACAGAAGGGGAAAGACCATTTGCAAATCATGCTTGCTCCCACTCCAAAAGGGGCAGCCCAGCCCAAACTGTCAGGTCATATTCCTTCTGCACAAGACCACAAGCATCCCCACGCATGTTTCGGACTTGTTGGGCGTCATCAGTGAGGAGTAGCTTGGATCTCTAGGACAAGCAGGCACAGGACCGACGTCTGAGCATACCTATCCCACTCTGGGTGACTTAAGCAAAACCAAAAGGGGACGACCGGAAGGGTTTGAATCAATTTAACCACTGGTACAGCTCTGGGCAAGCCTCCAAACCATCGTTTTTTCAGCCTGCCAAGACCATGTGCAAATCAGGCTTGGTCCCAGCCCAAAAGGAGCAGCCCAGCCCGAACTGCCAGATTCCTTCTGCGCGAGACGACAAGCATGTCATTAGGGATCATGAATGCGTGCTTGCATTACGATTAGTTACCATTTTATAACCTGCCTTACCCCTCGCTCCCTCTTCCCGTTTTCTTCTTCTGACCCACGTTCTGAAGCATTAATGTACTGCAAAGCTGGCATGATTACAAAATTCCAAATAAAATCAAATAAAAACGTTGAATAACTTGAGGGTCCAAGCGGCTGCACGCACCAGGGAAAGTTACCGATTTTTGTTTACTGCGCAACAAATGGCACGTGTGACATACACTGCAGACAGATACGCAGCGTGAAGGCAGTTACAGATCTGGAATGCACAAGGAACCAGTAGTGGCGTAGAAAGGAAATTGGGAGACATCGAAGGGTATGGCGCTGTTGGGGTGTTAGGAGGGTTCAGAGTTGGGAGAAGGTGGGACGAGAGAGGGGAAAGAGAAAACAGGAGAGTGTAAGTAAAGTGGAGAGAAGAATAAGGAGAGAGAAGCAAAGAAAAAGATGTGGGGCAAAAAAGGCAAAAGAGACTTAGGAGACATGAGAGGCATTGCGGTGCACGGGAGGCGCCGGTAGCATAGAAGGTATAAAGAAATTAAGAAGGCAGGCAGGGGGAGGGGAAAAGACGTGAAAAGCAAAAAAAAGGCACAAAAGTGACAAAAAAGTGTGAGAACAATAGGCACAGAAACACAAAAGCTCACTGGAAACCAATATAGCACCTAAAGGCAAGAAAGGCATTGAAGGCATAAGAAGCACCATTTTGTGGCACTACACTGGAAGTCATGAAGGGAATGCAAACTCGATAGAGGGCTCAAATGCATAAAAAGGCAAAAAGTAATGCAAGGAACGAGAAACACCGCATTGCAGCAATATGCAAAACTGATGAATTATTGGTAAAGAATGGAATCATTATTCTGAACGGTTATTGTGTATCTATATGTTTGTTCATACAACTCTACAAGCCTTCTTGTAATCTCTGCTCTGCCTACTCGACTACGCTTGTAGCTACTTGCCCTCCCTGAGCTCCCTCTCCCTTCCGCTCATTCTCTCTTCCTGCTCCACTTGCATGGAATTCTCTTCCCCCGGACATCTGAGAAACTGTCCATGTGCATTTGTTCAAAGCCAAATTGAAAGCCTACCTCCTCACCTCAGAGTTACCCTCTTAATCTACCTCTTATCTGCCTTTTTAGCTAACAATTTCCCCTCTACCCTACCTCTGTCTCTCACTTTCTACTGCCTTCACTCTAGCACTTCATCCATCAAGGCTACATCCCTTTGGCGCTTTGAAACACTGTTTTGTTGTATAAGCACCTTATAAATATCTAATAAATAAATAAATCCCTAACACAGCCTGCCCTACCGCCTACCTGTAGTTACAAATGTGTAATGTTGGTTGTCCTTAATCTATGCATGCCCCCCCCTCATGTATTCTCCCTGGTGACTGTTCCATTTACTCCCTCCAAAACCTGGTCAGAATGTCACTTGTACTCAACCCATTGTAAGAAGCTCACTGCTTCCTGTCAAATCTGATTTATTATTTATAGTACATTCTTTTGTGATCAAAAGACCATTGTTCCTCACTGTATACATAAATATATATAAATAAATGAATAAAAAAATCATAGGGTTTGGACTTCTAAAGTTAGGATATTGTACTTGTGACTGGTTCCCATCATTTTATTGCAACTACAGTACTTACCTTCATTGCTTGATGTTATTTGATGACGTATATTAAGTGAACCTAATGTTGATTATACAGATTTGCATTATAGAGTATTTTGTGATAGTACTACCTGCTAGTTTCGATTTTCAGTGTGCTCTAAAGGTATAAATAAATAACTATTTCTTTTATTTTTTTATTAGCACATGGTTTACAAAATTAAACCTTTCTGAAAGGACAAAACCTGTTTCAACTAAACCATTTCATACCTTTAAAAATATGGGGAATAAAGAAACAGAAAAGTTAAACGAAATACCAAAAGAGGGGAGGATTTTAACTTAACCCATCCAATCCAAACAACGATTCTGTTAAAGTTAGCTACTTAAATGAACTGCTCTCCTTAATTGCTAAAAATATTTCCTTCAAAAAGGCAAGCAGTGCCAATGTTAGTGAGATTTGTTCCCCTTGTATCAGAAGGACCCACCAGTCTTCCGTTGATGGGGTCACTGACTGATTAAAAACCCTTCCCACCCACTTGGTCCTAATGCCTCTTAGGGCTGGGCATAATAAAGTAAGATTATACAGTGATTCCAGGTTTGATTTACACAGTCTATAGGAAAGGTCCTGCAGGTTTTTGTCCTTCCACACCTCAGTCAATTCTTTCGTAGGAAGCAGGCTGAGGCGGAAACGCATATACTGCCCTCGTAAGTAGCTACTCAGAAATCTTGATTGGTAGCTGTGAACCGTACCTTGGGCCCTGCATTCTGGAAGGCTTTTACCATAGAGTTTAAGATTAGCTCTGGATTCCAGCGTCTCAATCCAATCCAGATCATATAGCTTCCGCTTCACTAGGACTGGGTTCTCGATTACGGCATATTCTGATGAATTCACACTTTCCAGAATTGCCCTACAGACCATCCTCCACTCCACAAGAGACTGCTCAGTGTTGTTTGTCAGGGCTTTCTTTAATATGGCAAAACCTCCCTCGTTGTTCGCCATAATGCACTTTCAGTAGAAAGGCAACTTATTCCAAACTGTCAAAATTGGTATACATTTCGGCAAGGTTAGTACTCATCTCCATAAAATGCCTTCAAGTTTGGGCCAAACATCCGATGACAAAGTGAATGAAGCCTCAGCTCCATAAATCAGTATTGGCATAACTTTCAAATGGTAAAATTCGATCACCAGGAGCAGTGAGAATTTACAATGTTTCGCCAGTATCAGTCTCGCCTCCGAAGCCAAATTCCTTGACTTGCTTTGTAGTATTGCTTCTCTATAAGCATCGTTGGCACCATCACTTAGGCACATCCCCAAATATGTTAAGGATGTGACCTCCATTATCTCCTCCCCCCTCAGATAACAAGCTTTGTCCTGGCCTCTATTTCTCGGTTTTCGGCCCATAGTTAGAATTCTTGATTTGTTTACATTTACTTTGAGCCCATTGGACTCTACAAAAGAAGCCAGAGCATCCAGTTGCCTTTGTAGGCCCACCCGAGTCTGGTCTAACAGAACGAGATCATCAGCATACAATAGCCGACTTACTGGATCACCGGCTAGTTGTGGCGGGAAGCATCTTGCATTAGTAAATGCTTTCTCAATATCAGAGATATACAAGTTGAATACCGCTGGGGCCAAAGTACATCCTTGCTGTTTGAATGGGTTCCGACAAATTACTGGAGTTGTCTAACCTAACTCTCAGAGTGGTATCCGAATAAAGCCCCTGATTCATGTAATTATTTGCGCATAAAATGCAGATTTGCACGCCATTCTGCCCGAAAATCCCCATACCTCAAACAGGGATTTTCGGAATTTATTCGGAATGCATGAATAAGGCTGATAGTGTTCACAAGGCATCCCTTATGTCTTGCGGGCAACCCCAGGCTTTTAGCTTTGTCCACACAGTGTATCTATCAATTGTATCAAAGACCTGGGTAAGAACAATGGAAGCCAAATATATTTCGGTGATCTTTTTAGCCTTGGCCCTGTTCTTTAAGACGTTGATCAAAAAGAGGTTTAAGGCGGTTCCAATCCCTTTCACAAATTCCACCAGCCATTGATTGTAATGCTTCGATTGAATGCTCCAGTTTGTGAGAGACTTTAGTATCAGTGCAGCAAATAATTTACCAAAAACGTCAAAGAGGGCAATTGGCCTACAGTTGTTAGGGTCGGCCCTGTCGCCCTTCTTGAAGATTGGTACTATAATAGAACTAGTCCATGAGGCCGGGATTCTTTTTGTCTTTTTGTTTAGTTCAAACAGTTCCAGCATGTAAGATGCCCATTGGTCTGGGGTCCCTTTTCAATATTGAATTCGTTATGCTGTCTGGTCCGGCTGCCCTTGAATTACTTGACTTCCTGATTAAGTTGAGGATTTCACTTTTCTCCATCTGGAAGGACCAATGTATAGAGGTGATATAGTCATCCCTGTCTTCAGGTTTACCTGGTCGCATAAATAGTGTAGCGAAATGCTTTACCCATACTTCAGCTGGCACTGGATTGGACGTCAGAGAAAGCTAAGGAGCACTTATCTCATTGAATATCCTCCACATTTCTGAAGTGTTTTTCAAGGCCACAATTTTTAACATCTTTTCCGCATCGTGCTGTAACAGTTTATACTTATGGTACTTCATCCAGTTTTTTAGGTTTCCTTTGACTCGTATGTGTTGGTTTCTAATTTAAGAAACTGTTTCCTTATCTGTGAGAGAGGTGAACCCTTACAGAAGATAGTTGTTAATTTTCCTAAAAGGATGTGGTACTCAAATTTAGAAGACAATCGACAAGAACTTTAAGACTGAGAACAAGGTAAATACAATTGGGCCAGGCAGAAGTTCAAACCGAGGCTACTGAACACGCCTCCCTTTTCTTTTGAGTTAGGTACTTTTCTGAAGTGGTAGGGCCAGTTAGCTACTTTGGATTTGGACAGAAGACTTTTTTATTTAGACTTAACAGGCACCCTCATTTTGACTTTTGATGGGCAGGGAACTTCCCTCATAGTGATGGGGGTAGTCAGGTGTTTTTTTTTTAAATGTGTGTTTCCCTCCCACTAGCCCTCCCACAGGTCCACCCAGCCCGCCCGCCAACTCTGTGATTGGTGTATGCAAAGGGTCAGCTGAGAAATAATTCCCTGAAGCAGCTTTCACAGGACAGCCTTGCACGGGCAGGCTAAGTGCTCAGGCAAAGGGAGTCTTCTTGTGGGCACTCACCATCCTTTTTGCCCGTTTACCCTGGTGCCCTAGCCCTGACAACTTTCACCTGCACTGTCTGATGCTAAAAACAAGGTAGGAGGCGAACACGTATCCACATCCCCCTTCACACTTTAGAACAGAAACCGCATCACTGAGAATGGTTCTTTTGAAGGAAGGAATCTCCAAAAAGCATTCCCAATTATTACATTACATGAGAAAATCAGATATTGAGATTGTACTCATTAAAGAAACTCATGCCCTGAAAAAAAATAGCATCAATTTAAACATATGCTTTTCTTTGTACAAGTCTTTGCTTCAGGACACAAAGGACACAAAGGCTGAAGTAGGCTGAAGTAGACAAAACTCCTTGTTCCAGTTGATAAACTCCAGAAAAGACACAAGTGTCAGACGTGTCTTGGTTAAATGTTAACTACGTGAGCTGAAGCAGGTACTGTCAGAGCTTAAGGTGAAATACTGCTAGTGCATCCTCCACGAGGCTTAAAGGAATTATTCTTTCTAATTGCATATACATTCAATCCATGCCAGGATTAAACGCTCACTCACTACACCAAAACATTGGGGGACATCTGGGGAACATTATCATTGGAACGGGAGTTAACTCTTAAGCAAAAGGGACACTTTCACAGATGTTGGACCCTACCTAGACAGGCTTTAAGGGATCTAGTGGTCTTGGGTAAAATCCCAGATCAAATAAAACACTTTTATCAGCTAAATAATCCCTTGGGCAATTTCTTCAACAAGAATTAGAAAGCATTCAAAGTGGTAATCAAGGGAAGGCTATTAGCAACATGTGCTGGGGTGCAAAGGGCTAGGTCTCCTGAACTAGAAAAACTCATAAAGGAGCCAAAGACCTTGAGGCCCAGGATAAAGAAAGACTGAGATGAGTTAAGTCATTCCGGATTAATAAACGGAAAGGTGCCTCCGAAATTTAAAACAATACTTATATGTCAAATGTAACAAAGCAGAAAAATGTGTGGCATATTACCTGAGGGTTAAGAGGAAACACTCTTACACACTCATTACTAGGCATACAAATAGATTGAATAAATTTGACAATGTGAAAATATTGAAAGGTTTTCGTGACTTTTATATTACATTGTACATTGCACATTAATGAAGCAGACCACTCAAAGATCATGCTCAAGGAGAGGGAGACTTTAGACTCACACATCCAAAAGAAAGAAGCTCTGAACTGAAAGCTATTAATACTGTGAAACCAAAGAAGGGCCTGTGCCGCAGACGGTTTTACATGCAATTTTATAAAAACATTCAACAGTGCTGTTGGGTCCTCTATCTGACCTCATAAATTCCTTCCAATCTTCTGCCACTAATTTTCACTCCATGACAAGCCACGGTAACGGTTATTCCAAAGCAAGGGAAAGACCTTGAGGTCTGCAGTTCCTGCATACACATCCAACTTCGAAACGTAAACAGTACGCGATTTACTATGGTTCTTAAAAATGGATTACAGACTACACTCCCAAATGTAATTCTCCCGAACCAAGCAGTATTTGTTCTGGTTGACAAGCATTTGATAATATTAGGACAGTATATGACGAAGGGATTTCATGGGGCCCAATCAAGCTTGCATCGCTGTATGCTGAGAAAGCTTTAGATAGGGTAGGTTGGGACTTCCTGAGTGAATTGCGTAAGGATGTAGCTTTTGGAAATTCTTTTTTGTGATTGGTCTGTGCAGTCTATGACAGTCCTACTTCTAGGGTAAGGGTCAAATGGAGTCTCTATAAAGCAGTGAGGTTGGGAAGGACACCAGGCACACCTGTCACCACTACCCCATGCTGTTTGCCATATGACTGAAACATTTGCACAGTGGTGGAGGGCAAACAAAGAAAGACATTCAAGGAACACATTTTGGGGGACGGAAAAATCTCTCATTGTTCACAAATGATGCTGACCTCAATGACAGACCCTGCTACCTCACTTAGGCAACTCCTGAATGACGTACAAGAATATATCAGTCTCAGGCTTTAAAAGTAAACTTTTTGAAGTCAAAGATATTAGCTTTGTCCATTTCATCAAAAGGAAGCATTTTGCTAATGACACAGAAACAATATTAAATATCTAAGCATTAATCTTACTCTCAAAATTACAGGACTCTTTAAAGCCACAAACCACCATGTTTAAAAAAGAAAAATAAACCGGGCTTTCCTTGCAAGAGGAAATAAACTATCAATTTCTTGGGCTGGAAGGATTAACACCCTCAAAATGGTAGTATTACCACATTTCTTATGAGTCTTCCATGTACTCAAACCTCACACTAAAGCAGACCTGGCCAAATTTCAAAGCAAGGTGACTGAGTTTATTTGGGGTAGCTAGAGAGCAAGGGTCTCTCGAGCAGTCTTAATAGCTTAATTCGAAAAAGATGGACTGCACGCTCCCCACTTACTAGGATTACCAAGTGGCCCAATCAAGAATCCTAGATGAAGGATGTAAAGTTGAATCAGGGAAATGAAGGTGGGCTATGAACACAGCAGTGAAAGGGAAACCCCCCCTGAGAATCAAATGTACTCCCAAACCATGTTGCTCTCCTTCTCTTAAACCCAGTGACAAAGTCGGTACTCAAGGTTTAGGACGACCAAGCGCTCTTTGAAGTTAGACTCCATACCTTCCCCATAGGCCCAAATCCATGGAAGCGTTTAATCCTCGCCAGATGCTCTGACAAATTCCCTTTTAATATGGAGGGAGAATAGAGGATGGTGGATCTCTGATATGTTTCGGGGTGGTCTGTTCAGTCGATTCAGGATTGTAACAGACTATGGCCTACAGCAATCAGGCATGCCTAATTTTCTCCAGTGATGTCACTGGGTTGTGCACTCTCCCTATAAGGGGCAGCCACAATGAATCTCTTTCCAGTCAAAAGGATTTTGGCCAATAATATTTCACCTTAGGGTCTCACCTCAAATCTATATAGAATTCTCACAACTTCATGGGAACACCCCCGATTAAGGATACACGACGAAGTAGCAGAGTGACCTACGCAGAACTTATTCAAATTGGAACTGGAAAAACATTTGGATAGGTGACAGGAACTCATCAATGTGTGTTCAATAACGAGAAATGGCCCACAAATGAATGTACGAGTGGCACATGAAACCCCATAGATTGGTTAAAATCTTCTCAAGTGTTGTGAAGGCTTCATGAAGCAAGACACAGACAACAGATCCAAAGTTCAAAATAAAATAGTTTATTAACGCAAATGTCAGGGAAGGCATAACTTGCCCTATACTAAGGTGGGATTTCCCTACGTAAACGAAACTGACAGTCTAAGTCAGAACGTTTAAGTCTTTCTGTGGCCAAAACCTATCCTTGCCCTCACAACTAAAGATAAACAATGCGTAGGGATGTCAACAATACACAAAATGGTGATCAAAACAAAGTTCTGAGCTTCTTCCCGCTCATAGCTTCCTTTTCAACTTTCCTTCCCCAAGTTCAAGAAAGTTCCACAAGAGTCTTGGGGTTAGCGTTCCCAAGCTTACAATAGTTCTACAAATCCTTGAGGTTCCCTTCCCAAGTTCAAGGCAACACAGTTCCACAAATCCTTGGGGGTTCCCTTGCCCATGTTCAAGGCAACACAGTTCCAAAGAAAAGTGTCCCGAAGGCTCCTTCCTCAAGACAGTATTCAAGTTCATCAAGTCTCAGTGTTCCCTTCCCCAAGACCCCCTTCCCCAAGATTTCAACTTGGCAAATTATACTAGATTTCAGTCTTTCAGTGTTCAATTAGATTCAATTGGATTGGATTAACAGTTCACTTTAAATTGCTTAATCTTGGTTTACTTCAACAATGTCTTTGGCTTTCATAATTGAGGGTTCCTTGGTCTAGGCGCAGTTGTCGGACCACACCGCTCACCCATCACTGGTCGCGCAACCATGAACCCTAGGCTCTTCAGCCCACACAGGTTCTTCTGTATCTGCCCCTGTGTCAAGGTTCACACTCAATTAACTTCTCCTTGTCCACCTCTTGGCTTTATGTGTAGATTCACACTCACTTGGCCTGTCCTGATTAGCCTCTTGACTTTGCACAATGTGTCCTTTTGCTAGGCGTTGGCCCTTGCCACACAGTATTCATGCATAAAGTTCACTTCTTGGTGGTTTAATTCTTCCCACCTTTCTGTCATGCTCGTTCATAAACTTCCACACTTGCTTTCTTATTTCGTGCGTTGCTTTCAAATGGGCAATTTCACATTCATCTCTCATCAGATCGTATCTTTGCCCATAAAGTTTTCATTCAGTTTGGTATTAAATATATAACGTTTTCATTCAGTTTGGTATTAAACAGTCGTGACTTTTTACTTTACCACTTAATTTTCATTTTACCCGTGGCTTCAGGTGTGTTTCAATCTACACACATTATTCGGGTCATTCGGCATTCGTCTTGCTCTCACGCAGCTCCTAGGTTCACCCCGGCTTCAAGTGACGTTCCCCTTAATGCACCGGTCCTCTGCGTTCCTTTCGGGCAGCTGTGTTGTTCCCCTTTTGCTCTTGTTGCTGGCTTGCCATGTACCGCGACCCCTGCTTGCACTCCTGCTGGCAGCTCTGCTTTCCTTTGCCTTGCCCCACGAGCCCGGCTCGCACTTTTGAAGATTCTCTGCTCCCACTGACAGCTCTGTTTTTCTCCTGTGGATGCTGGCAGCTATTTAGCTTTCCTTTCTGTGTCCACAGCTCCGGCTGCAAATCTCTGACACCGGAGGCTCCCAAACATGTGTATTTTGTTCGCCCCGCCTGCTTCTGGGCTCCACAGTTCTTCGGGATCGTCGGCCGGCGTCCTGGCTTCCCGGCAGGACCCACCACGGCTGCCTCCTCGCAAACAGGACTCCCTGCTCGGTGTCTCTGTTGCTGGTTTCCTCCCTTCTTATACACCTGCAACAACTTGACAGGTTGCAGGTGTATGAAACCCCACAGTGGACTCTTTGTTCCCTTTTCTTGATACGTATACATTCCACAGGGCATTCTCTCTTTGAATTGCAGATTTGCCTGAAACCCTCCGATAAGGTATAAATGTATACCTCTGTATGCCATTGGGTTTGATATCTACTTCATGTATGACCATCCTTCCAAATTCCATATTAAATGTTTTATTTGGCAGAAAACAATTTTTGACTCCTGAATCTACCCTGACCGTTATTTCTTTTCTGCCTACATACACTGTGGCTGTGGACCCATACTGCATCATTCTCCTTCCCTACAATATATATACTTTCCTTCTCTTCTTCATATGATTTGTCACGCTGTGGATGATGTCTGTTGCCTTGCAGCGTATGGCCAAACTACTTTTTTTGTTGCACTTCCTACAGATTATATGTCGGGCTGGGAAAATTGGGTTGTTTGTCCAATTTATGCTACTATCACATCTGAAACACTTCCTTTGTTCGTACTAGGTGGGATAGTGCATTCTACCCCTGTTATGGACTCTTATTTCGTGTGTTTTATAGTCCTTACTTATTGGTGTTACCTGGTATGTATTTGTTCCATATGGTTTTAGACATGTTGTACTGTGGACACCTCACTTACTGCACTTAGTATTGGTTCTACTTGTGTTGTTTGTTTGGACCTATTTCTAATGTCTTCACTTCACACATGACTCTGTGTTCCACTTCCTTTGCTATACATAAAACCTCGTCCAGGGGTTGGTCATTTTTGGACAATAATTTGTCTCTTACTTTCCCATTTAGACATTCTACCATAAATTGATCCTGTAACCTTTCTTCCGTTTGAGGTCCAAAATTGCATGTTTTGGGCAGACCCCAAAGGACAGTGATATACTGCTCTGCGCAGTCTCCCCTTCTTCCTGAATTCTTTTACCAAAGTGGTAGATTCTAGGATTAGACTAGTTGTTTTTCATGTTTATCAATTTTCTTTATACACTTCTCATGCTCATTAAGATTGAATGCTTCCATTTCTGTAAACTCCTGTAGATTTTCACATTGTTCTTGGCCTGCGGTCCCCTGACAATATAATAGTAGTGATTTCCTCCTTTCAGCCCCATAGTTTGTGCCATATACTACTGTGGCCTAATGCTGAAACACTTTTTTCCATCTATTCCATGGCAAGCACATTTTGCCTGGCTCTGAGAGAAACACCATGTGGAGGGTTGAGGGGGGATCAGGGTGCCAGACATCACCTTCAGCCATGCTGAAATTTTGTTCCCCTTTATTTTAGTTGTGGCAGAACAATCACGCCTAATATGACCTCTTTAGCGTCAGATTGACTGTTTGGCTTACTGAACGCAATATTTTACTACTTTGTTGGAGTAGCAGGTAATTTTGTTCACTCATGAATACTTTTTTTCAGGATCAGATTGGGGAGCCACAACAATTCAGTCGCTGCATTTTGTTAGTTTGCTTGGTTGCTGTGCTGCCTGCAGTTGCTACCCATTGTCAAGCAACGTTGGGTGGTTCGTCCCCAACGCGGTTTGCCAAGACAGCGTTGCTTGACAGTCGCCCAGCTGGGGAGATTCAATTAAAATCTATTAATAAAATTGTTCCAAGCAGGTCGCCTAACTTCAGTGGTGCTTTTGCAGTGAAATGATTGTGCTCTACCGTGTCTGCTACGTGGCACTAGTACTATGCACAGCCGCTCCTTTGCCAGTTCCAGTCACAGTGAGCAGAGGCCTCTCTCTTTCTTGCTGAAACTCCTCTCCTACTCACTCGTCACCACTTCTAGTATGATGCACAGACACTGAATTAATGATGAGTACCTGTTATGTACACACATCTGTATGAAAGCTCTGCTCCTTTTGATGTTCTCTTCCCTCAACCGCTGCCTCTCCTTCACGTCTAGAATGCTTCGTCGCCATCCTCATTGTCATGACAATATCCCAATTGTGTAATGTCTTCAAGGCAGCAAAATCCCTTTTAATTTGACTATAAATGTTTATATCTCAGCAGAAATTGCCCTGATCAATATAAAAACTAAAGTTAACATCAAAACTCCTTTGGGAGAGACAAAGGCTTTAAAACTGGAGGTATGCTTCATATCTGGTAACTTCAACAAATGTGCAATTTTAAGAACCTATCAATGTTACTTTTTACTATGGGCATTACAATAGCAACAATATTCACCTTTATTCTAATCTGAAAGCGTTAATTTGAGATACAGCTTTACAATGTCTTCTGGAGAATTGGGAGGAAAGGTCCAAAAGAAGGGCTGACAGGGAATCACCAATGTCTGTGGGGAGTCAGATGTTGGATGATTTGAGATATTGTGCCTAATTACAAGTTTGGCAGTAATTCGTCAGCAAATCTTCCAAATTACCACCAAAATCATGTACCGTTACTACCACTTCGTCCCGTGAGCTTACCACCGGATTCCAAGTGGTCATTGGGCCGTGTAATTCCCCATTTCTGGAGTCTATAGAATTTCATGGAGATTTTGACAGATTTACTGCAAGCGATTATTCCACTGCAGCAAATCCATCGATTGTTGGAGGAAAAGTGGAGGATTACCTCCATCAAAAGCGCTGGAGGTGAATCTTCCACTTTACCTCCAAACTCACAATTCGGTGGCGCAATAAAAATGCTGATAATTCTATTGCCTCCAAAAAAAGTTGCGTTCATGAAATTACTGCCACTTTTTTAACGCACCAAACTCGGAATTAGGCCCATTGTCTTGGATTTCTTTGACCTGGTTTTGAAAGGAGGCCAGTTCATCTGCCAACTTCTGAGTGGAAGTGGCTTTGATGGAGCATTCACTAAGATGCCTAAGCTCTTTGAAAATATTAAATGTTAGTGAGAATTTGGTGAGGGCTTACAATGTCCGAGTAAGCAGAAAGGCTTCCTGTTCCCTAAAGATTGAGCAGCATTATCATTTGTGCCATGTTCGGCCTTAATCCAGGTCATCTTGTCTATAGATGTTTTTCCAGCTGTGTTTAAGCTTTCCCTTTGTAGGTGGTGTTACCTTTGCCTGACTCTTAGGGTAAAATGTAGGGTGCTCAAGGGGGTCCGGATACTGCCGACCACCATCGATGCTAGTCCTGTGGCAATACAGGGAGGATCCCCTCCCCAAACCCATCGTCCCCAGTCAGTCAGCAGGGTCTCGTCACAAAGAGAAAGAACCTGCTCTTGTCCATTTAAGGGAAGGTACCAATATGAATAGAACCTCTATATCAGATACACAGCCATTAGTACAACCAGCCCCAAAATGTTCCTTGGCTCTGGCATAACAATCATAACTTCCTGCATGTTGAAATTGAGGACATAATTGAAGGGGGAACCTCCAGATTTAAGCCATAAAGACAGAATGAGATCAGAAGAGCTGGGTTTGGGAAAGTACAGGGCCGGCTGTAAACACATTGAGTGACAGACTCAGACAGTGCATCTGATCAAGCTTGCGCTGGGTTCAGTTTTCTAGATTGCATACAAAGTCAAACCATACTAGGTTGGACAGTTTGGGAGACTGCATCTGTGGGAGCAGTCTTGTTTTGTGCATGCATGCAATGCATATGGTGGTCAGCCAATAAAAAGGCTTGTATTAGGTATTTGAGAAGTTGAGGGCAGAGTGTCAGCTAACACCCTCCCCCCCATTACTTTGAAAGACACCAATCGATGTGCACAACTAATATATATGTAAGCTGGGGAAGTCCCCCCTGATGGATGTGGCTGGTTCCCCAAATAACCTGCCAGTGTTTAGACAGCATATGAGAGTTTGGAGCCAGAGGGAAAGAGATTCTAGAGCATTTTAGAGGCAAGAGCAGGAGGAGAGTTAATTAGAACAATGCAATGATGAGAACCAACATCAGGGGGAAGGAGATGGTGGAGAGGAACAATGAGATAATGAGGAGGAGCTTCAGGAGGCGAGGTGGAAAACAGTAAGGCGGTGGTGACTAGGAGCAGGCAACATGAAGAGGTGGTATAGAGTCAGGAAGATAAAGTTGGGGTAAAAGGCAAGGGAGGAGAGGAGCAGTGCATTCAAGGAGAAGAAGAGACAGACAGAGGACAGGAGCAGCAGACATTGTACCATGGAGAGATTAAGAGCATGTGAAAAGTCAAAGAGTACAAAGAGATGGAGAGAGAGGACAGGGCAAGTCAGTGGTAGGAGTGGTTCCCTTTGGCAAAACACTGATGAAACCTATTAAAGAGGTAGAGCAGAAGGGAGTGATGGGGAATAGAGTAAGGCCCCCTGACACAGTAAGAAGAACCTTACTAGACCCATTATGTAGACCAGCACAGGTGTTGTACCTCCTGGGGAAGCTCAGAGGCTCAGCCTGATATTACCCAACAATATTGCTATAGCTACTCCAGCTTAACATGCAAGCAAATAAGGACCCAGGGCCCAATCAAAACCATCTCCCAGGAGTCAGGACATGAAGCAGCAGACCTGAAACAACAGCCCCATGAGCTAAGAAATAAGTGTGGGGGACATAACCACCCACCAGTCTGAGTAGATTGGATGATAAATATCAGGAAAGAACCACAAACTGAGGATAACAAAACCCAGCGACTGTGATGATAAAACCCCAAGGAGATGCCATGAGACTTTTATTTTGCTTGAACTCCTATCCCTCACTGAATGAAGATATTGAGTAATAATTCAGCTACGAAAAAACATGACGTTGGTCCAAAAGAAAAGGCAATTTTGTGAGGCTCTCGTGTCTTTGTGCACACCCATACAGCTACATGAAAAGTTCCTAAGAACTCCAACCTTAAATATATTTTTGGTTTCTTTTCAACCCCTTTTGAACCCCCTGCCCCCATGGAAGAGGGGGGTCAAAATTATGAAAAGGTGGCAATTTTACATTCAAATTCTTATATTGATTTTTTTGCCTGCAATAAGCACTAGACCGATACCACATTAAAATTGTGTAATAAGTTCACATTTTCATGGAAATCATGCACGGGCCAGAAGCTGTACCCACAGGGTATGCCAGGATGCCACGTTTTGTGCATGGTCAAAGTTACAGGCCATGCCCCAAATGTACTTCGTACCATGGAGATGGGATGAAGAGCCTATTTATTAGATGAACAAGTTACTTCTTACCTTGTAACGTTCTTTCGATGGGATGTTCCTCCGACGTATTCCTTATCTATGATATTTGTATCTCCAGCTTGCTGGCCTCGGAATTTTTTTTTTTTCCCCAGTAGAGGGCGCTGTGCATCGACGTCCGTCGAGTAGGTGCTCCTCGACGGCCACCGTATCGACGCTGACGTCATCATGCCTATAAATGGCCACGCGCAGCATCCGTTGCTCAGTTCCGTTTTTAGAGTAAAGTAGTTATTGTATGAATGGTTACTACCCTTGAAGGAGCGTAAGCTGCAACCGCAAGGGAAATGTTACTGCGGGGATGGATGGGAGGGGCGATAAGGAATACGTCGGAGGAACATCCCATCGGAAGAACGTTACAAGGTAAGAAGTAACTTGTTCTTCAAAGGGATTGTGTCCTCCGACGTATTCCTTATCTATGATAGACTCCCATAGCAGTGGTATGTGATAGGAGGCGGGAGTAAGAGATGCCATATTACCCTTTAAGAATGAACAGAGTGTAACACAGCTTTGCCTAATCTAGTCTCTTGACTAGAGGAGGAATCCAGGCTATAAAATTTGGTAAAGGTATGTGCGGACGACCATGTGGCAGCCGCACATATGTCTCTAATTGGTACCCCTCTTTGAAGAGCTGAGGATGCTGCTATACCCCTGGTCGAATGAGCCCTTAGATTTTGAGGGGGCTCTTTCCCTGCCAGTTTGTAGCATTCCAGAATGGCTACAATAATCCATCTGGAGATGCTTTGTTTGGTTATTGGTAATCCTAACTTATGCCCTGCGTAACCTACAAAGAGTTGGTCTGCTTGTCTAATTTTAGCAAGTCTACTAATATAAAAACTCAAGGCTCGCTTAGGGTCCAGCCTGTGTAGTCTCTCTTCCTCTTTCCCCGGATGGGGAGGAGGATAGAATGAAGGTAAAGTAATCTTTTGAGTAATGTGAAATTCCGAAACTACCTTTGGGAGGAAGTTAGGCTTCACCTGTAGAACTAATCTGTCCTTGTGAAAAGTTGTATGAGGAGGTTTACAAGACAGGGCTTCTATCTCGCTAACCCTTCTAGCAGATGTTAATGCTACCAATAAAACAGTTTTGAGGGTGAGAAACTTCAATGAACAAGAGTGTAGTGGTTCAAAGGGAGCACCCTTTAGGAAGTTTAAAACTAGATTTAAGTCCCATAAGGGAACTTGGAATGGTCTTGGAGGGTAAACATTAGTTAGACCTTTCAGGTATTGTATTACCAATGGAATTTTGAAATACGATGGCTCCTCCGCAGTGCGCTTAAAGATCGATAGCGCTGCGAGATAGCCCTTAATAGTGCCAATTTGAAGGCCTGAATTTGCCAAATAAAGTAAGAATGATAACACCGCAGGTGTACCACATGAAAAGGGTTCGATATTCTTTTCTCTGCACCAGCTGCAAAATTTATTCCAACGGCAGCGGTATAGAGTCTTAGTTGCTGGTCTTCTGGCCGAAAGCAACACCACCATGACGTCATCTGGAAGGTCCCAATCCTTGTACCTCAACCTTTCAGATACCAAGCGTGAAGGTTGAGGGTCTTGATGGCTGGATGGAGAACCTGACCTCCCTTCTGCGAGAGAAGATCCTCTCTGTACGGTAGACGAATCGGAGGACAGATGGACATGTCCAGAAGGTCCGGGTACCACGTTCTCCTGGCCCAATCCGGGGCAATTAGGATCATGGTCTACCGGAACCATCTCAACCTCCGGATCATTTGAGGAATGACAGGGACCGGAGGAAACGCGTACAGAAGTGGGAACTCCCAGTCCACTACGAACGCGTCTCCTAGAGCTCCTCTCGGGGGAAATTCCCTTGAGCAAAATCTGTCGCACTTCCTGTATATACTGGTGGCGAACAGATCCACTTGAGGGGTTCCCCAGAGGGCGAAGATCTCTTGAAGGACTTCCTGAGCTATCTCCCATTCGTGGGAGACTGTGTTCTGCCTGCTCAGAGCATCCGCTGTCAAGTTCTTCTCTCCGGCTAGGTGAATTGCCGATAGAGAGATTCCTTCCTGAATTGCCCAAAACCAGAGCTGCATCGCCTCTCTGCACAGTGGCAGTGACCCTACGCCTCCTCTTTTGTTGAGGTAGTGCATGGCCACTGTATTGTCCATCATTATCAGGACGTTTCTCCCCCGTACAGATGGCAGAAAAGCCTTCAGTGCCAGTCTGATGGCTCTCAGCTCCAACAGGTTGATGTGTAGTCTGGACTCCGATGGAGACCAACGGCCACTGATAGTCAAGTCGTTGGCATGGGCTCCCCACCCCGTGAGTGAGGCGTCTGTGACTACTGTTATCTCCGCCATGGTTGCCAAAACAGTTCTCCTTTCAAGATGTTCTCTGGAGAGGCCCACCATAGAAGGTCGTGGGCTACCTTGTCTGGAATCCGGAGGAGATCTGTCATCCTCCCTGAGAATTGTGACCACTGAGTCCTCAGTGCCCACTGAAGGGATCTCATTCTCAGGCGAGCCTCTGGCACAAGGGATATGCAGGATGCCATGAGGCCTAGAAACCTCAAAAAGTCGTAGGCTGGGAGATGTTGGGCATTTTGAAACCTGGTGACCATCTGCAGAATATCTTGAGCCCTCACCTCTGGTGGCGAGGCTTTTCACAGGGACGTGTCCAGGACTGCTCCAATGAACTGGAGTCTCTGTGATGGTATCATCTGTGACTTCTTTAAATTGAGGGAGAAGCCCAGTCTGTGAAGGGAGTGGCAGACATAATCTAGTTGGATCCGAGCTTGCTCCGAAGAAACTGCTCTGATCAACCAATCGTCCAGGTAGGGGTAGACGTGAATCCCTTCCCTCCTTAGACTTGCAGCCACAACGACATTAGCTTGGTGAAGACCCTCGGGGCGGAGGTCAGCCCAAATGGCAGAACTCGAAATTGATAATGAGAGTTGCCAATTGCGAACCTCAGGTACTTCCTGTGCTTGGGATGGATTGGCACATGGAAATAAGCATCCTGAAGGTCCAGAGATACCAACCAGTCCTGAAGCTGGAGGGCCTGAAGGATCTGAGAGAGAGTTACCATCTTGAACTTGTCCTTCCTGAGGAACTTGTTCAATTCTCGTAAGTCCAGGATAGGTCTCAGTCCTCCGTCTTTCTTTGGTATGAGAAAGTAGGGGGAGTGCCAGCCCTTGTTCCTGTCCGCTACAGGTACCGGTTCTATGGCACCTTTCTCTAGCAGGTCTACAACTTCCTGCAAGAGGAGCGGATCCGGCACTTTCAGAGAGCTGTTCCCCAGTGGATGTCTCTGAGGGATGCGTAGAAAAGGCAGGCAGTAACCTTGGGCAACTGTCTCCAATGCCCAAGCATCTGACGTAATAGCTTGCCATTCCGTCAGATGGTGAGTTAACCTGCCCCCTACAGGTGTCTTGTGATGGGAGACCTCAGAGTGGTTTGGGAGCGGCTGATGCAGTTGCGAAGGTAAAGCGGCTCCTGCTGATGTGGCTTTCTTTCCTTTACCCCGTCCACCACGGGTAAATTTTCCTTGGCCTCTTTGAGCCGGCCGTCCTCTGCCTCTTCCAGATGAGGAATAATAGCGAAAGGACCTTCCTCTCCAAGAGGATCCTGAGGGACGAAAATTAGTTTGTCGGATTGCAGCTCCTAGTGACTTGGCTGCTGCTTTAGATGTTTGTAGTTTTTCCAAACTGTCATCCGCCTTTTTACCAAATAGGGAAGAGCCGTCAAAGGGCATATTTAAAAGTCTGGCCTGTACGTCAGAAGCAAAGCCGGACTTTCTCAACCACGTATGCCTGTGGATTGTGGTACTTGCCGCCATGGCTCTGCTGATACTGTCAGCAGAATCAATGCCAGTTTGAAGGGACTCACACATTGCATCTTTACCATCTGTGATGATATTTAAAAATGCGTCCCTTTCTTCTCCTTCCGGTATGCAGTCAGCAGCCGATGAAGCACACTCCCAAAGAGTGTGGCTGAACCTAGCGAGCGTACAAGTTGCATTAATAGATTTTAAAGCCATGCTACAGGCCATGCTATCATCCCTATCCTGAGGAGCAGTGAGGTAAGCAGAAGTACTGCCTGATGAAGTTGCAGCCTGGACCACAAGACTCTCTGGAGTAGGGTGCTTAGATAGGTATTCAGGGTCAGCAGCAGATACCCTATATTTAGCTGACAACTTCTTGTTAACCGCAGGGACAACTTCAGGAGTTTCCCAGTTAGTTAAGATCTTTCTTTGTAAAGCAGAATGAAAGGGAATCACAGGATCCTCCTGTGGTCCTTTATCCAGAATATCTGTGAGGTCATCCTGTTGAAAAACAGGTGAAGGCGCAGACCAACCCATGAACTCCATGATTCTTGACATTAGGGTTCTATAAGGGGTATCAGCATGTTCCCCTGGGTCTGGTTTGACAAATTCCACTTCTGGGGAAGTGTCTAGGCCACTTGCTTCCTGCAATGCAGCCTGAAGGTTTTTCAACCTTCTTTCCTCAGAGGCAAAAGTCTCTGGTTCAGGTAATGTGGTCCTCTGCAGCCCAAAAGGCCTTTCTTGGTCAGAATCTTCCCTTTCTTCAAAAATTCAAGTTAAGGGGGGATGCTCTGGTCTGTGAAATGGTATAAAACCCATTTCTAAGGCAGAGGGAGCCATCATCAGTGGCCTTGAAAAGGTCGATGTCGTCGACGGCGATGTAAAAATCCTCAAAGGCGCCGACAAAGGCGTCGAGAAAACTGGAAGAGGCCTCGAAGAACTCGAGAGGATCGGAATCCTGCTCAAGGAAATTGACGACGTTCTCGACGTCGTGTCGGAGGCTCTCAGTGTAACCGCTGGCTGTGGAGTAACCGTGTTTTTTTTTTTTTATCGGCGTCGATGTCGACGTCGACGCCGGCGTCGACTCGATCGACGGGTGCGTCGAAGAACCCTTCGATAACGACGTCGATGGCGCCGATCTATGCTTCGAAGGGGCTTTCGACAATGGCGTCGAAGATGCTTTACTTCCCGATGGCTCATGGCGCTTTCGGGTCGACTCTTTCACCGGGTGCTTCGACTCGCGGCGTTTAGATTTTTTGGGCTTTTCACCCGGGGTATCACCCTCAGCTGACTTCAAGGGGGACGAGGCCGCTTTCTCGAAGACGCTTAGCATCTTTTTTCTGAATTCCTCCCACTCAGCTTGAGAGCTGTGTTTTGTGGGGCAATTTACTTTTTCAGGGGAAATAGAAGACGACGATAAAGGGGATCTTCTTCGTCTTTTTTTCGAGTGTCTAGACCTCGACGAGTGGTGGGAGCCACTTCGAGACCTAGACCGAGAATGCTTTCGACGGTGAGGAGACGAATGTCTCGACTCTACCGCGGAAACTTTCGAGGAAGTTAAACTTGACTTACCTCTCTCGAGCTTCCCCTTACGCTCCTTCAAGGCTTTCGCCGTCATGGACATGCAGTCCTCGCACTCCGAACAATGGTGCTCGATTCCCAGACACCACAAACAGATCCTGTGAGGATCCGTCAATGACATTTTCTTTCCACAGTCTCGACATTTTTTGAAGCCGCACCGTGGAGTCGTCGGTTCGGGTGAGGAAGCCATCGAGTACGAGTCGGTATTCACGAGGAATATATCGATATATTTGACTGAAGAACTGAGCAACGATATTCCGAGGCCCCACGAAGCGCGGAAAAACGGAACTGAGCAACGGATGCTGCACGAGTCTATTTATACACGTGGTGACGTCGGCGCCGATACGGAGGCCGTCGAGGGACATCGGCTCGAGGGACGTCGACGCGCAGCGCCCTCTACTGAAACAAATTTTTCCGAGGCCAACAAGCTGGGAGATGATCTATCAAAGATAAGGAATACATCGGAGGACACAATCCCTTCGAAGAACAAGTTACTTACCAACTGTAACGTTCTTTCGATTGGATGTTCCTCCCATGTATTCCTCATCTTAGATATCTTGTCTCCCAGCTTCGCTGCTTCAGAATTTTTTTTTCCCCAGAGGGCGCTGTGTTTGAGGCAAGGAGTCGTAGTCCCTTGAGGGCCGCTGTCGAGCGTCGATGTCATCCGCTGTATAAAGGGCTCGAGCAGCACCCGTTACCTCAGTTCTGTTTTACAGTGTTCACGGTCGCATAAGCTGATCAGGCTTTAAAGTCCTCAGGCTCTTAAGGAGGTTCAAGTGCAACTGGTGCAAACTGAACGGAGGCGTAGGTTGGGAGGGTCGATGAGGAATACGTGGGAGGAACATCCAATCGAAAGAACATTACAGTTGGTAAGTAACTTGTTCTTCAAATGGATTGTGTCCTCCCACGTATTCCTAATCTTAGACAGGCTCCCAAAGCAGTAAGAATTTGGAGGAGGGAGTACCAGAAGATTCAATTATGGACTGAATGAAGGACAGCTTTTGCAAAGAGTCCTCCTTGATATGAAGTAGAGTCCAAGCAGTAATGCTTCACAAAGGTGTGCATTGACGACCAGGTGGCCGCAGCACAAATATCCTGTACCGGGACACCCCTCTGAAGAGCCGTGGAAGTTGCCATGCCCCTGGTTGAATGAGACCTTAATCCATCTGGAGGCTCTTTTCCAGCCAATTTATAGCACTCCGAAATTGCTACAATTATCCATCTGCATAGGGTTTGTTTAGACGCTCCAAGTCCCAATTTGTGTCCAGTATACCCAACAAATAGTTGGTCACATTGTCTAAGATTTGCCAATCTGGAAATGTAGAAACTGAGAGCCCTTTTTGGGTCCAGTCTATGCAACCTTTCCTCTTCCTTACTAGCGTGAGGAGGAGGATAAAAAGAAGGTAAGGTAATTTTCTGTGACAGATGGAAATCAGAGATTATTTTAGGCAAGAAAGATGGTTTGACTTTTAGAATAACTTTGTCTCTATGGAAAATGGTGTGAGGAGGCTTACAAGAAAGGGCCTGCAACTCACGTAACCTGCGGGCTGATGTTATAGACACCAACAAAATAGTTTTAAGAGTGAGAAGTCTTAATGGGCAAGAATGTAAAGGTTCAATAGGGGCACACATGAGACATTTTCACACTAAATCCAAAACCCAGATGGGCACCTGAAAAAGGTGTCGGAGAGTACACATTTGTTTGCCCTTTCAAGAATTGAATGACTAAGGGCATTTTAAAATAGGACACCTCTTCAGAGGAACGCTTAAAGATAGATAGCACTGCCAGATATCCTTTTATTGTGCCAACTTGGAGCCCCAAATTGGCCAAGTTTAAGAGGAAAGAAAGTACTGTTGGAGTATTACATAAAAATGGATCCACATTCTTCTCCCTGCACCAGTTACTGAACTTGTTCCGATGACATCGCTACAGGGATTTTGTTGCTGGCCTTCTGGCCGAAAGCAAAATCTCCATTACGTCATCCGGGAGGTCCCAATCCTTATAGCTCAGCCTCTCAGAAACCATGAGTGAAGACTGAGTGTCTTGATCTCTGGATGGAGAACCCAACCTTCCTCTTTCGAGAGAAGATTCTCTCTTTGTGGAAGACGTATTGTAGGGCAGATGGATATGTCCAGAAGGTCCGGGTACCACGTCCTCCTGGCCTAATCCGGGGCAATTAGGATCATGGTTTTCTGAACTTTCTCAACCTCCTTATTACCTGAGGAATCACAGGGACTGGAGGAAACGCGTAGAGGAGTGGAAATACCCAGTCTGCGACGAACACGTCTCCTAGAGCTCCTCTCGGAGGAAATTCCCTTGAGCAGTACAGTTCGCACTTCCAGTTGGCACAGGTCGCGAACAGATCCACTTGAGGGGTTCCCCAAAGGGCAAAGATCTCTTGAAGGACTTCCTGAGCTAGCTTCCCATTCGTGGGAGACTGTGCTCTGCCTGCTCAGAGCGTCTGCTGCTGTGTCCAGCTCTCCGGCTAGGTGAACTGCCGATAGAGAGATTCCTTCTTGCATTGCCCAGAACCAGAACTGTTTTGCCTCTCTGCACAGTGGAAGTGATCCTACGCCTCCTCTTTTGTTGAGGTAGTATATGGCCACTCTGTTGTCCTTCATTATCAGGACATTCTTTCCCTGTACAGAGGGCAGAAAGGCCTTCAGCGCTAGTCTGATTGCCCTCAGCTCCAAAAGGTTGATGTGTAGTTTGGATTCTGATGGAGACCAACTACCGCTGATTGTCAGATCGTTGGTGTGGGCTCCCCACCCCGTGAGTGAGGCGTCTGTCACTACCGTTATCTCCGGCCATGGTTGCCAAAAAGGTTCCCCCTTGAGGATATTTTCCTTGCAAGCCCACCATACGAGATCTTGAGCTACTTTGGCCGGGACTTGCAGAAGATCTGACATCTCTCCCGAAAATTGGGACCATTGAGTCCTAAGGGCCCATTGAAGAGATCTCATCCTCAATCTGGCCTCTGGCACCAGAAAAATGCAGGATGCCATGAGGCCTAGCAACCTTAGAAAGTCGAATGTCGGTAGATGTTGGGCATTTTGAAACTTTGTTACCATCTGCAGAATGTGGTGAGCTCTCTCCTCGGGAGGCGAGGCTTTCCCTAAGGAAGTATCCAGGAATGCTCTGATGAATTGGAGTCTTTGGCTTGGAATCATTTGTGACTTCTTGTAATTGCGGGAGAAGCCCAGTCTGTGTAAGAAGTGGCAGGTCAAGACCAGATTTTCCTGGGCTCGTTCGGGTGAACTTACCCTGATTAGCCAATTGTCCAGATAAGGGTAGATGTGAATCCCCCTTCTCCGGATACTCGCTCCCACCACCGCCATCAGTTTGGTGAAAGCCCTCAGGGCGGAGGTCAGCCCAAATGGTAGAACACGAAACTGATAATGAGAACCACCAATTGCGAACCTCCGGTACTTTCTGTGCTTGAGATGAATTGGCACACGAAAGTAAGCATCCTGAAGGTCCAATGAAACCAGCTAGTCCTGAAGCTGAAGAGCCTGAAGGATCTGAGAAAGGGTCACCATCTTGAACTTGTCCTTCCTGAGGAATTTGTTCAAATTTCTTAAGTCCAAGATGGGTCTCAATCCTCCATCCTTTTTGGGGATGAGAAAATAAGGGGAGTACCAACCCTTTTTCCTTTCTACTACAGGTACATGTTCTATTGTACCTTTCTCCAGCAGGGTTAAAATCTCCTGCACAAGGAGCGGACCTGGAATTTTTACAGAGTTGGCTGATTTTGAGGTCTTTGATGAAAAGGAAGGCAGTAACCATGGGTCACTATCTCTGGTGCCCAGGCATCTGACGTAATGCCCCGCCATTCATCCAGATACTGAGTGATTCTGCCTCCCACCGGGGTCTTGTGGGTGAATACCTCAAAGTGGCTTTGCAGCAGCTTCAGCAGTGGCTGAGGAGGTAGTAGCAGCTGCTGGGGCTGATCTAGCACCTCTCCCTTTTCCACCACGAAAAGGTTTTCTCTGTTGGCCCCTTTGACTGGCCTGCCCCCTCCCTTTTCCAAAAGAGGAGTAGAAATGAAAGGGGCGACTCTTCCAGGAAGATAACCCTTCGTAAGAGTGTTGTTGAGGCTGTTTTATAGTGGCGCGAAGTGATTTTGTTGCCGCTTTTGAGGTCTGCAGCTTCTCCAATCTCTCGTCCACCTTGCTGCCAAACAACCTCAAGCCGTCAAAGGGCATATTGAGTAATCTAGACTGCATATCAGGTGCAAAGCCAGATTTCCTCAGCCATGCAAATCTGCGTAGGACCGTGCTAGATGCCATGGACCTGCTTACACTATCAGCAGTGTCCAGTCCTGACTGAAGGCATTCCTCCATAGCCTCTTTACCATCTTTTACTATTGCCAGGAAACCATCCCGTTCCTCACCTTCCGGGATGCGGTCAGCCGCTGATGTCATGCAGTCCCATAGGGTATATGTAAATCTTGCTAAAGTACAAGTTACATTAGTTGATTTAAGGGCCATGCTGCTCGAAGAAAAAACTTTCCGTGCCCAAGCATCAACTTTTTTATCATCCCTGTCTGGTGGTATTGAGGGGTAAGCTGATTGCCTAGTGGAGGTTGCAGCTTATACCACTAGACTTTCAGGGGAGGGATGTTTAGATAGGTATTCTGGATCTGATAAAGATTACCTGTATTTTGGTACAAATTTCTTGTTTACTGCTGAAACCGAATCAGGAGTATTCCAATTTACCATCACCCTCTTCTGAAGTGCTTTATGGAATGGAAGAACAGGATCTTTTAGAGGACCTTCACTCAGGATGTCCGTCATGTCATCCTGGTCGAAATTTGGGGAAGCTGACTTCCAACACATAAAATCAATGAGCCTTCCCTTGAGATTTCTATAACTAGGATCTGCATGATCTGTAGGGTCTGGTCTCTCAAATTCCTTTTCAGGGGAAGTGTCTAGGCCATGGGTATTTTGCAGACAGTCATAAAGATCCGTTATCTTGGAATTCGGGTCCACTAGCTCTTCAGGGACTTCTCTGGCTCCAACCTAACTCCAGCTGAAGTAACATCCTCTTCAGAGGAGTGTTCTTCAAAAATGGATGACATGGATCTGAAAAATTCCTGTCTGGGTTGAGGATGGAAAGCTTTTTCAGGTAAAGAGGGTGGTATCGACTTAGGCACGGGCAATGGCGTCGACTTGGGTATCGGGATTAAAGAATGCCTCGATGAAGGCGTCGATAAAGAAGACGCTGGCTTCGACGTTTTCGAAGGAGGCTTCGATACTGGCGAAGAAGGCTTTGATGCAGTCAAGGGTGTCAACGCCATTTTCGTCGGCGGTTTCGATGCTGTAGCCATCGACTGTGTCGAGTCGAGTTTTGACTTCGACGCAGATGTCGATTCCGCTACCACTGATTAATGCACCAGAGGTTTTGTTTTAGTACGAGGGGTCGGGGAACTTTCCCTTGATGACACTCTCAACTCTTTTTCGGCTCTCGCGTGTTTAATCTTTAATTTCCCTCTGTCACTTTTAGAGTGGGCAGAGGCATGATCTCCACACGTATCTTTGAGGGGGTCTGGGCCACGTTCTCGAATATTTTAAGCATCGAAGCCCTAAAGGCCTCCCATTTTTCAGGGGAATCGTGCTTGGATGGATAGGTCTCTCTCCTCTCAAAGGAGGAAGAGGAGGAAGAAGACCTGTGACGTCGCTTTTTTGACTTCTTAGTCGAAGCAAGGAGGATTTCCTCAAGCGACTCTTGGATCTCGACCTCCTCGACCAATGTCGAGATTTTCGACTAGATTCTTCAGAATCTTTTTGTCTTTTAGAAGACTTGTAAGTTTCCTCCCCCACTGAGGTAATTCCCTAAGAGCATTATTGGACATGGCCTGACAGGAACCGCACTCGTCAACCGGATGGTCTGGGCTGAGACAACAGAGGCAATCCCGATGGGGGTCGTTTTATTTACATTTTCCTATAACACTTCTGACATTTTTTGAAACCTGTCTTGGGTGTGGTGGGAGTAGATGACGAGGACATCGTCGAGAAAAAACCTGATGCGCCGTTAGTGACACAAAGCAGTTGCTCGGAAAAACAGAACTGAGGTAACGGGCACTGCTCAAGCCCTTTATACAGTAGATGACATCAGCGCTCGACGGCGGCCCTCGAGGGACTACCATTCCGCGGCCTCGAACACAGCGCCCTCTGGTGAATTTTTTTTTCCGAAGCAAGATATCTAAGATGAGGAAAACGTGGGAGGACACAATCCATTCGAAAGAGCGCAGATGGCAAGAAGCAACCTCAGACAGCTCAAATGACGAGGACGATTGCGGGAGCCAATCATCAGATGAGGAAGTTGAAGTTATATCCTCAGAAGAAGAGGAGATTAGTAGCGCTTCCAAGAAAAAGAAAGTTGAGGACAAGGAGGAAGAAGCCGGGGACGTGTTGGAGCCGGATGTCTTGATCCATCCACGTTCCTCAAAATGGTAACCGCCGGCAAAAATAGCTGCATACATAAAAAGAAGACTCAGAACACCATTGGCAGAATGCCCAAGACCAGAAGGTATAGCAGAGGCCACGGATATTGATGACCGCATGGTCACATTTATGGGGAGATATGTTAAAGACATTAAAAAAAGGTTTAGACAGGTCCTGGCACTCATGCCAGGACAAGATGCTGGACGTGATTGTTCCCTTGACAAATATTATGGAGATGGCAGACGAGGCAAAAGAGGAAAAAAGAAGACATAGACCCAACTATTCTGTCTGGATGGGCCCAGAACGATATGTTTGCTAGGCAATGCCAACAGCGCGATCATGGCAGAGAGAAGGAGATTGATCTTAGTAAAGATCGATCCTAAACTCAGCGAATTGGCCACATCAGAGACAGCCGCTTCCGCCAAAGGGAAACTCTTTGGAGACACATTCATTAAAGAATTGACAAAATTTGCGAATTCATACGCAGCAATTGATAAAGCCTAGGCATCCCTGAAAAGGGTATTTGGCAAACAGGCCTTTGGCCGGGCTGGAAGAGGCAGGGGCCGCTCTGCCAGCCGCTAGACAAGCAATAGGTTCCATAACAATAGATATCAATGGAAACAAATGAGAGGAAGCCCAACCCGTTCTTTCCCTCGAGAGGAAGAGGGAGAGGTTGGAGGCATGCAGAAAATCAACACCAGCCTAATACAGGTGTGAACAATAACGCAAGCGCAGACATCACAAGCACAGACTGCCACAGTAGAGGGAAGAGTAGCAACATATATAGAAAAATGGCAAATGATTTCATCAGATGCTTGGGTTTTAGACACCATACAAAGTTTCCACATAGATTGGCAGGCCACGCCAAGTCAAGGGAGCTGGACAAAGACACTAGTGCAGAGTGCATCAGACGAGGAACTGTTAGATGTGGAAATAGGAGAGTTAGCGCAAACAGATGCCATAATGCAAGCAGCAGATAAAAGGGACAGCTTTATAAGCAGCATGTTCCTAGTGAAAGGATGCCACAAGCTAAGACCAAGCATACATCTAAGAGAACTAAAGGTTTTTGTAATATACAGACACTTCAAGATGGAGGGCATACACCTCTGTGTATGCCCTCTGTGTATTTTGATGTCGTTTACAGTAGTAAACAACATCAAAAAAGAGATAAGGAACACACTAGCGAAAGAGATGATATCATCAAGAGAGATAACGAGACTAGAGGGACGCTTGGGATCCCAAATCCAAGCGATCTTTCCGCGTCCGCTCCACTACAGAGCCCTCCAGAGATTAAAGATCCAACACCTCAGGAGGGGCGTATTTTACGAACAAAAAATACCTCTGGAGGCAAAGGAGGAACTGGAGTGGTGGATACAATACATGTATGCCTGGAATGGAAGGGCAATATTTGGCTGATCCCCGGACCTAGTGATAGAGTCTGATGCCAGCAGGGATGGGGAGCCAGATGTGGAGATCTGTCGACAGTGGGCAGATGGTCAGAGGAGGAACTGAACTTCCACATAAACTGCCTGGAACTTCTAGTGGGCTCATTCGTGGTGAAATGTTGGACACAGGAGAGGGCACGATGTTGCTTGCTCCTCAAGATGGACAACATGTCAGCAGTCCGATATTTAAACAGACTGGGAGGCACAAAGTCAAGAACGTTAGCGTTACTAGCAAAGGAATTCTGGCACCTATGCCTGCAGAGAGAGATATCAGTGACGGCAGAATAACATCTGGCCTGTCAGAACAAGATTGCAGACTCGAACTCCAGATTCCTCAGGGACGCCAGCGATTGGAAGCTGGACAAAAGAGTTTTCCGGAAAATTATGTCGACATGGGGACCATGCAGAACAGACCTGTTTGTGTCAAGATTGAACAGGCAAATTGCTTGGTTCTTCAGTTGGAGACCACACCCAGAGGCGGAAGCGATAGACGCATTCCTACAATAGCAGGGTCCGAGCAGGGAATATGCTTTTCCCCCATTCGCAATGATAGCGGGGACGCTTGCTCAGGTGAGGAGACAGCAGGTATCCATGGTACTGATTACTCCAGACTGGAGGGGACAAGCATGGTTCCCGGATGTGTTAGGGATGTCCCACGACAACCCAATATCTCTACCGAGGTTCGATCTAATAGTGAGGGACCCAACAGGAGGAGATCACATGTTGGTGAAGACAGGCAACCTCAATTATATTGTGTGGGCAATTTCAGGGGATCCTGGGCTAGGCCAGGACTACTGGACGAAGCTGAACACATTATCGAAGAGGCCTGGGGACCTGGGACCAGGAAAGCATACAGATCAGCCTGGTCACCATGCCACAATTGGTGTTGGAAAGGAACGTACATCCCACTTGAACAGATTTGGTAAACATAGCCAATTTCCTGGCTCAGTTAGCAGCTCAGGGCAAAGCTTATAGGACGATTAATACAGCCCGCTCTGCTATTTCAGCGGGACACCAAAAAATAGAATGTCTGCTGGTGGGAGAACACCTTCTGACCTGCAGACTACGTAGATAAGGTTTTAAAAATGCTGACATCATGGCTGCATAACGAGGATCTAACAAGGAAAGCGTTATCAGGCAAATTGGCCATGCTTCTATGCTTACTGTCATGTATGAAGGTATCAGATGTCAGAGCATTAGAAGTCAATAGGAAAACCTTATCTCCAAGGGAGTGACATTCCATATCGCGAGAAGAACAAAAACTTTGTTGAGATTGGTGTCTTACGAAGCATTCCCAGATCATCCCAAGTTATGCCTAGTAAGATGCATTTTAGCATACAAGTCCATGACTAGAGAGTTGAGACTTTAGGGTGACTCAGTTACTCATTGCCTTAAGGAAACCCTTCAGTGGCATCAGCTACATTAGCAAGATGGGTCAGATGGATTATGTCGATTACCCACCCATTTGGACCGGAAGACTGAAATATGGTTTATTTTTTTCAGGTTCTGTGGCGGATAATAAAGCAACAGGTTCATGAAGTTCGATTCAAGGGAACAGTTCAACAGTGTTTACCGGTTGGGATGCTACAGTTCTGAAAGGATCAGCCAAAGAAGAACAAGTTACTTACCCCTGGTAACGTTCTTTCGACTGGATTTTCCTCCCACTTATTCCTTATCTTTGATATTTCCTATATCCTGCTTGCTGCCTCGGAAAATAAATGTCCCCAGTAGAGGGCGCTGCGCGTTGATGCTTGTTGAGTCGATGTACCTCAGAAGCCTCTGTGCCGATAGTCGACATCATCACAGGTACAAGTAGCACGTGCAGCGTCTGTTGCTCAGTTCCGTTTTGAAGCGAAGCAGTGTCTTGAATTAGACAGTACTACCCTTGAGGCAGCCAGTCTGTAACCAGAAGGGAAGTTTTACTGCGGGGTAGGATGGGCTGGGCGATAAGGAACACGTGGGAGGAACATCCAGTCGAAAGAACGTTACCAGGGGTAAGTAACTTGTTCTTTGAATGGATTGTGTCCTCCCACGTATTCCTTATCTTTGATACTCTCCCCAAGCAGTAATATGATCAGGAGGAGGGACAAGGGAGTAAAATTAGAGTAATTAAGTATGCGCAGAGTGCAGTACTGCTTTTCGAAATTTAGATTCTTGGCTAGTGGAGGAATCCAGACTATTGTATTTTGTAAAGGTGTGTGCAGACGACCATGCGGCAGCCGCACAAATATCCTTTGTTGGCACTCCTCTTTGAAGAGCTGACAAAGCTGTGATACCCCTGATTGAATGGGCCCTTATGTGTTCTGGAGGGTCTTTAACAGCCAATGTGTAATATTCTGCAATTGTTAAAATAATCCACCTAGAGATGGTTTGTTTGGTGATGGCTAGGCCCAATTTATGACCTCTGTAACCCACAAATAATTGGTCAGTTTGTCTCAGCTTAGCAAGTCTGCTAATGTAAAAGCTCAAGGCACGTTGGATCGAGTCTGTGTAGCCTTTCTTCCTTTTTCCCCGGATGTGCAGGAAGGTAAAAAGAAGGCAAGGTTATCCTGCGAGTGATGTGGAATTCAGATACCACCTTGGGTAGGAAGTTAGGCTTCACCCTTAATACTACTCTGTCCTTGTAAAAGACAGTGTGAGGAGGCTTGCAAGATAAAGCCTGTAACTCACTCACCCTGCGGGCAGATGTTATTGCCACTAAAAAGACTGTTTTGAGGGTAAGAAGTCTTAATGGGCACAAATTAAGAGGCTCAAAGGGAGTACCCATTAAAAAGTTTAAGACCAAATTTTGATCCCATAGTGGGACTTGAAAAGGAGTTCGGGGGTAAACATTAGTTAACTCCTTCAAGAATTGTATTACCAGAGGTATCTTAAAGTAGGAGACTTCCTCAGCAGTACGCTTGAAAATGGAAATTGCTGCTAGGTAACCTTTGATCGTACCAATCTGGATCCCAGATTTGCTAAGTGCAACAGGAATGATAACACCATCGGTGTATTGCATGAAAAAGGGTCAACATTCTTATTTCTACACCAGCTGCAGAATTTATTCCAACGGCAGCGGTATGAGGATTTGATTGCTGGCCTTCTGGCTGAAAGCAATACCTCCATTACGTCATCCGGGAGGTCCCAATCTTTGTATCTCAGCCTCTCAGCGTGAAGGCTGAGAGCCCCGATATCCGGATGGAGAACCCGACCTTCCTGTTCTTGCGAGAGAAGATCCTCTCTTTGTGGAAGACGAATCGGAGGACAGATGGACATGTCTACAAGTTACGGGTACCACGTTCTCCTGGCCCAATCCGAGGCAATTAGGATCATGGTTTTCCTGAACCTCCTCAAACTCCTTATTACGTGAGGAATGGCAGGGACTGGAGGAAACGCGTAGGAGTGAAAATTCCCAGTCCACCACGAAAGTATCCCCTAAAGCTCCTCTCGGGTGAAATTCCCTGGAGCAGTACAGTTCACACTTCCTGTTGGCATTGGTTGCGAACAGATCCATTTGAGGGGATCCCCAAATGGCAAAGATCTCTTGAAGGACTTCCTGAGCTAGTTCCCACTCGTGGGAGACTGCACTCTGCCTGCTCAAAGCATCCGCTGTCGTGTTCTTCTCTCTGGCTAGATGCACTGCCGTCAGAGAGATTCCCTCTTGTATTGCCCAGAACCAGAGCTGCAATGCCTCTCTGCACATTGGTAGTGACGCTACACCTCCTCTCTTGTTGAAGTAGTACACAGCCATTGTGTTGTGCGTCGTTATCAGGACATTCTTTCCCCGTACAGACGGCAGGGAGGCCTTCAGCGCTAGTCTGATTGCCCTCAGCTCTAAAAGGTTGATATGTAGTTTGGACTTTCGATGGAGACCAAAGACCGCTGATGGTCAAATCGTTGGTATGCACCCCCGCGCCCCCATGAGTGAGGCGTCCGTCACTACTGTTCTTTCCGGGCATGGTTGCCAAAAAGGTTGTCCTTTCAAGATGTTTTCCCAACAGCCCCACCACTGAAGGTCCAGTGAGACTCTGTTTGTATGTAGGAGATCTGACATCCTTCCCAAGAACTGTGACCACTAGGTTTGTTTGTTTGTTTGTTTGTTTGTTTTATTCACTTTTTATGCGCGCCAGACCCAGGGGTAACAGGGCGCAGTGGCAAGGTAATACGAAACTTACAGGTTACATCATAGCAAAATGTACATTAAAATTACATTGGGTTAGACAGATCAGGCATACAGTAATTACAGCAAGTATACAGGTTCAAGGGGGTCAAGATGCTCGTAAGAAGTAGGCGCCCCCGGTCAGCAAAGGTCAGTCGAGGTGAGGAGTTGAATAACTTTTTTCCTGAAGCAACGGTAGGGCATGTCTACTCTCAGGTCTTGTGGTAGAGAATTCCAAGTTTTAGCCGCCTTTACTGGGAAACTGTTTCCTCCGATAGTGTTCAGTCTAAAGTTCGGTATTGTCAAACAGTTGAAGTTACCAGCTCTGGTGGGTCTGGAGGATGTTCTCCTATGGAGTTTGTCAGACAAGTAACTAGGGGCAGAGTTATTGAGGGCTTTGTGGGTCAAGGATAGCATCTTGAGTTTTATTTTGTTCTCTGTAGACAGCCAGTTGTGATGTCGTCTGGTGGACGAGATATGGGACTGTTTGTTAATGCCTAGTGCCGCTCTCAAGGCATTATTTTGTAATGTTTGTAGTCTCTGGGTTATTTTTTTATTAGCTCCAGAATATAGGGCATTACAATAATCTACTCTGGAAAGAATTAAGGCTCTGGCCAGGATTAGACAACTCTTGTTGGAGAGGAAAGGTTTACTGGCTCTAATCAGTTTGCACATGTAGGCCGTGGAGGAGGCAAGGGATTTTAGCTGTTTATCAAAAGATAAGGTAGAATCAAGATAGAATCCCAGGGTTTTAACATCCTTGGATACTTGGATGGTGTTCCCGTCTATGTTGAAGGAGGCAAATTCCTGTCCTAGTTTTTTGATATTGGCTCGGGTGCCTAAAATGATCAACTCTGTCTTATCATCGTTTAGACAAAGGCCGTGAATGGCCATCCACGCCTGGATGATAAGGTATACTTTGTTCACCAATTCCGTGTCCTTAGCATGATCCCCAGAAAGCGGGAGGAGGATCTGTGTATCATCTGCGTAGTTAGTATAGGTGATACCAAGATGATCCAGATCGTCGAACAAGGGCTTGGTGAAAATGTTGTATAGAGTTGGGGATACGCAGGAGCCCTGAGGGACACCACACGAGATCGGGGTGGGATCTGCCTCCGCGGAGGGGGAGAAGACTCACATCGTTCTCTCGCTCAGGAAAGACTTGATCCATCCAATAGCTTCTGCCGAGAAACGAGCGGCGGAGTCCAGGTGGCTGCAGAGGACTCTGTGATCCACCAAATCAAAGGCCGCTGAGAGGTCCAGGAGTAGTAGGAGTACTGTTCTCCCTTTGTCTCTTAGCTCATCGATTTGGGACTTCAAGTCTATAAGGGCAGTTTCTGTTCCGTGTAGGGGTCGGAAGCCCGATTGTCTTTCTCCTAGTAGGTTGTGTAGTTCCAGGTGCCTTTGAATTTGGATATAGGCAGCTTTATCCAGAATCTTAAGGAGAAACGGTACCATCGTGATAGGGCGGTAGTTAGTAGGGATGAGAGGGTCTAATGTCTGCTTCTTTAGGAGAGGGAGAACCCAGGACTGTTTAAGGTTGGCCGGGATCGTACCTGAAGCGAAGGAGGCGTTGATCAGTTTAGCAATAAAGGGGGATAATTCTCTGGCAGCGTCTTTTATCAGCTGTGCTGGGCAGATGTCACCTTTACAGTTTGAAGGTTTAAGTGACAGGATAACTTTTTCTACTTCCAGGGTAGTCATTTTGGAGAAGTGGAAGGTGTTACTATGCCCCAGTGAGTTCTTGGTATGAGGCGGATCCTGAATTTTGAGTGCATTTTTTTTTTGCTTGATTTTATTTTGGAGTGTGATGATTTTATTGGTAAGGGCTTGCTGGATATCCGTACACCAAGGTTTGTCCTTGGTGCAGGTGTCCTGAATGGCAATGGGGGACTCAAGTTCCTTTAGAATCGAGAAAAGCTCTTTCATACTGGAGTTGGATTTCGCTATGCGGTCGTCATATGAATTACGTTTTGCCTGGCAGACTTCTTTTTTATACAGTGAGGAGAGAGTGGAGCGTTTGGCTTTGTTGTCCGCTGATGGGCAAAGCCTCCAAGCGGTTTCACTCTTTCTTTTTAAGATACGTAGATCTTTTAACTGTGGAGTAAACCATTTGTTTAGATGAGCTTTCGGCTTACTCGGTCTAAGCTTGAGAGGGGCCACTTTGTCTAAGGTAGTGAGCATGATGGTGTTAAATTCTTGCTCTAGGATACAGGGGTTTAGGTTCTCTTATAGCGCATTAAGGGTTGGTAATATAGCTGGGATTACTTTCTCTAGGGTGATGCATTTTTTATTTCTTGTTAAGCAAGGAGGTGCAGGTAGAGGGGCCGTGGGGTTGGGTCTGGCGGTAACTAAATTAAAGGACACCAGGGAATGGTCTGTCCAGGGTAGGGGCATTATAGATGAGATAGTCGTTGTACAGTTACAGTCAGCTATCCAGTCCAAGGTTCTTCCCTTCAGATGCGTAGGCTTATCAACTCTTTGAGTTAAGCCGAGTGAGTGAATAGAATTGGCTATCAGTGTAGCATTAGTATCTGTAGTATCATGGAGGCCTAAGTTGAAGTCCCCAAGAAGGATCGATTGAGAGCAAGGTTTAAGGTTATTTGTAAGTAAGATGTGGAGGTCATCTTCGAAAGTGCCTAATGGACCAGGAGGTCTATATAGGAGGTGGATGATAAGGGTTTGGTTATTATTTAGTTGGAGTTTAGCCGATAGCGTCTCACAGGAATGAATCGATAGGGTGGGTACTAGTCTAAGAGAGAGGCTTATTTTAGAGATTATCGCAATGCCGCCACCTCTGGCTCCTACTCGGTCGTGTCTAACTATCGTATAGCCATCAGGGATGGCTAGCATGAGCGCTGGTCCTGCTGCATTATGTAGCCAGGTCTCAGTGACTGCGAGAAAATCAAGGTTGCCTTCTATTATTATGTCGGCAATGTCTAGGGCATGGGCAACAAGCAATCTCACGTTGAGGAGTGCTCCCACAATAGTTGGGGTTTTAGTGACCTCTGTGGCTTGAAGAGGTGGGGTAGTAGACATATTAGGTGTGTTTAAGATATTGCATTGAGTTGGAATAGGTTGTAAAGGTTGTCCGGTATAACACGGTTTGCCAGTTTGCTTGAGGTTAGTTTTGATGTTGCTAGAGGGCAGGGATCTGCGGGTGGGTTCATGCAGTTTCGTGAGTCTAGCACGGAGTCTTAAGTTCCTACAGGGAGTGTCGCATGGGTGCGATATCACAAGGGGCTCATGACTCGCGCATACATAGGAGTCAGGAAGGTTAGTGTTGGGGTGTACTGTGGGCATAAGAGGTGGCAAGGAGTTACATGCGTTGGAATTCGGCATGGTGAGTAGTTGTAGGATAGTCCTCAGTAAGGTTGTGTAAATAGCTGGTAGATACATAATTGTATGGAGGTAACCTGTCTAAGGTACCACGTTAGTAAATTACAGACTAGGCAGTACAGGCAATCAATGGCTCAATGAAGCAATACTCAGGTGTGACAGGCTAGGCAGTACAGGCAATCAAGGTCCTGAGAGCCCATTGGAGAGATCTCTTTCTCAGACGAGCCTCTGGCACCAGAAAAATGCAGGATGCCATGAGGCCGAGCAACCTCAGAAAATCAAAGGCTGGGAGATGCTGGGCATTCTGGAATTTTGTCACCATCTGTAGAATGTCTTGAGCCCTCACCTCTGGTGGCGAGGCTTTTCCCAGGGATGCATCCAGGACTGCTCCGATAAATTGGAGTCTTTGTGATGGTATCATGTGGGACTTCTTGATGTTGAGGGAGAAGCCCAGTCTGGGGAGGGTGCGGCATGTGTAACTTAGATGATCTAGGGCTTGTTCTGGGGAATTGGCCCTGATCAACCAATCGTCTAGCTAGGGGTAGACGTGAATTCCACCTCTCCTGAGACTCGCTGCCACAACCACCAATAACTTAGTGAAAACCCTCAGGTGGAGATAAGCCCAAATGGCAGAACCCGAAACTGATAGTACAAGTTGCTAATAGCGTAACCTCAAGTACTTTCTGTGCTTGTGATGGATAGGCACATGAAAGTAAGCATCCTGAAGGTCCAATGATACCAACCAATCCTGAGGTTGGAGGGCCTGAAGGATCTGAGAAAGGGTTACCATATTGAACTTGTCCTTCCTGATGAACTTGTTCAAGTCTCTTAAGTCAAAAATGGGTCTCAATCTTCCGCCCTTTTTCCGAATCAAAAAATACGGGGAGTACCAACCCTTGTTCCTCTCCGCTACAGGTACCGGTTCTATAGCACCTTTCTCTAGCAGGGTTAAAATCTCCTGCATAAGGAGCGGTTCCAGAATCTTCAAAGAGTTCTCTCCCAGTGGATGACTCTGAGGTGTGTGTAGGAAAGGCACACAGTAACCTTGGGAAATTGTCTCCAATACCCAAGCATCTGAAGTAATAGCCTGCCATTCTGTCAGGTGTTGAGTTAATCTGTCTCCTACTGTTGTCTTGTGATGTAAGACCTCAGAGAGGTTTTGGGGCGGCTGACGCAGATGCTGAGGGTAAAGTAGCACCTGCTGTTGCGGTCTTAGTACCTCTACCCATACATCACGGGGGAATCGTCTCTGGCATCTTTGAGCTGGCTGTCCTCTGCCCTTTCCGAATGCAGAATAATAGCAAAAGGACCTACCCCTCCAGGACGCACCTGTGGGGTGGTTTGGAGTTTGCCTTATCGCAGCCCCAAGGGATTTGCTGCCTTGGATATTTGCAGCTTCTCCAAACTTTCATTAGCTTTACTCCCAAATAGATGTGTGCCGTCAAAGGGCATGTTGAGAGAGAAGTCTGTACTGTAAGTCTGGGGCAAATCCTGACTTCCGCAACCACGCAAATCTGCGCATTACTGTGCTAGGGGGCATGGCTCTGCTGATGCTGTCAACAGAGTCGAGACCGGTCTGGAGGGATTCACACATAGCGTCCTTTCCATCATTGATAAGGTTCAATAAACCGTCCCTTTCCTCTCCCTCGGGGATATGGTCAGCCGCCATCGATCACATCTCTCCCAAAGGGTGAGGGTAAAACTCACCAGTGTGCATGTGGCATTAGCAGACTTTAAAGCCATGCTGGCCATGGCATCATACTTCTTGTCATCACAATCTTGCGGGATTGTGGGATATGCGTTTTGCTTCCCAGAAGAAGATGCAGCCTGTACTACCAGGCTTTCTGGTGTTGGGTGCTTTGAAAGATAAGGAGGATCCGAAGCTGATGCTCTATATTTAGCTGTCAATCATTTGTTAACTGCAGGGATATCCTCTGGTGTTTCCCAGTTGGAAGATACACTTTTATGTAAAGCTTTGTGAAACGGGACGATAGGGTCTTCCTCTGATCCTTTGACGAGTAGATCCGTTAGGTCATCCTGCTCGAAAACAGGTGTGGGTCTAGACCACCCCATGTACTCCATCACTCTAGTCATAAGCATTCTATAATTGCTTTAAGCATGATCTCCTGGATCAGGTCTACCGTATTCAACTTCCGGGGAAGTGTCAATTCCACTTGGGTCATGCAGTGAATCCTGCAGATGTTTCATTCTAGACTCTTCTGACACCAGTTTTTCTGGAACAGAAAATGTCCCATACTCAAGACCAAAAGGTTTTTCCTCATCAGATGAGTCTGCATCCTCATAGATTGAGGAGAGGGTTTTGAAGTAATTTGAATGAGGTTGTGATGTGTAATTCTTCTCAAATGTAGAAGAAGGCGCTATAGATGTCATTATTGGAGCAGAAATTGTCGAAATCGTCGCCGATGACATCAATGGCTTCCATAAAACCATCAAAGGCTTTGAGGTCGTCGATGGAATCGACACTAATGTTGATGTCTTCGACAAAATCGTCAAAGGTATTGTCTTGTACGGCGTCGAGGAGGTCGACATGCGACGCGTCAATGGCTTCTCCTTCGATGAGGGTGCCGAGGGCATCGATGACGCACTGTTCGACTTTGCCGTCGGAGTAGATAGTGACGACTTCTTTTGCGTCACAGAGGCTTTGTCTCGACTCAAGAGTTTTTCACACTCTCGAGGAGTTTCCCCAGCCGAGGCCGAGAACTCTTGGCTTCTGTGTCTTTCAGGTGCTTCTCCTTGGCTATCGCCTCTAGGTGTCTTCGAGGGGGGACAAGGCTGCGTTCTCAAACACCTTTAACATACTTTTATGGAATTCCTCGCACTGTGCCGGGGTACTGTGCTTCGTGGGACAAATTACCCTCTCTGGTGAACTGGAGGATGCGGTGGACGGCGACCTATGGCACCTTTTCTTGCCATGTTTGAGGAGGAAGAATGATGTGATCCACTTCGAGAACGTGATCAGGAATGTTTTTTATGACGAGGAGACAAAGGCCTCGACTCGTTGGAAGACTTGCGTTTGGACGGGGTAATGGATTTTTCAGGCTTACCTCTCTCCAACTTCCCTCTGCGCTCCCTCAAGGCCTTGGACGTCATTGACATGCACTCGTTGCATTCGGAACATGGATGCTCTGCCCCAAGGGACCACAGACAGACCCTGTATGGATCCGTCATGAACATCTTAGCCCCGCAGTCGCGGCATTTTTTAAAACCAGAACGAGGTGTAGATGGAGCCGATGAGGAGGCCATCTCGTCAAAGTTTAGTAGAAATGTTCACAGGAAAATTGAAGAAATTTGATGGTTCACGGAACCGAGCGTTGAGTTACCAAAGCTGTGAAACGCGGAAAAACGGAACTGAGCAATGGACACTGTGCGTGCTACTTATACCTGTGATGACGTGGACATCGGCACAGAGGCCTCTGAGGGACATTGACTCGACAGTGCCCTCTACTGGGGGGAAAAAAATATTCCGAGGCAGCAAGCTGGATATAAGAAATATTAAAGATAAGGAATACGTGGGAGAACACAATCCATGCGAAAGAGGAGTTCTTAAAATGGTGGACAGGATTTATAAAGATGGACAGAGCCTATTGGTTTAATTAAGGTCACATGTTTGAAGGACCAAGAACACCAAGGACTACAAAAAACTGTAAACATTTGGAGATAGTAGGTTTTTCGCATTTTTGTAAATTACTGTTATTGTTTGATGATGCTTCTTGAAAATTAAAGATAAGAGTCACGCATCATCGTTCACCCTAGTGTCTTAAATAGAATTATGACTTTCTGTAACGTATATGTGGAAAATCTGTTGTGTAGGATGTCCAGGGATTTAAACCTATTAAGGCTACAACTGAGTGGCACCAACCAGATATGTAAGGAACTCATGGTGGCAACCATAAAGACAGATACAAGTAATCACAGTTTAAGGGGGGTTTATTAAATTGGAAATGCAGGGTGAAAAAACGCCTAATCTTAACCTAAATCTAAGATGGGAGCAAGTTTCGACCATCAAATGAAAAATAAGAGAGTCCTTGTGGCGTTGTGTCAAAATAAAAGGGCATATACTAAAAAAAACTATGGCCAATTCCTTACAACTAATTACAGAAAGAGTGTGGGATAGGGTTTCAATAAAGAAAAAAGTGTTCACAAATAGGTCAGGATAGGATTGCCAGAAGTCTCCCTTCCCCACGTTTTGAGCACAGAACAAGGCGGATCTCAACTGAGCACAGCACACGCTCGAGCTTTCACAGCACGACCCAACAGTTCTGTATCAGCTATCAGGTTCTTCGATGGTTAAGTCTCTTTTCAATAAAAAGTCTCTTACCTTTGAGGCCTGATGTATCCAACAAACAAACACAAAGTTCAGTTCCAAGTATACTTTGGGTGATGGCTTCACCCCTCGGTCCACCTCTTCCGGGCGTAGACCCTTCACAAATCGTATTCAATAATTAAACTAAACAGTTCCTTTTACAATGAACTTTGGGTGATAACTTCTCACCCCTGGATCTCCCCCGGCCGGGCTCGGACCCAAATGACAAAGGTGACAATTCACATCCCCTGGTCTTCCAATACTTCTTGCATTCACAAAACGTAAAGTCTTTTTAAACGGTTCTTCAAGCTTTGCCCCTGTTGGTCGGATTCCCTCTCCCAGGTTCACTCTCGCCAACTTTTACAGACAGTTCACTGTGGACACCCTGTGGTCGGTTCATTTCAGTCAACACACTATTCATAGGGACTTCAGGCCTCGCCCCTTTTCGTTACCATCCCTCTGCCGGGTTCACTCTTGCCAACCTTTATAACACAAAGTTCATGCGCTAATTTCACCAAGCGGTGTTCATCTCCCTTTCCTTCTCTGTCATGTGTAGGTCAAAGACTTTCGACGGTAGAGAGGATTTTAGAAGACCCCTGTATGACCACTTTGACCTCTTTTTGCCTCTTGCCAAGGGCTTCTGGTTACGGTAGTTTCTACCATCGGGTAATCGCCCAGAGTTTCCTGCGTGAGCACCCACGTGGTGCCCACCTCCTCTGTTGCTGGTTTTCCCCCTCTTTCACCAATAGTATCTTTAAGTTTCTCAAAGGTTCAAATTAGCCGTTGGCCATTTATAGTTCAACACAGTTCGGTTTCTTAATAGCTCTTCCCTCGACTCACCGGCTGTGAGGAACCGCTTGGCTTTCTTCTCCTTCGAGTGAAGGTTGGTACCACAGAGACCGGTGCCTCTCCCAGGCTTGGTTATCAGTGGAGGAGGGTGTCATGTGAGGAGGGTGTTATGTACCGTAGACATCTGCTGCAACACACGCAGGCTATTGTTCGCAGACTTATGATTTCGTCTGCAGAGGTTTCACAGGCCTTGGTCAGAAAGGGCAAGGTCGCTTCTCTCCTTGTCACCCTCTCGGTCTGCACCGTCTTTCTCCTCCTCTTGAACTGCCATACTGAGTTAGTTCTCAGTCGTGCGGTCTGCCTTGCTCCTCTTGTGCTCCACCTTTTATCCCTGTGGGGAAGGGAAAGGGCCGTCAGGTGTGTGTGATTCTGGTCAACTGCCTGACCTTGCCTGACCCTTGTATTGGGACATGTCAGGTAAATGGCTCTGGTGTTAGTCCATTGTCTTTCGTGTTGTGCAAAAGTGTTTGTGTTGGGAAAGGGGGGGCAGTGTTTTGATATATCCTATGTGGTAGGAAGGGGAAAAGGTGTTGAAAGAGGGGGAATACCGTGTCTCACCCGTCGGTGTCACACTCCCACTCCCCAAGGACCCCCCATCCAGGTGTTCCTCCCTAACTGGTCCACCCACAGGACCTGGATCTAATAGCGATGGCCGTGTCCTGGCCACCTGGATGACAGCTCACTGGGGACTAGCCAGAGAGACACCTTACCTTCAGGTTTCTCACATATCCTTCCCCTATGCGAGGTGGATAAACCTGTCTGTTTTTTGGTTAGATTTCCTGTTAAGACTGGCCAGAGAAAAGGGTTGAGAAATGTCCAGGCACTCTTGCATATTCCACTGATCGATTTTGATACCTAAAGGTGAAGGGATCGTATCTGACGCATTTTCCCAATTACATACTGGAGAGTTTTGGGAATCGTGACTTTCCTGCCAGGACCTCTGAGGCAGAAAGTCTCCAAAGGGGGAGGGGAGGTTCAGGTGGAGATTCATGTAAGAGAGTAGAGAGGATGGGGAAGTCTCGCACCAGAATAATTTCCTCAGGGAGTCCAGGAATTATAGCGGATGGAATTTCACAGGTCTTGATCCGGATTTCTATGTGTACTGGTATGTTAGGATAGATTTGGTTGTCTCCATGTACACAAGTTAGTCGGACTAGGGATGTATGGTTTAGGTCTTGCAGTGTAACTAAATCAGCCCTTACAGCGGTCTGCTTACCACCTGAGTCGATTAAGGCCTTGCCCTGTTTCCCATTCAGCCAAGCCTTTTCATAGATGAACTCGGTAGGGGTTTGACATAAGCAGATGCAAAAGGTCTCTAGCTCTTCCGCAGCTTCTTCCCACTCTTCACCCTTCAAGCAGCCTATTTCCATAAATTCCTCTTTTTTATTCTTTGGACAGTGCCTAGCTAGATGTCCGATTTCTCTACAGGAAAAACAGAGGAGGTGGTTTGCTTCCTTTTACTTCCTCATTTCTGCTTTCATCTTTAGATCTTGGATCAGGTATCTTGATCTCTACTCTTTATCGATGCATCCCTTCCTTGGCTGTAAATGACCCTCCATTGTTTATCTATTCCCTGGGGTGCAGGGAGATGGATGGGTTTATGATCTCTTCGATCTTCCCATCAATGGGCTGGCTGGAAGTATTTAGTCGCATCCAAGTGGTTTTGCGCAGTCTCAATGGCCATGGCTAGGGTAGGTCGATTTAATTGAAGGGCCGATTTTGGCAAAAAAGGGGGTAAGGAATTTGTAAATTGTTCTAAGGTAATCATCTTAGTCAGTTCTTCTAGAGTTTTATTATTAGTCCATAGGGTCACTGTGTTTCTGATCCGTTCGCCCATCCCTAAAGGAGTTTCTCCCGGGTTCAACCTAATGGCTCGAAATTTCGGCCGATAAAAATTACAGGTTTGCCCTACTCTTTTCAACAAGCCTTCCTTGCTGGAAAGGAAGGAGGCTCCCTGTGCAAAGTTAAGTAGTAGATAAGGGTCCCAAATCACATTCCTTAAGGTTCTCTCCCCACCCAAGTTGTTCTGCCAGGCGTTCAAAGTTTAGAAAAAAAAATCCCAAATCTTCACCTTCGAGATATGATTAAAGTACTCCTTGTGGTAGTAATGGCCTTGCTTGCAATTCAGTTAGTCTAGTTAGATTTTCCTGGAGTCTGTTTTCGGCATTTATCTTATCGGCTGCCAATTGGGCGATGATATTGGCTAGATCGGCTTTTTCTTCCAGGGATTCAAGGGTTCACCCCAGTGTTGTCTGAATCACACACAAAAAAACTCTCCATCCCTTTGGATAAGGTTTCAAAATCCTCAAAGTCCTCTGATTCTGAGTCTGTCAAAGGAGTGGACTGGGATGGATTAGGTTTTAACCCTGATTGTCCCGCCGCTGATGCAGACTGAATACCAAAGGAAGAAAAAGGCTTGGAGGGAAGAGGATTTAGAGCACTGGGTATGATGAAAGAAAAGACCGGCTGGATTTTTACAATTATCCGGTCCCACCGTTGGATGTTATAATGAGAGAGTGGGAGGGAATCTATTAAGACTTGAGTCTTAAAGAACAGAGCATGTTGACTAGATGCAATATGTAACTGAGAGGACAATACCTTTTTTAAAGTGGATACCCGGTCAGAATCTAGGAGATCAATTATTTTATTTCCCACTTCCGGTGGTACCACAATTATTAGCATGGGTTTCAAATTTTATCAGTTGAATCAAATCTCAGCCCTGACACCATATGTAAGTAACTCATGGTGGCAACAGTAAAGACAGACACAAGTGATCACATGCAGGGTGGAAAAACGCCTAATCTAAACCTAAAATGGAAGCAAGCTTCGACAATCAAATGAAAAATAAGGCAGTCTTTGTGGCGTTGTGTCAAAATAGGGCATATGCTAAAAAAAACTATTGGCAATTCCTTACAACTATTTATAGAAAGAGTGTGGGATAGGGTTTCAATGAAGAAAGAAGTGTTCACAAATAATAGGTCAGGATGGGATTGCCGGGGGTTTCCCTTCCCACGTTTTGGGCATGGGAAAAGTCGGATCTCCTAAGCACAGCACGCTCGAGCTTTCACAGCACAAGCCGACAGTTCCGTATGAGCTATCAGGTTCTTCGATGGTTGAGTCTCTTTTCAATAAAAAGTCTCTTGCCTTCAAAGCCTGATGTATCCAACAAACACAAAGTTCAGTTCCACGTATATTTTGGGTGATGGCTTCACCCCTGGGTCTTCCGCTTCCGTGCGTAGACCATTCACATATCGTATTCAATAATTCAACTAAACAGTTCCTTTTATAATGCACCTTTGGTGATAACTTCTCACCCCTGGATCTCCCTCGGGCGGGCTCGTACCCAAATGACAAGGGGGACAATGCACTTCCCCTGGTCTTCCAATACTTCTTACATTCACACATCTTAATGTCTTTTTAAACGGTTCTTCAGGCTTCGGCCCTTTTGGTTGGGTTGCCTCTTCCAGGGTCACTCTCGCCAACTTTTACAGACAATTCACTGTGGACATCCCGTGGTCAGGTTCACTTCGGTCAACATACTATTCATAGGGACTTCAGGCCTCACTGTTACGCTCACCCGGCTCCCACAGAGGCGTCGATCTGAACTGGACAACTGCGGTCTCCACCAATGTGACGCGTAGGCCGAGATGACGGACTGGACTGGCCCACCTAGCTTCGTTTGCTTGGCCCGTAGGAATATTCTTCTGCAAATGGAGAAAGGGAATTAACCACCCGTGGAGTTGAGTGTAAATCCCCCCACCCCCGCTGTTCTCCCCACGGATCACCTTTGATGTCCCCTCTTATAGTCTCACCTGATGGTTTGAAAAGATGAGCTCTCCCTCCTGCATTGAGCGCAGGGGCTCGTTGACAACCAGTTGATTCACTTGCTCGAAGGAATTGGTGAGTTCCAGTACAATATTGACTCCGAAAAGTATGTAGTTCGTAAGAGTTCAAATGCCTGACTTTCACTCTTGTCCGATTCCTTGCAGATTGCAGCTTGACCCTAGTTAAGAGTTCCTCGTGGCAACCGGTCATATTCTGGTAAGGATTTGTATTTCCAACACAGTTCGATAAATAATGTCAATATGTAACCTGTTGCTTTCTCCCTTATTCAGGCGCTGAGAGAAAGTATGAAGTCTCAGGGAATAATACCTCCGGCGGTAAAATCAGGTAAGTCTATTGTGGTGAGGAGTGTTCCCCTTGATAGTCCCTTTGTTTCACCTTGATGTCCTTTTGTTTCCCCCGGGGCCGGGGTTCGGCGAAGATGCAGTGGAAGCTGCGCTGACCCGTGAAGAGGAATAGTACCCCCGGTGGTAAAATCAGGTAAGTCTATGGGGGGGGTAACTAATATTCCTCTGTGTATTCCCTTGGCACACCTTGCTGTTCTTGTCTACTCCTTAGGTCCCGGAATGCGGCGGGAACATGCAGGAGGATGCGGTGGAATGTGAAGATGCTGTGAAGGCCGGTGAGTTCAGTGCGGCGCTGCAGCAGGCGAGGCGACGCGCATAAAATAACTTCTTTCTTCCAGCTCGAAGGCGCGATGGATCGGGAATTCAGGTAAGGATCAAAGGTGTTGCTCTTGTTCTAACCTTTTCTCCTTCTTTCTCCCTTTTTCTAGGAGCTCCAAACTTGAGGCGGGCGTGGCAGAAGACTGGATGCAGACTTGCAGGCACGGTGAGCGTTACACGCTGCTGGATGCAGAATAACGCAAAGCGTGTGCTGCTCTTCGGGCATGGTTTAAATAGCCTCCAAAGTAGTCCCAGGTAAGTATTCCTCCCCAGCCCCGCCCGAGAAAAAAAATAGTCCCTAGGTAAAATAGTCCCTTCCAAGCCTCATTTGGTTTGGAGCTCTTGCAGCATGGTCTGCATCAGGTAAGCTTGCAGCATGGTCTGCATCAGGTAAGTTCTACTCTATGAGCCTGGCGCCATAGGCGCCAGGACTGACTCTCCATATGAGCCTGGCGCCATAGGTGCCAGGACCGCACCCAAACAGCCCCTAGCAGGGGTTTTTGGGCTTGCTCAAAATAACTTGATGCCTGCTTCCGGGGTTGCTGGACCTGGTCTGGGTCCCCGGGGGTAGGCATCATGACAGCACCCAAAAGGCCCGCCTAAAGTCGTTCTTCCCCCATGGTTTTGGTTTGTCTGGGAAATTTCGGTGGAATCTTTTCACCAATCGAGGTGCATGCACATGGTCACTAGGTTCCCAAGACCTTTCCTGTGGTCCGTAACCTTTCCAGTCGATTAAATAAAAAAGTTTTGACTTCACCATCTTGGAGTCCAGGATGTTTTTGACCTCAAATTCGGGTTCCCCGTCAAAAAGGATGGGGTCTGGTGGCTTGGTTAGTCTTGTCCCTGGTTGCACTGGCTTCAAAAGTGGCCCATGAAAGACGGGGTGAATTTGCATATTAGCAGGTAAGTCCAACTTAACGGCCACCGGGTTGATAATGGCCTTAATAGAGTAAGGTCCCAAATATCTAGGGTTAAAGGTCCGCGTTCCCTTGAGAGGTATGTGTTTTGTGGCCAACCATACTTGATCCCCTATCTGGTATGTGGAGTATCACTTCTATGCCGATCAGCATCTTTCTTATATTTCTCCTTCGCTTGTTTTAAATGTGTTGTTGCCTCCTTAAAGGCTTGGGTAATCGTAGCGTGTAGATGGTCCACTGCGGGCATTTCTAAGTGTTGGGGTGAGTCAAGGTCTGAGGTTCAAGGATGGTGCCCATATAGGGTATAAAAGGGGCTTTGTCCAGTTCCAGAATGTACTGAATTATTGTATGCATATTCAGCGATCCAAAGAATGTCCTTCCAATTACTCTCAGTCTGATGTAACATACAACGCAGGGGGTGGTGACTAGTCAATAATCTCACGTCGATTTGTGCCAATTGACATTTCTTCCAAAAATGTGAAATGAATTGACTGCCCCGGTCAGAGACCAACACGGACGGAAATCCATGTATGCGAACAATGTTTTCGAGGAATTCTTTGGCCAGGATTGAGGCTGAAGGTAATCCTTTTAAAGGAATAAAGTGGGCCATCTTGGAAAAAAGATCCACAATAACTAGAATGGTGTTAAATCCATTACAAGGAGGTAGATCAGTAATAAAGTCTAACGATAAGGTATGCCATGGTGTAGGCGGAATGTCTAAAGGTTGTAAGAGTCCAGCTGGTTTTTTCTTTTGACTTTTGTTTTGGGTGCAAATGCCACAAGACATCACAAAAGATTTAATATCCTTTCGCCAGGTGGGCCACCAGAATTGTGTTTTAATTTTAGCTTCAGTTTTTGCAATACCTGGGTGCCCCTCCATTAGGGTATCATGATAACGGGAAATGACTAGCTCTTGTAGTTCCTTGTGTGGCAGAAATAGCCGCCCTTGGTAATAAGGCAGATCATTGGTGACAGAGTAGTCCGGGCCTTTCTTTACCCAGTCCTGCAGGGCTGTGGGATCAAAGAGTTGCTGGATCTTTACCTGAATGTCCTCTAGTGTCTGTAGAGTAGTCATGCCAAGAATCCTTTGTTCGGAAATTATAGGTACTGGTTCGGGGTTCACTTCTGCCTCTCCCATCCCTATTCGGGATAAGGCGTCTGCTTTACCATTCTTACAACCTGGTCGATAGGTTATCACGAAATCGAACTCGGCAAAGAACAATGCCCATCGGAGTTGACGTGACGATTGGGCCTTGGCTGTTTTTAAATACTGTAAGTTCCGGTGATCGGTGATCACAGTAATGGTATGCCTGGCACCGCGAAGATAGTGCCGCCAAGCCTTGAAGGCGGATTTAATGGCTAATAACTCCTTATCGGTAACCGCATAGTTTAACTCTGGTGCCGAGAACTTTCTGGATCAAAATGCTACTGGGTGAAGCTGGCCATTTTCAGGGTCCTTTTGAGACAGGACAGCTCCCATGGCTAGACTGGATGCATCCGTTTCCACTATCTATGGAAGGTCAGGGCGTGGGTGCTTTAATACAGGTGCAGACGTGAATTTCGCTTTCAGCTCTTGGAAGGCATTTTCAGCTTCTTCAGTCCACATAAAGCGTTTATTTTTTCGTAAGAGTGCTGTGATGGGATGTACGACATGTGAAAAATCTGGGATGAATCTGCGGTAGAAATTGGCAAAGCCGAGCATGCTTTGTACTCTTTTAACTGAACTTGGTAATGGCCACTTAAGGATTGCGTCCACCTTTCGTGAGTCCATTCGGACTCCCTTTGGGGTCAGGATAAACCCAAGGAACTCAACTTCTGTGGCATGAAAAACACATGTTTCTAGTTTTGCATATAGTTTGTGCTGGCGCAATTTCTCAAGGACTGCTCGGACGTGCTTCACATGGTCAGATTCTGAAGAGGAGTATACTAGAATATTATCGATATATACGACAACACAAACGTCAATGAGTTCACGAAGGACATCGTTCATGAAGTATTGGAAGGCTGCTGGTGCATTGCACAACCCGAAAGGCATCACCTGGTATTTGAATAACCCATACTTAGTGCGAAAAGCAGTCTTCCATTCGTCGCCCTCTTTTACACGTACCAGATGGTATGCCCCCCGGAGATCTAATTTAGTGTAAAAGCAAGCGTCCTTCACTTGGTCTAGTAGTTCAGGGATCAGAGGCAATGGGTATCGGTTCTTAACAGTTATCTGGTTCAATGCGCTGTAGTCTATGCACGTTCTGAGGTCACCTTCCTTTTTGGGCACGGAGAACAAAGCTGAAGATGCAGGGGACTTGGATGGATGAATAAAGCCATTGGCAAGGTACTGGTCTAAGTATTGTCGTAGGTGAAGGTTCTCAGGTTCCGTAAGGGCATAGATCCTGCTACAAAGGGGTTGTGCACCGGGTATGAGATCGATTTGACAAACGTACGATCTGTGTGGAGGTAAGGTGTCTGCCTGCTCTTTTTGGAAGACATCCTGGAATTCTTGGTATTCTGGAGGTAGTTGCATAACTGCTGTGGTTACTGTGGCCAGGCTTGCGTTCTGATTTTTCTTTGGGTAACAGGTTTGTGCACAATCCGGGAAGGTTATTCTCTTCTCTCGCCAATCAATACAAGGATTATGTGTTTCCAACCAAGGTATCCCCAGTATTATTTGGAACTGTGGGGCTTTGATTAGATCAAACACAATAGTCTCTCGATGCCCATCCTGACCCGATAGTGTCATCTGTGCGGTGGAATGAGTTACAGGCCCAGAGGCAATTTCAGTTCCATCGACTGTGGTGATGACATCTGAGGTGGTTTTTCGGCAGAGAGGTAGATTCATCCTGGAAGCCAATTCATAGTCCACATAGTTTCCTATGGCCCCGCTATCAATGTATGCCCTTACTGCGTGCATACGCAATGGCTGCCCTGGATCTACAAGGACCATTGGTATGATGAAATGCGAGGTCTTAGTATCCTTCTTCAAGCTCGGCAAGCGGACCTCTACGCTTGTCGGGCCTGGTCGTTTCCCGAGTCTGACTCCATATCGCTTTTATCAGCAGCTCCTACCACCTTCTTGGGTGGTTTTACAGGGCAATCCCATAGAAAATGCCCAGAAGTTCCACAATATAGACACAATTGCATTTGACGTCTCCTTTCTCTTTCCTTCTGGGTTAAGGGTCCTTTAACCCCTCCAATTTGCATGGGTTCTGAAGCATCTGCTCCTTTGGGGTTAGCGTGGGTTTTGACCAACACCCGATTCTCAAACTTGGCTCGATCAGCCTTTCTGTTCTGAAGTCTGTGATCTAACTGGACCACTAAGTCTATATATTCAACGCAGTCTTGAGGTGGGTTCACGACTTGAGCCAAGACATCCTTGAGTTCTCCTCGAAGCCCTCGATGAAATAACGTGATTCATTTTACCTCAGGCCATCCAGTTTCCACTATCAACCTATTAAAGGTCGCAATGTAGGATAGAAGGTCCTGGTTACCCTGTCGTAGGGACAAAAGTTTGTTATCCAGGGCCTGTCCTTGGGAGTGCCGGGCAAATAGTCTTTCCATGTTCGTTTGAAAGCCCTGAAAATCCCGAAGAATTGGGTCATCCTGAGTAACTAGTGGAATTGACCAATCAGCTGCACTGCCGCTGAGATATGACAATACAAAGGCTACCTTGGCTTGATCGTTCGGGAAGGCTCCAGGTCTGCATAAAAAGTACAAGTGGCATTGGTTCATAAACACGGCGAACCTTTTGGGATCTCCGGCAAGGCGTTCGGGTGGAGCTAATGGAATATTTCCTGGTAGGTTTATTTGCACAGGGTTACTCGATAACACAGGAGCTGGATTTCCCCCGGAACCATCGTAGGGGTGCTTGTCCAGCCTGGCTTTGCAATAGATGCCTAGCAAGGTCATCAGTTTGCTCCTTTGACAAAATCAGTTCTCTCCTAAGAGCATTGGTTTCTTGACGGGCGGAATTCACTTCAGCCCTCAATTCCCCTAGTAACTGGGCCAATTGGTCAGTCTCTGAGGTATCCATAACGCCCAGGTGGGAATTTGTGGGTAGGCTTCGCGTTCTGTTACGCTCACCTGGCTCCCACAGAGGCGTCGATCTGAACTGGGCAGCTGCGATCTCCACCAATGTGACGCGTAGGGCCGAGATGACGGACTGGACTGGCCCACCTAGCTTCGTTTGCTTGGCCCGTAGGAATATTCTTCTGCAAATGGAGAAAGGGAATTAACCACCCGTGGAGTTGATTGTAAATCCCCCCACCCCCGCTGTTCTCCTCACGGATCTCCTTTGATGTCCCCTCTTATGGTCTCACCTGATGGTTTGAAAAGATGAGCTCTCCATCCTGCATTGAGCGCAGGGGCGCGTTGACAACCAGTTGATTCACTGGCTCGAAGGAATTGGTGAGTTCCAGAACAATATTGACTCTGAAAAGTATGTAGTTCGTAAGAGTTCAAATGCCTGACTTTCACTCTTGTCCGATTCCTTGCAGATTGCAGCTTGACCCTAGTGAAGAGTTCCTCGTGGCAACCGGCAATATTCTAGTAAGGATTTGTATTTCCAACACAGTTCGATAAATAATGTCAATATGTAACCTGTTGCTTTCTCCCTTATTCAGGCGCTGAGAGAAAGTATGAAGTCTCGGGGAATAATACCTCCTGCGGTAAAATCAGGAAAGTCTATTGTGGTGAGGAGGGTTCCCCTTGATAGTCCCTTTGTTTCACCTTGCTTTCCTTTTGTTTCCCCTTAGGGGCCGGGGTTCGGCGAAGATGCAGTGGAAGCTGCGCCGACCCGTGAAGAGGAATAGTACCCCCGGTGGTAAAATCAGGTAAGTCTGTGGGGGGGGGGTAACTAATATTCCTCTGTGTATTCCCTTGGCTCACCTTGCTGTTCTTGTCTACTCCTTAGGTGCCGGAATGCGGCGGGAACATGCAGGAGGATGCTGTGGAATGTGAAGATGCTGCAAAGGCCAGTGAGTTCAGCGCGGCGCTGCAGCAGGCGAGGCAACGCGCATAAGGGAATAGTTTCTTACCTGTAACTCCATTTCTCCGCATTTGTATCTTTCATGGATTCACATGCTTAGAATATTCCCCGTCGTCAGGCTGGGAACCTCGGTAAGTTATATAGACATTTTCCATAGGAAAAAATTCCGACACTTTTGTGTCCTATCTACGTCGTTTTGGGCCGCGCACGTCGGCACCACTAGGACGTAGAGGTACATATAGCCCCGCCCCCGCGGCTCCCTCAGATTTCGGCTCCCAAAGTAGTATGGGGGGATCTCTGGTTTGCATGCTCAGGGGAGGCAGGCGGGCGCATGTGAATCCATGAAAGATACCAATGCTGGAGAAATGGAGTTACAGGTAAGAAACTATTCCCTTCTCCAGCATTGGATCTTTCATGGATTCACATGCTTAGAATAGATTGTATAGCGGTATCCCCAAACATTGGAGGCGTGTATGCAATCCAACATCACAATAATCACAATGCATATTTACCATGGCAACACATTACATTATAGTATGTTAACGGTGAAAGACACGACACTTTAAAGCATAGTTGCCGAAGGGTGTAACCCCCACTTGGGGCTTACCTTATTGGAACAGGTGACGTAGTACTGCACGCCCCATCTGTGTATCTCCAGCATGTTGCTGTGCGAGGCAGTAATGCCGGGTAAACGTGTGTGGTACCGACCAGGAAGCCGCCTGGCAGATATCCCCCAGCGGAATTCCGGACCACAACGCCGTCAACGACGATGTAGATCTCGTCGAATGGGCCCTTGGACACTTTTCTAGCGGTTTTCCGGCCTTGGAATGACAATAAGAAATGGCCGAAGACACCCATCTGGATAGTCCTTGTTTGGAGATCGACTTACTCTTAGCCGCAGAACCATAAGCTACGAAAAGTTGTCTCGTGTCTCTGAAGCTTTGAGTGTGATGGAGATAAAATTTTAAAGCTCTTTTCACGTCCAATGTATGGAGAGTCTTCTCCGCCACCGAAGACGGTGTTGGAAAAAATGTAGGCAACACTATAGAAGCATGTTTATGGAACATGGAAGGCACTTTAGGTATGAAATGTGGGTTAGTGGCCAGCACAACTTTATTACTGAAAAACCTCAAATACGGAGGGTCGATCACTAAAGCTTGTATTTCTGACAGAAGTCGAGCTGAAGTAATGGCCACCAGGAAAGCCAATTTCCAAGACAAAAATGTTAATGATGTCGACGACATTGGTTCAAAAGGGGGTTTCATCAGGGCTGCCGGAACCAGGTTTAGACTCCAGATCGGAGGAAAGTTCTTCGTGGGAGGAAAGGTTCGAAACAACCCTTTAAGGAAGTGTTTAACTAGGCGGTCACTGAACAATGGAGTTGAATGTCTCTTCTGAGTAAATCTCGAGATGGCAGCCAGATGCACCTTTATGGATGAAACAGGCAACCCGTTTTTAGCCAGGAGCAACAAGTATGGTAGGAGCTGTTCCGGTGTGATCGTCAGCGGGACCAAACCATGTTGACCTGCGCACCTCATGCAGAACCTTTTCCATTTGTATGAATATGAAGCGTTCGTGGAAGGTGCCCTTGCAGCTTGCAAAATGCAACGACAATCCGCTGGAATCGCTAACGCGCCAAACTCGGAGAAATCAGGAGCCAGGCCGTCAGACTGAGGCTGTCCGGGTCGTGATGCCAAACGACCCCTTTCTCCGGAGACAGAAGGTTGGGGATCTTCTGGAACCTCATTGGTTTTGCCACTGAAAGGTGAAGTAGATCGGAGAACCACACTTGTCTGGCCCAATACGGGCCCACCAGGATCACCCGACATGGATATCTGTGGATCCATTGCAGAGTCCGACGGATGAGAGGAAATGGGGGGAAGGCATACAGAAACTTGCCCGTCCACGGAAAGGAGAACACGTCCCCTAGCGAGTCTTGTTGTGGCCACCTGCTCGCGTATTGTGAGCATTTCTTGTTGTCTCTCGTCGCAAAGAGATCGAGGGCCGGATGACCCCATTTCGCGAAGACACGGTGCAGTTGTTGGTCGTTCAGTTCCCATTCGTGCAGACGATTCATCTCCCTGCTGAGAGCATCTGCTTGCACATTTTTTACTCCTGGTAAGTGGAACGCCAACAGATGTATGTCGTGTTGGAGGGCCCAATGCCAGATCTCCTGGGCTTCCGTCGACAGGATCCTGGAGCGAGTTCCTCCCTGCTTTCGTAGATAAAACATTGTTGTCGTGTTGTCTGTCATGATTCTCACCACTGAGCCCTTTATCTGTGGTAGAAAGGATTTCAGGGCCCAACGCACCGCCCTCAACTCTAGCAGATTGATGTGAAGGGCTGATTATTCCAATGACCAACGACCCTGAACCTGTAGGGACCCCAGATGAGCTCCCCCACCCAGTTAGAGAAGCATCCGTCACCACTGTCCTCTGGAACGCAGGTTCCAGCAGGGGCATTCCCTTCGTCAGATGTATGGAAATTCTCCACCATTGAAGAGCCTGCACGAGCTGGCCGTTGATCGTCAACTTGTCCGACCAGCGCCCTTGACTCTGTGCCCATCGATCCGCCAAGAATTCCTGAAGAGGCCTCATGAAGAGGCGACAATTGTCGATCAAGGGTATGCAGGACGACATGGTTCCCAGCAGGGACATGTACCTCCGCACTGACACTCTGGTGTCGACCTTCCATTCCGATGCCTTTTGTTGCAGTTTGTGAATCCTTTCGAGGGATGGCCTCACCAGCCCCGACTGTGTGTGTAACTCTGCCCCCAAAAAGACCAAGGTCCTTGATGGCTTTAATGAGGACTTGTCGAAGTTCACTGCGAAGCCCAAAAGTTGTAGGAGCGACATGGTGGCATCTAGGCTTTCTTGTGCCCTTTCAGGAGACAATCCCCTCACTAGCCAGTCGTCCAAATAAGGGTACACATGGTGACCTTCCTTTCTTAACAAGGCTGCTCTTGGAGCCAGACATTTGGTGAACATCCAGTGGGACGATTTTAGTCCGAACGGGAGGAGCTTGAACTGATAGTGGGTTCGTCCGACGACGAACCGCAGAAATCTTTTGTGTCGTCGACGCATCGGGATATGGAAGTATGCGTCCTGAAGGTCTAGCGACGACAAATAATCTACGGGTTGTATCGATCGGATCACCTCCTGGAGCGTAAGCATTTTGAATTTTAAATTCTTGAGCAGTTTGTTGAGTGCTCGTAGATCCAGAATGGGACGCCATTTTCCATTTGGTTTCTTGACGACAAAGTAACAGGAGTACACTCCCTGTCCTTTTTCTGCCACCGGGACCAGTTCTATAGCCCCTTTCTGCAGCATAAGCGCCACCTCCTGCAGTAGTATTTGAAGGTGGGGCTGAGCCGAGAACACCGGTGGAATGTGTGGTGGCTTGTCCTTGAACTGTAGAGAGTGGCCCAGATGAATCGTGTCCAAAACCCATTGGTCTGTTGTTATGCACTCGTTGACGTGACAAGACACTCGGCTCCCCAGGACGTCCTGAAACATGTCATTGTTGGTTCTTGGCTTGTTTATCTTTCGTCGACGAAGGGTCGGCACCCTGCCGTCTGGAGGCTTGGTAATCTCTGCCTCTACGAGAAGACTGGGCCGCACGTCTGTAGCCTTGGGACGAGTTGGAGGGTCTGTTGAAACCTCGGTCTCTAGATGACCCAAACCGGGAGTTACCAGAAGCCCCTCTGAAAGGACGAAAGGAACGAAAATTCCTACCACTCTGGAGGGCTCCGAGTGACCGCGCCGTGTCTGTATCCTCTTTCATGCCCTTCAAGGCCTCATCACCTTTTTCACCGAACAGTTGTTCCCCTTCACACGGCATATCCAAGACTTTATATTGCACCTCTGGTCTGAACATAGTGCACATGAGCCAGGCTTGTCTTCGTAGTACTACGCCATTATTGATTTGCTTAAACCCGGACTCGGCTAGGTCGACAGCAATGTTCATAGCATGGTTGGAGGCTTCTTCTCCTTCCCGTACTAGCAACATGGCGGACTTTCTATGTTCTTCGTGCAAATGTTCCAAGATAGGAGCCAGCCGGTGCCACATTTCCCTGTCATACCTAGACATAATCGCCAAGGAGTTGGCTGCTTTAACTGTAGTCGCGCCGACCGACAGCACCTTCTTGCCAAAAGCGTCTTGCCTCCTGGCTTCGTTGTCTGGCGGGGTCGTGCATTTATGTTGAGACCTGGCCTTTCTAGCCGCCGCCGCAGATACAACCGATTCCGGCGAAGGTTGAGACGTCAAGCACTTGGGAGTCGATTCCAGAGCCTTGAATTTCTTCTCCAAACGACCTTTTACTGCCGGCTCTGAGAAAGGATGACGCATGGTCTTCAGGCCCTCTTGCCAGACATGGTCTAAAATAGGGATGGCGAATATGGATTTCCTTTTCTTGCCCATATGATCAAAAATTAAACAATCCTTTTTCTCTTCTTCAGGGACTAGGCCAAACTCAGCACACGCCTTACTCATCATGGCATGGAACGCCCCCACGTCGTCAGGTGGTGATGGCTGCGCCGGACTTCTCGGAGCTTCCATTTCCACTTCAGAGTTCCATTGTCCCATGTTTGGTCCCTTGAGGGGGATAGTGAGATGTCTGAACCCGACCCTTCGCGGTCTAAATCAGAGTCCGGTAGTTCTCCCTCTTCTTGTGGGCGAGGGCGATCTTCCGCAGCTTGGGAAGCGGCAGTAATCCTGGTCGTCGAGCGAGGTGCCGGGCCCGGCTCGTCGACGAGTGGTGTAGACTGTAGCAGTGCCGGGGCACTGGGCTGAGGTATCCGTGTGTCCAAACGCTCTAACAGCTTCTGTGGCGTATTTAGCACCTCCAAGGACAGCACTGTCTGGGGGTTCAGTAATGACGAGGTCATAGGGATGGTTCCCCCACTCAAGAGCGTCACCGCACTGGTTGGTTGCAACCCCAGATCGGTTGGGTGGGCGACCGGGCCACGTTCCTCGTCAGCTGACGAGATGGAAAAAGCCGCCTCTGGTTGCAGCAGGGCCTCAGGCGGAACAGGGTCGAAAACCTCCGGTTGCCATTCCCTAGACGGAACCACCGTCGACAACGATATGTTTCCTACAGCCGCAGTCTGAACCGTGGGAGGAGCCGCCGATGACGCAGGCGTCGACGAGCGGGCCATCGACGAAGCAAGTGGCGCAGGGCCTTGAGGTGTTCCCGCCGCTTTCGGGGCCGACTTGCTGGCCGAGGCCTCTCGACTCAAGGTAGACTTATGACGGTCTCCTGAGCAGGATTTAGATGGTTCTTTTCTCTCCTTTTTAGACGAGGAGGAAGAAGACGACGCCTTGTGTGAAGAGGGGGCCTTTGAATGTTTCTCCGAATGCTTCTCCGAGGGGCGTTTTTCAGCAGAACGCGCCTTCTTCGTCGGGGGTTCTGACTTACTTCTCGAGGCCGTGGAGCCCACCTCCGATGCCGGGTACGCACCTGCCCCGTCATTGAGCCAATCGACAAGGCGTCTTTTTCGGTCTTTGAGGGTCTTCTGGGAGAAGCCCTGACAGATTTCACATGTGTCCGCTGTGTGGTGAGGATGAAGACAGTAAATGCAGTCCATATGACCATCCCCTTCGTACACCTTCTTAAAACCGCATGTAGCACACGGACGAAACAACGCCTTTCCAGACATTTTTTCGAGAAGAAAAAACAATCGCAGTACAACCTAACCAAATAGCAGATACGCGAGGTAATCCCACTACTTTGGAAGACGGTTGAAATCTGAGGGAGCCGCGGGGGCGGGGCTATATATACCTCTACGTCCTAGTGGCGTCGGCGTGCGTGGCCCAAAACGACGTAGATAGGACACAAAAGTGTCCGAATTTTTTCCTATGGAAAATGTCTATATAACTTACCGAGGATTCCCAGCCTGACGACGGGGAATATTCTAAGCATGTGAATCCATGAAAGATCCAATGCTGGAGAAAATAACTTCTTTCTTCCAGCTTGAAGGCACGATGGATCGGGAATTCAGGTAAGGATCAAAGGTATTGCTCTTGTTCTAACCTTTTCTCCTTCTTTCTCCCTTTTTCTAGGAGCTCCAAACTCGAGGCGGGCGTGGTAGAAGACTGGATGCAGACTTGCCAGCACGGTGAGCGTTATGCTGCTGGATGCAGAATAACGCGAAGCGTGTGCTGCTCTTCGGGCGTGGTTTAAATAGCCCCCAAAGTAGTCCTAGGTAAGTATTCTTCCCCAGCCCCGCCTGAGTAAAAAAAATAGTCCCTAGGTAAAATAGTCCCTTCCAAGCCTCATTTGGCTTGGAGCTCTTGCAGCATGGTCTGCATCAGGTCAGCTTGCAGCATGGTCTGCATCAGGTAGGTTATACTCTATGAGCCTGGCGCCATAGGCGCCAGGACTGACTCTCCATATGAGCCTGGCGCCATAGGCGCCAGGACCGTACCCAAACAGCCCCTAGCAGGGTTTTTTGGGCTTGCTCAAAATAACTTGATGCCTGCTTCCGGGGTTGCTGGACCTGGTCTGGGTCCCTGGTGGTAGGCATCATGACACTCACCCCTTTTTGTTAGCATCCCTCTGCCGGTTTCACTCTTGCCAACCTTTACAACACATAGATCATGCGCTAATTTCACCAAGCGGTATTCATCTTCCTTTCTTTCTCTGTCATCTGTAGGTCAAAGACATTTGACGGTACAGGATTTTAGAAGACCCCTGTATGACCACTTTGACCTCTTTTTGCCTCTTGCCAAGGGCTTCTGGTTACGGTAGTTTCTGCCATCGGGTAATTGCCCAGAGTTTCCTGCGTGAGCACCCACGTGGTGCCCACCTCCTCTGTTGCTGGTTTTCCCCCTCTTTCACCAATAGTATCTTTAAGTTTCTCAAAAGTTCAAATTAGCCGTTGGCTATCATTCAACACAGTTCGGTTTCTTATCGGCTCTTCCCTCGACTCACTGGCTGTGATGAACCACTTGGCTTTCTTCTCCTTCGAGTCAAGGTTGGCACCACAGAGACTCGCGTCTCTCCCCTGCTTGGTAATCGGTGGAGGAGGGTCTCATGTACCGTAGACATCTGCTGCAGCACACGCTGGCTATTGTTCACGGAGTTATGATTTCTTCTGCAGAGGTTTCACAGGCCTTGGTCTGAAACAGCAAGGTCGTTTCTCTCCTTGGCACCCTCTCGGTCTGCGCCGTCTTCTTCTCCTCTTGAACTGCTGTTCTGAGTTAGCTCTCACGTCATGCGGTCTGCCTTGCTCCTCTTGTGCTCCACCTTTTATCCCTGTGGGGAAGGGAAAGGGTTGTCGGGTGTGTGTGATTCTGGTCAATTGCCTGACCCTTGTATAGGGACATATCAGGTAAATGGCTCTTGTGTTAGCCTGTTGCCTTTTCATGTTGTGCAAAAGTGTTTGTATCGAGGGGGGGCAGGGTTTTGGAATATCCTACATGGTAGGATGGGGAAAAGGTGTTGAAAGAAGGGGATGCCGCATCTCACCCGCCGGTGTCCCACTCCCCAAGGACCCCCCCCCATCCAGGTGATACTCCCTCACTGGTCCACCCCAGGAACTGGATCCAATCGCAATGGCCGTGTCCTGGCCACCTGGATGACAGATTCCAGAGGACTAGTCAGGGAGACATCTTCAGGTTTCTCACAGCTGGTAGACAATTATTAGAACCCACTTCATGTAATAGTATGGCCCCCTGCAAAGGGACAAACAAAGGTACGCAGGACTCTGGAATGAGCCCCGAGGTGGATCATCTGGAAAAAGAAAAATCTTATTTGTACATTTAAATGCTGCTCTCATGGCGATAAGAACGCCTACAGAAGGAGACTTGATAAAGTATTGAGGGACCATCTAGGTATCATTGGGAGATCAAATCAGATGTTGCCTATACTACGAATATTGTCGGACTATACATATATATATATATATATATATATATATATTGCGATGGCTGCAGTGTGAGTGACATTTGCAGATTCTAGGATACACAATATATTTTGGAACAAGCGTGAAATTCTTTAATCTACTGGCATCAAGGTCTTCTTGGATAAGGAAGCCAAGCAATATCATTTCCATGAACATTGGTACCTACCAGCTCTGGCTTTAAAGCTCAGGGAAGGATCTGATGTGGGCACCGAGGTGCATATTGAGCAAAGGGGAAGTGTAGGTTACACAGGACGGTCTGGCTCGGAAGAACTGATGGATATGGCCCCAGCAACTCTAGACCGAGTGCTAAGCAAATCAGTGAGATCTGAATTATCAGCACAGACCAGGGATCCAAAGTAAAACACAGTCCATGGTTAGCCATCTCAGAGGGAGGTCTAGCATCAAATTGTTTAGCAGAAGGGTGTTATCATGGAATATAGCCGGCTTAAAGAGCATGCTCAGGTATCCATAGTTTATTGAATTTATATCAAATGTTGATGTATTGCTCCTGCAAGAGACCTGGGATATAACACTCATACAACTTCCTAACTTTGGTGGGTACCATGTTCCAGCAATTGCAAGTGAAAATGGCAGAAACAAAGGAGGTTTTGCCACATATGAGCCTATACTGGTATTTTATGTAGCCCGCAACCTGTTTCTGACACAATATTAGGGGTGAACATTACTAACGATATGGAGTGACCGATAGCCTTCATTAATTTCTATAATGCCTCACAGCGCTCATTCCTGTGCCCCGATATAGCCTCCTTACTGAACAGTCTTGACAGTCCAAGTATCCCTGTAGCTACTAAATGAACTGCAGACCCATTCATAATTGTAGGAGGCAATTTTAATATAAGGCTTAGTGACTGTTTACCAGCATTGGCTGCCACGGAGGAAATTGATGCAGCTCTTAACATACTGCCACCGATTACGAACGATGGGTCTTCAAATAGGGCAGGCGATACGTTTATGGTGAATCTTGTTGAATGTGGTCTGCAAGCTGTAAATGGAAGATTACCTGCAGATAGGCCGGGGCAATATACCTTTCGCACCTCTAGGTGCAACTCAACAATAGATTTCTTTTTAGTGTATGCGCATGATTGGCATTTTCTGTAGGATTTAACAACTGAGCGACCCCCTTATATTGTCAGTACTCCTCAGCCATAGTAATAATAATTCTATCCTACAACAGGACCACGATTACCATATATTCAATAGAAGCATGCCGTTAAAATGGTCAGTCATGTCATGGATAAGGAATCCTGCTCTGAAAATGTAATAGCTGCATGCCTTCCATCCATTGAGATCTGTTTGTCTAGTATAGAATAAGATATTGCTTATCTACAAGTATTCAATAATATTATTGATTTGTGTACGTTAAATTTGACTGCTGCCCACTGGCCTAGTGAACGGGCAATTTCTGATTCACCATGGTATAACAAAGAATGTATAAAGATGAAGTACAAGCTCATGGCGATAGCAAAGTGCCCGAACAGAACTAAAATCTGTATTGCCACAGCAAAGCAATCTCATCAAATTGCACTGAAACAGGCAAAAGAAGTGTGCAAGGATAAGTGATGGCAGCAGCTGGAAACAGCAGCTAAAAAAACAAACAAAAATCAATTTCTGGACGATTTGTGTCCCAAGGTAACATCCCAATTAAAGACATCTCGGGTGTGGTTCCTACAGCTAGAACCTGGATTGATCACTTCTCTAGGTTGTTCAATCACAGGGGTGATGGAGATGACCTGGAGATATTAAGCTGCTTACACCAGGACCTTTTTCTTACTAACCAATCGTGTTTGGAGTTTCAGGTTGAGGAAATAAGCAAAGCCCTGTTCTCTAGTCCATCTGGTAAGACACAGGGCCATGATCAGGTGGCGACGGATGTGTTTAGGCAGGGCAACCTTGTCTGGGTTCCGGTTTTCACAAAAATCTTTAATGTATTTGAGGCAAGCAATACATTTCCTAATAGATGGAAGGAATCTATAATAGTTCATATATTTAAAAAAGGTGACAGATTGGACCCTAGCTGTTACCGGCCAATATCCTTGATTGATTGCACCGTGAAATGGCTGGGCAGGGTGATTCACACTCGAATTGTCAATTGGGGTCAAACTTTGAACATTCTGCCAGAGGAGCAGTATGGGTTTAGGGCAATATTTGGCACAGTGGACCAGATCCTGAGCCTCCGTTTGACATTGAATGAATATAGCGAAGACTATGATTCACCTATCTGTTTGGGCTTTATGGATCTGAGTAAAGCTTTTGATAGGGTCAACTGTAAAAAGCAGTGGAGCTTGCTAAATCTTTGGGGATGCCAGATGCTATTCTAAATTGACTTATTTCACTGCATACTGATCTAAGTGCGTCAGTGAGACTAGACAACAGACATAAGCTATCTTCTTTGTTTAGCATACTGCGAGGGGTCAGGCAAGGGTGTTTCCTGGCTCCTCTGCTATTTAACCTCTATGTTAGTTCTCTGGCAGCTGAATTAAATAAAGCAACTAGGGATAAGCCCAGGGTTGCAGGGAGAAATATTTCTGTGCCGTCGTATGCCGACAATGACGTTTTGTTGGCACATACTCCAACAGCACTGAAGAAATTGGTCACTGGTTATGCAGTATATGGGATTCAGGGACCTGGTATTAAATGCTAAGTCCAAAGTTATGCATGTGGGCAGGCCCAGCAAAAATCTATCCCATATTACTGCATTTGGCCTAAAACGTGATTAAGTTAAAAAAATGTACCTATCTGGTGGTAACATTTAACAGCAAGGCAAATTGGGGTGACCACATTACCGAGACAGCACTAAAATACCCAGGCCTGTGGGGCATTACATAGGTTTAGAATCGAGATGGGTGGGATAACCATCAACAACACACTTGACATCTATCAGGCTAGGCCGGTTGCATCGTGTGTTTATGTGGCGGAGGTGTGGGGACAGTCCTCAGCACCATCTATGTAGGTGAAGGAAAACAGATTCCTGCGAAATATTTTGGGGGCTGTAAAGCGCACTTCAACCCATTTGCTCCACCAGGAACTTGGGCTGGATTATATAGATGATCACATGAGCCTAAAACCCCAGATATATTGGATAAGACTATGGTCTTAAGCTAAGCATCATCTAAAGCAAGAGATTTAAAAGGACCTGATGATTTCAGACACTTTTAAGAATATCTATTGGCTGAATAACTTGGAAAAAGCATTTAGAAGTCTCGTTCTTTGAGTCTTTATGTTACTCCAGGGTCAATCTATCTGTGGGGCGAGAAAAATTCCTGGTTTATAGAAGGGAGCTACATGCAAGTGCAGAGTCTAAGAAACAGTATGTTCTTAATTATATTGTCTATGGCTGTGTGTAATGGGCCCGAAGCGGATTATTTACATTGGTTTGGTAGCAAATGAAAGAGGAGTGTTTTGTTCCATCTAAGGGCAAGTCGCTTATTGTGATTAATTAATACGTATGATGGCGTGAATTTTGTTGGTTCAAAAGTGAGCTTTTGGTGCCCAGGTGTTGTTATTTTAACAGACGATCTTACGCATCTTTTGTTGTTTTACCCATTATTTTAAAATCCGAGGCAGAGGTTTTTGATACCTATTTTAAGGAAGTCTAAATGCAGAACAGTTAAGGAGGCAATTACATATATATATTTATTGCCAACAAAAGAGGTTTTAACAGCTGCATATATGTTTCTAGAAGCAATAATACATCTGATTACTTAAAACTGTTAGAATAGCTAAAAACTGTCAAAATGTTTTAAGATCTAAATGGGCTCATAACTGGCAATTTATGTAGGCCGTTCAACAAATGCATTTTTACAATTGTATTTATATAGTTCTATTATTGCATCTTTTATATTTTGTTGCTATGTGTTTGATATGTTCTTATGTCTTTTATGAAGTTCCAAATATGCTTCGAAACTTTGAAATAAAGATTGTTTATATTATATAGGCATTAAACTTTAATAAAAATACAAATAGCTGGAGAAAAACACCTTTACAAGTTGGTCTACAAAAGGCTGTAAATGTAAGTGGGAGGTTACTACTGCCTTTTTCCCATAGTTTCCTTACTAGTCCCGAGTGGCCCCGTGACATCTGCCCCGGTGCACCTGAAGTTTTACTATAGGACACTAATACTTCAAACAAATAATTTTCGTTTATTGTTAAAGACTCCAAATCTAATTTTAGTGGTGCTTCCCCTCTCACTTTCTCACAATTGTTGTTCTATCGGCCACACAATTTGGGAGAGCACACACTCTGAATTACCCAGCAACTAATTCAAACAGAATATCCTTTAATAAAATTGACCAAACTACAGATAAAAGAGCAGAGACGCTAGGCTTCAGTGAAGAAGAAGCAAACCGGATCTTAGCATTGATTAAGTTAACAAGTGAAGACCTGACAACATCAGAGAAACCAGAGACGCTCATCAGACAACTTGAGTGGAAAATAAGACGTGAAATCAACTTAAAATTACACGCCTCAACTTTAGCACGCTACTACAAAGCACAAAGAATTCCCCGCGGACTACGAGTCAACCTTGAACCGACCTTATGTAAAGAGAAGCCAGCATTTGTAAAACAGGTGGCACCAGATACTAAACAAATGCTCATTGGACCTAATATCCTTACTATAGGGGAATTGGCCCATAACCTCAAAACATTGAGTGAAGACGTTGGAACTCTAAAAGTATCATTGAGTAAATGCTACTCAGAGGATCAACTTAAGGAGGTATTGGATGATACCAACCAGAAACTCCAAAAATACAAACAGGAATTAGAGACCAAAAAGATACGTAAATTACGAAGAGATACACTTGACTATAAGTTAGACATAGTATACACATGGCAGGAATACTATGGACATCGCCCAAACAAGCCATATCAAGGTCAGACACCGAAACCACCAACACCACAAGCCGAAACTACAACTTCAGATGCGTCGAGTATGAAATTGGATACGATAGTGACACCGGAAACTTCTCATCCAACCGGCTCCCGGGACGAGGTACCGTACACAGAACAATTGCCTTTTTTAGAAAAGGGCCAACAAGACGTGGACAAAACAAGAAACGCCCAGAAAAAGACCTAGTGATCAACATATCATCATACACTCTGACCCGTCTGGAACTTCGGAGGCTCCGGAAAGGTCTGACTAACAGCACATTGCTGAAGGAAAAAATTGACTTTTTTAGACTTCTGAGAAAAATGAAATTAAAGGTATTCTTCAATGACCTCGAAGAGGAGCAAGACCCTAATGAATCGGCAGAGTTCCTCGAACTTAACCCGAAAAGTCACTTTAATCCACCAGTCCAGAACCATGCTCTATCTACCTTTGAAAAAACGATTCTCCAAGACTTCAAAAAACTTCAATTCAAGAGCAGTGGCTATGGCAATTTCTCCACATGGGAGAGACAAACTCTGAAGAACTTACTAGACAACCAGACAATAATTTTCAAACCAGCAGACAAGGGGGGTGAACTCGTTCTAATGGACAAAAGTGATTACTTGGAGGAAATTGAGAGGCAATTGGCGGACACAGAAACTTACAGGGAAATACATTTTAACCCTACTAACCAGATCATGACACTGATTGAGGAAACTCTCGATGAAGCAGAAGAGATGGGGAAGATCTCAGAGAAAGCACACGAATTTCTAAACAACAAAAATCCAATTACGCCCGTATTGTACATATTGCCCAAAATCCATAAGAGACTATTGAAACCACCAGGGCGCCTAATTATTGCAGCAACAAACAGCATTCTTGAACCTCTAGCACAATATCTAGACCGGATCCTGCAACCACTGATCCAAAGTACAGAGACTTATCTGAAGGACACAACAAACTTTCTACAGAAACTACAAGATGTCCAATTCATAGAAGGTTGTGACGTCCTTTTCACCATGGACTTCACATCCCTCTATACAAACATTACCCATGAAACAGGCTTAGAGGCGGTGGAATGGATGTTGTTAAGAACAGCAGACTGCAAAGCAGACCGGGTGTTTGTTTTGACCTTGTTGAAATTAGTCCTAATGAATAACTTTTTGGAGAGCGTTATTTTCTGCAAACCTCAGGAACCAGCATGGGAGCCGCCATGGCCCCATGCTATGCCAACATATTTATGTTCTTTTTGGAATACGAGAATGTACTAACATCTCCGAGATGGTCACGACACTTGTCACTTTATACACGATATATTGATGACATCTTCGGGATCTGGACGGGCCCAAAGGATGAGCTTCAACAATTTTTTGCCATGATGGACCGGATGAATCCAAGAATTAAGTTTACGACATCCACTAGTGAGTCTAAAATCCACTTTTTGGATGTTGAAGTTTATGTAAAGGATGGGAAATTGGAAACATGCATCTTTACAAAGAAGACAGACAGGAATAGCTTACTCCTAGCCACAAGCTTTCACCCACAAAGAACATTGGACAGTGTACCGCTAAGTCAATTCCTACGGTACAGAAGGAATATCTCGGAAGCCGCGGAATACTCTAGGTAATCATCTGCCTTAGAAACCAAATTCATTGACAGAAACGACAGAAACTTAATTTCTGGAGTTGAAAGAGAAAGTGAACCTGATTCAAAGGGAAACTCTCCTGACACCCAGACCTATCCAAGATCAGCAAAAGCTGGTATATGTGACAACACATTCAACCCAGAGCAAGAGAATAAAAAGGATAATTCAGAAACACTGGCATATGTTACAAATGGATCCAAAGCTCCAACAACTATTCCCGGAAATTCCGACATTCGCATAGAGGAACAACAAGTCTCTACGTAACAGCTTGATCAGAGCAGACATAACCACCACAAGAACCGGAACATCTACATTCAAGGGCACTGTTCCTTGCCTTAACTGCCAGCATTGTAGCAACATACTAAAAGGAAAAACCATCCCCCTTAAACACTCCAGCACATGTGATTAATCTAATGTTATCTATGGGCTGAAGTGCCCTTGTGGCCTATTTTATGCAGGCATGACTACTAGTAAAGCCAAAACACGGTGGTCAGAGCACAAATCGAACATTAGAATGAAGAGTCAAAAATCCCCAGTCGCAATGCACTTTGCAGAAGCCAGACACTCCATAGCACAAATTAAATGTGTGATACTGGAACAAGTGAAACTTGGCCCTAGGGGTGGAGATGTCGTAAGAACTTCACATCAGAGGGAAATAATGTGGATTGAGACACTTGATTGTCTTAGCCCTAGAGGCATGAATATGGAGTTTGATTTGATGTGTTACGTTTGATGTACTAAAAGGTAGAGTTTACTTTGATTCAAGATGTATTTTACTTTAATATGGGATACCTGAACCTAATGCGTAGACATATTTTCATCTGTGATCCATGGTGGACAGGACAAAAATCAACCAAAGATGGACATTATTTGGTCTAAAGATGTATTTGGTGTTTGAAGGGTGCTGTCCGAATCCTATATGTGGGATGGACAACAATGCCACTTTATGTTTTAGAATGTGAACGTCTTCCAACACCCTTTGGGTGTTTTGAGCCAACTTAACGGCAGGGGCCAATAGGATATATACAATCATCAATATTCACCTCTAGTGGTAAGTACATAGAAAATACACCCCAGGAGAGGTATGTGAAAGATCAGAGCACAGTATTCCCTAGAAGAGATAGGGAGTCCTATAGTCTATCACGGACATGCTACGCCTAATAAAGGGTGCAACCATAGGGAGGTTGCAGCGTATGGATGCAGAGTTGTGCCGCCTTGGAACCACAGTATGGAACAGATGGGGACCCGAGCAGACTTTGGTCTGCATCACCCCCACTCACCCGTACAGAGGCCGAGGTAACACAAATCCTTGCTACAAACAGGAAACTTCCATACCAATACCATTACCAATCACATTTAATGAGATATCTTGCCCCCTACTTACTTGACAACATATAGGGTAAACAGGTATCCCCTACTCGAGCACAGCATCGGGTACATGGAGCCCCGAGCAGACGCCGTCTAGGCGGACCAGTATCATGCTGTTACTTGCATATCCGTTTCAATACAGGGCTATACATAAAATATGCATATAGCTATTGGCATGTCATACATACTTATATGTCCCTGCAGGGTCATCTGGTCCCCCAGAGGTCCAATCAGGGTGAAGTCCCCTATATTGGACTTTATCCATACTCAAAATCTTATATGAACGCATGCGTGCTCTTCATACACTTCTTCCCCTTGAGGGAACGTCAAGGAACACACACACGCATGCGCGGGAGAGCAGCGTCCCGGGCCCGGGGTCCGTACATTTCATCATGCGCATGTGCAAGTGTGAGGCGTCCCGACCCTGGGGTTCGCGCTTCTCGCCCTGCGCATGCACGTATAGACACTTGTTGTGTTCATCGAGCGCATGCGCGGGTGTAGAGAGGCCCGGCCCTGGGGTTCGCGCTACCCGCCCGGCGCATGCGCACAAAAGTACAAACACACAGAAAGTAGATAAATATGAATATACGGACTGAAGAGCGTCACTCTCCTGCCGGACGCCAGAGCATTCCACGACTATGTTTGTCTCTTGTACAAAGGTAAGAGACATACTTTCTATTTAAATAGCAGAAAAAGCTGTTACACTGCCATGGGGTTGAGTTAGTGAATTACCTTAACTTGTCTCGTGAGGTTATTTTAGACTAGAGTTACCATCTTGATAGAGTAAATATGGGGTAATTAACAACTAAGGATGGTGGGATAGATGACTTTGGTCATCCATGCACACAAAGGTTTCAAACACAAGACTAAAGCCATTAGGGGTTATGTTATGTGCTTCCAGAATCTCCCAAGAAGTATTCATTAAATCTACACTTCTTTCTGCCTTTACTCTAGAAGTTTTCTTCTGGGTGAGTCTGCTTGAGGTGGAAACTATCACACAACAGTTGGTATGTGCGCAGTCACATCCAAACACAAGGGTGTGCCCAAAGACTGGAAGTAGAGATCCTACCAGTACTAAAAACGAGGTGGCTCATGTGTAATTTTCATACTTTAATTGTTGACATTGAGTCAGGTAAATAGCACTAATAGTTGGTTATTTCTAACATTTTTTACTTTAGGAAATTGAAGTCGTGAACATATATATTTTTGGAACAAGTAGTATCATTGGCCCTGAAGATGGACTGTTGTAAAGTCCGAAACGCGTTGGCAATACATTAAAAAACCCTGATGTTATTTGGGATTGGTGACTTTAAAGAACTTGATTATTTTTGTAATTATGATCAAAAGTGGACATTGCAAACATATGTGAAGAGGTTGACGAAAGTGTCTTATGTCTATGTCTCCAAGAACTTCCTATTGATACGGGATGTCACATTGTTCTCAAGCCAAAGAAAGGCTCTGAGCTGGGGGGAAATCCACCGCAAAATTGCAGATTTTCGGTGCGATTACCGCCGGCGGGCAATAACCTTTCCGCCAAACCCGTGATCTGGCGCTAATAGCGCCGGGGGGTTTGGCGGTAGGGCTATTAGCGCCGGCGCTACCGCCCAACTCGTGATGAGGCCCACAGTGTCATGAAATTGGTCTCATTGACAATGTTGATCTATGAAACTGCAGACTTTTGAATGAAACTGAGTGTTTCACGCTCACACACACTAACATTTTGTGAAATTATCATGAAGCCTGGGGTTAGCCATTGATTTTGACTCCCCCTGATCTTAGTACTCTAATTCCCGAACCTAAGAAATTATTAGTCATACAGACCTCTAACTGCCAGTAGTGAGGTTCTCACCGAACTCCATCTACTTGCTACACTTATTTATTTAGGATTTAACTCCCCTGGCAGTGCACTGAGGGTTGGCAGGTAGCAATACATGCCTTTTCCCCCATAGGTTACTACAACAGATCACAATACAAATGGGCCACTTCCTGGATATAAAACATAATACAAATTAACCATTAACTCCACTACTCCACACTCGCTTTGAATGTGAAGTAGTTGAGTGGGGACAGAGACGCAGGTGAAATTGGCCAATAGAATGTGATGAGTGGATGAAAAGTGATAGCGTGTGTGTATTCTGCTAGTGGGCAGGAGAGAAAATCCTAAACGTGAACCTCACAACACACAAAGATAATCAGGGAATAAAAAGGGGTACAGTGATCCTTCAGTGAACATTTTTGTTGCAATTATCCTGAACCCCTCCGTACTATTCCCTGAACGTGGGCTAACCTTTGCTCTCCGCACACTTGCCCATAAAACAAAGATTCCATCAGAAACGCCACCGGTTCTCAATAGTATTGGCAGGCGCCAACCTTTAGATTTTGCATCGGAACTAGTATTAACAGCTCATATGTGTCTTTTTTTTATCACGAACTTACTGTAGGTCATGAATCAAGGCAGGGACCCAAAACTCTGTGGTATCACACAGGGTCTGAAATTAAGATTCCATGAGCAGGAGCCAAAACTAGCTCCTGGGTGTTGGTCAGAAGCTACCACTGCAAAACCAGAAGCCAGTACACAGCGCTCAGCACATCTAACTTCCACATGAGATGCACACCAACATGTTGCCTATCGTTTATGATCTATTAGGTTTAAATGTGTACTAGATTTGTCAGAATTCTTCTTTATTATTATTCTCAAATGCTGAAAGTTCACATAATTATAAGGCACCAGTTGGGCAGGGAGCCGAAATTAGCTACTAGTAGCTGTTGGTTTCAAGTTAACCAGGCTCCACCCTGGCTAGAAGCAGGAGCTAAATAGCTCCCAGCTATTTTGACACATGATTACAGATCATTTTATTTATTTAATACTTTATTTTTGAGATTTTCTACAACAACAGAAAAATACAAAATACAGCATTGCGTCCGGTTCTCCTCCCCACGCCCTGTGTAACCCACTTAACATCATCTATAAGCATAACATATGTAGTATAATCTTCAAGCGAGAGAGAGGTTGGTCGACTCCTCTCTCCATTTCCTAACTTTTTATCAGTCTGCGGTCGGCAAATAGTTAATGTACATGCCCCACATTTCTGGAGGGCGCGCATGAAGGGGCAAGGCTCTGATGAAGGATGTCTCCATGTCGTGACAATACGCAATGTCCTGGAGCCAAAGCGTGCATTGGGTGGGCGACCTCTCCCCCAGGTCACAACCACCCTTCTGCGTGCCAACACCAGTAGTAGCCCTGCCAATCTCCTCACAGTGGATTGTAAGGCTTTAGTACATCCCAGCAGTGCAATGAGCAGGCTAATTTCTAACTGTTCCCCAACGATTTTTGAGATCGTAGCCAGCACCTCAGTCCAGAACTGGCTGACTCTCGGGCGTTCCCAAGCGATGTGGAGGAAGCTCGCCGAGGCGTGGTTGCATCTGTTGCATGCTTCTGAGATGGACTGGCAAGGTCTGTGTAGTCTAGCTGGGGTGTGGAACACCTGGTGGACATAGTTAAAATGAATTCGTTTGTATCTAAAGTTGAAAGAAACCTTTTGAGTCTGCCAGAGTATATAGGTCCAGTCCGCCTCCTCAATGGGGGCCTCCAGGGATATTTCCCATCTTTTCCTCGGGGCTTCAATTCTGCCCGTTCCGTCTCCCACCAGCACCCTGTAGATCTGTGAAGTCAATCGGCTACCACCCCGCACCCCCTCCCCCCCCCGGATCATCCTGTGTAGTAATTGCCAGATTGTTGGTTGTACAGGGAACGAGGGATTTAAGTGTGTGGCAGAATCGAAAGTACACAAATATATCAAGGGCTGAATCGGCTCCCCACACCCCCGCCTGCTGGGTTGCGAGGAACTCTCCATCTACAAACAAGTCGCCCAGGGCTACTACCCATTGCAGACATACCCGCTCACTCGTTATGGGTACCCCTGGAATAAGTTTTGCAGGGAGGAAAGGTGAATAACAGCTGGAGATGTTGCCTTTTGCTGCTAACTTTTTCCATATCGCATACGTGATTAGGACTACATTTAGTGTGTTGGGTGGGACCCTAAGCTCAGCAACAATCGCCGCCCTGTAGCAGGTTGGGGGTCATTAAAGCTTGCTCGATTTGCACATGTGGTTGAACAAAGTGGGTGGCATACCAGTGTCCCAAAAATGGTGCCTGTGCGGCACAGTAGTAGCGCTCCAGTTCTGGTAAGGCCAACCCTCCCTTTGCAGTTGGTTTTATGAGTGTCGTGTGGGCTACTCTGGCCGGTTTCTCGGCCCATATTAGGTCTAGGATTAGGCCGCGTAGGCGTTGAAAGAAGCCTCCCGACAGCAATAGTGGGACGTTCACAAATAGGTACAGGAGTTTGGGTAATACAATCATTTTAACCATGGATATGCGACCTATTAGCGAGAGTAGGAGGTGTTGCCACCTCGCTATTTTTTCACGGAGCGATTCAATGGTTCTCCCATAGTTACCCCGGAACAGTTCCTTGAGGTTTCTAAATAGCATAATTCCCAGGTACCTTATGCCAGAGGACTCCCACCGGAATTGGAATTCATTGCGGAACACCCTGGTCTCAGCTGTTAGGGGGAACACCACTGACTTGCTATGTCTGACTTTGAGTTCTGAGAATACCCCGAACCTAAGAACGACCTGCATCACCGGATTCAAGTTGGTTTCTGGGTCACTGATAAAAAGGGCCACGTTGTCAGCATATAATGATAGGATTAGTTTGTGAGGGCCCAGGCTAAGTCCCCTCTCAATTTGTCAGTCCCTCTGGCCGCAAGCCTTCCCCATACTGACGCACTGGATGTCCCTGCGCCAAGAACTGGATTTCTTGGCCCGCGCTTGTTCTGAATTTGTCAAGTTCTTCGCAAAGCCGGGATAACGCTGGAGGCTCTAGGTTTTTCGGCGTACTCTCTTTCTATTCTTTTAATCTGGGCTTCCCCTTCCGCGGGTTCCCTTCTAATGACCCTTAGGATCCAGTTTTCCTTGGACATACATATCCTTCGTACGTAGCATTTGAGAGTTTCCCATAGGATCCCACTTGATGAGACCGAACCCTTGTTGATTGTGAGGAAGGACTGAATCTCAACTCGGAGCTCTTGGGCAAACACCAGATCTTGGAGCGCCCCTGCCTTGAATCTCCAAGAGTACCTCCCCCTCCCGCTCGTTTCAGGTATGCATTCTAAGGTCACTGGGGAATGTCGGAGAGTGTTCTGGGGAGGTTCTGACTGTCTCCCCAGCGGAATCCCACTTCCTGTGACACCAGCAAGTAGTCTAGCCTGGAGCTGGAGCCGTGGACCCAGGAGTGGAATGTGGAATCTCGGGTCTTTGTGTGACGGAGCCGCCATGCATCAATTAAGTTGTATGCCAAGAAAATTTCTTGCATCTGAAGACTCGCTTTGGTATACCCACACAGGGTCGTGTTTGATCTATCCCACAAGGGGTCCAGGGTGGTGTTCAGATCTCCTCCCCAGATAATCGTAGCTGTTCTGAACCCTGCTAAGTGCGCCATAACCCAGTCAAATACTTTGGTACTGTCTGTGTTTGGGTCGTACGAGTTCATTAAAACGACCAACACACCTTCATGTACTCCGTGTACCAGTGGTGGCCTCCTTGCTTCGTCTTTGGCCACTGATATTAGGCGGAACCTCACTTCCTTGTTTATCAATATTGCTACTCCCCTGGCGTAGGATGAGAAGGAGGAGTAGTACTTATGCCATCACCAATGTGCCACCCAGGTAAGGTGGGTTTCCTGTATTACAGCCAAGTCGATGTTGTGTCTTTTGAGATATTGTGTTATTCTTCGAATTTTGGCTGTGTTGTTCCCCCCCTCTTATGCTCCATGTTGCTACTTTGAACCCCATTGGACCCTGGCTTATCTGATCACTATGACTTGGGTCTTTCCAACCATAACTTTCTTGATGCAAATATGTTCTGTTTGTTCAGTAGGATGTCAGTGGAGTGAGCTGGTGAGGACCGGACTGCCAACAAAAACAATTACCCCTGAACTTCCCAAATCCCTCCCGTTGTTTTCCTCCCCGTTACTTGTTCTTGTGTACTCCCTGTTATCCCTCTCCCATGGGCAACTCCCAAACCGCCTGTTAGCATTACCCTCCGCCTTGACCAATTTCCCCTATACAGTGCTGAGCTTGGGCCGCCAGTGCCCGGCCTATCCTGCTAGCTTCCTTTCTATCTGGAGAATGGGTGAGTCTGTGGTGTTTTGAGTCGTATATGTAAAACGTGTTCATTACAAGTGATGTTCGTTTCTTTGCTTCTCCTTGCATACGTGTCCGTACGGCTTTGGTGACAAGTATTTACAGTGTTGCTACCTTGTTTGACCCGCACCACTCGGTCTCCTCATGGCGGGTCCTCCCGGCCACGGTCTCCTCCCAAAGGCCTCGGGTTGTTGCGAGGCAGGCGGCCGCCGATCTCGTCAATGAAGGAGCTTGCTGCCTCTGGTGAGATAAAGAATTGTGTTCTCCACACGTGCTGAACTCTAAAGAGCATGGAGTATTGTATTGTGTAGTCTCTCAAATGTCTTTTCACCCCTACGATGGACCTCCGTGACACCTGTACCACTGTCGAGAAGTCTGGGTATATTTGAATCTTGTCTCTGTCGTATTGAAGATCCCCTTTTCACTGGCCAACCGAAGAAGTGTGTCGCCGTCTCTATGGTTGAGACCCGGGCAATGATTGGACATGGGGTTGCTCCTGGTATCGGATGAGTAGCAGGAATGCGTGGGCTCTTTCAACTACAAACAAATGAGACAATGAGGTTTCTCCAAAGAATTCTTTACGCATGGCCTCTATGAACTCTTCCATTTTGTGGAGGGTCGGTCACTCTCTTACTCCGGCTAAGCGGATGTTGTTACGGCAGACACCTTCTGCTCGACTGTATCCAAACAGTCACCATGCTTATCCAGTTTGTGTTGAAGCAGATCAACCTTGGACGATAGTGCGTCTGTTTTGGAGTCGAGTCTTCTAATGCCAGACTTCAGGCTCTGCATTGGATCGGTGGATTCCGTCTGGGTTTGCAGCCTGGGGTTCTTGGTAGATGAACCACCCTCGAAGTTGAGTTTTCATTGCAGTTTATCCGATTTCCCCATCTTGGTGACCCCCACACCCAGGAACACAGCGGTCCAACCAGGGAGTGTCGCTGCCACCACAGGGGTTTAGACTCCCCCAAAAGGTCGCAATGAGGGATCAGTTGTTTAAAGCCACAGTGGTGAATCGGCTTGTAGGAGTATGGCTGCAGGTTTTGGCCTCGTTATATACCGGGCATAGACTGAAGACTGGTTTAATCGGGTGTGTTGTGTCTCTTCACCTGGTGGGACCGTGTTGGTTACAGGGTTTCTGTTAATTCACGAGGCGCCCAGTTTGTGAGGGGGCCCACCAATATGTTTATTTTTTTGCACCCTTGTCGCTTGAGTGGTTTTATGGTGTTGGACACCGTTGCATGTCCATAAGGTGTTAGGATGTTGCTGCGGTGGGCCAGATTCCTGTATTGCTTGTATTAGCTAGAACAGACGTCTAATGCTGGCCTCCTGAGGGTCTTTTTTGTGAGAGGGATCAGCCAGGACCTCTGCCGCTGCAGCACACTTAGGATGCTTTTTTAGTTGGATGGTGTGGCCGACTCCACTCCTTTTTTTTGCAGCCAGGCGGTTGGGTTGCTCACAGTGCGCTATTCAGCATGCCCTGGCCCCCCCCTTTGCTGATGTCTGGAAACTTCCTCCGGGTTTGTTCCACTCCAGCTGTGTGCGGCATCAGGTGGTCAGGTTTTAGCTGGCCACTGTGGTTAGTGGGGTCTCGCCATCTCCTGTTCTCACATCATATGTCAGGAGATTGCGCGGAAAGCGTGTAATGCTACCTTTTTGCTTGACGCGTGCCCCCCACAGGCTGTATACTGATGTCCCTCTTCTTGGTTAAGCTGTTCTGTGGCAACACGTCAGGTCCAGATGTGTCACTTAGCCGCTGTGTTGCCGGCCGAGGCTGCTGCTTTCGGAGTCAGTGCTGTTCTGTGTCAACCGTTTCCCAGGCAGTGCAATTTGGCTGTGTACTGTGTTGGTTTGGCCCTCTGGACTGCTGCGTAATGGGGTGATCCGGTATCCGGGTGCTTTGTTTTTTACATGCCCTGATGCTAGCCACTAATGTTGCTCCAGGCGCAGAATTCCACTGAGGGTTTGGGGGTGGGCTCCAGACTGCCTCCAGCCCCAGGCCTAGTTTGGGGAAGCCACTACAGCCCGCCGGACCGCCCAGTGAGTTTTGCCTCGAGTGGGGGGCGGCCTGTGTAGTGCTGGTGATCTAGCAGGGTCTCTGTACCTTCCACATCCACACTATGGATGGCAACACCGCCCGAGGGGACGCATTGCCCAACTCTGCGTCGCACGGGGGTTGCCGATATCTGGCAGCCCGCCTCCCTGAGCCCGTAGGCCTGTCGGGAAGGGGGGTAGTGGGACGGCGAGCGATGTTGACACTGTTTTATCCTGTGTTACTGCTGGTCGCCGCAGGCTTCTCCCACGCACCAACAGACCCACCTGGCGCTGCATACCTGGGAGCCCGGAGTGGGCTCCACACTGCCTCCACTCCACGTCGCGTTGGTTGTCAGGTCAGGTCCACGCCAGGAGCTTCGGGTTAGTTCAGGCAAATGGGGACAGCTGGAAGCTCCTCAGTGCGGGTTTGATTTCCACCGCTCGTCTCCCAAGTCGGCAGCTCAATCCATCGTTGGTCTGCTTTGGTCTTTGTATTAGCCGCTTGCAGGCCCTTCACAGGCTACCCGATTCAGCCTACTGGCCAACACAGAAGCCCTGCAGGGACTTTTGTTGTATCCTATACTATTTCGTACATGGGTCGCCATCTCTCTCGCACCCACCTTCACTGTGCCGCTGTGTCTGCCTCGGTGTTGGCGTTGCCAGTGCAGTGGCTCCTGCGCTCCCGCTGGGTATACCTGGGCAGCGCCGCCGTTGTCCACACTCCGCAGTGGTGTGCCTCTCTGTCTCCCGGTCCCGAGATCACCTGGCAGGTCCGGGGTGCCTATCGGCCTCCTCGATGGATCACGGGCACCACCACCGTCTTCACGTCAGTCGTTGGTTTTCCCACCCAGGGGCAGCCACCATGTTCCCAGTGCCGGGGGAGCTTCCCACTCCGCCTCGCCCACACCAAGGTAGGGGGTGGCTTAGGAGACACTTGCTGCTATTAGTACGTCCTTTCTACCACCTCAGATGCAGTTTTTACAGGATTTGCGGGAGCCCTGTGCAGAGCTCACAGACGAGCCGCTATCTAGGTCGGGCTCTCTAGCACCACCCAAAGATCATTTTATTTATAACTATGAGGTAACCATGGGTGGCACCATGAATAATAGAACTAGTATAACAAATGTGTACTTGGCGAGTCAGAAATTGTGTGCTGGGTGCCTGTGGAGAAATTGAGTGGGGGCAACTATGCCTGGATAGTAGCTTGAATTGGTTTTACCCTCACACCCAAATTACCTCACATGTAAATGTGTAAATTAATATGCCCCTAAAATGTAGCCTCCAATTTCATCCTGTGGGAGACATTTCAGAATGAATCTTTGCAATTCGGCTGAAACTTATTTACATATGGCCCAACATAATTCTTCATAATATCATCCATGATTACTTCATTTATTTTTTGTTAAACAAAATTTAACAGTGCAAAATTTGCACTTGTCACTAGATAGAGGCAGCGAGCGATTTTGATGGCTAGCTAATAGCTTGCAACTTGAATGTTTGCCCCCTGAGTAAACCCTGATTGTAAGTTATTCTGGTGTCAAGCTAAAGGAGCGATTGTGAGCAGCATTGACAACTCTTGAAAAAGAATTCCCAGATTGATGGTTTAAAGACTCAGAAGCTAACTCCTTAAAACATATAGAGAAGGCATTGTGCTTCTAGACTACACAATTGGAGTAAGCTCCCAGAGAAACAACACAATTGGTTATCCAGTTTAGTTAAAGTATGGGTGCTTAAGGGAACTTCTAGAAATCTGGGGAGTGGCTGGAGATGAACATATTTTGTTTTGGATCCAACACTGTAAATACCCTGAATACAACTTTACTTAAATTCTTATTTTTGAGTGTAGTTGATCACACTTGGCTTCATGAAAGAGGCCCATCTCTCTATCAAACCATTTGATTTACGTTTTTCTAAGTGGTTTTTGTGATTTCATCTTTGGGGTTATTCAGGAGTCCTTCTGGGTTTTTTACCTCCATAGTGACACAGGTGTTTCCTTGAAATTGTTAAGAGAGAGCCATTTTCTTAGTCTAACCAGGATCGTGTTTTTTTTCAATGCTAGGGTAAGCTAGTACCGCTCTCAAGTTTCTGGTGAGTAAAGTGATAATCAAACAATGGTCAGACTAGTCAGGATATTGTTTTCTACAATGGCCAAGGAGAAAACTATAGTGAATGTGGATTACTGACTAGGTTCAGATAGGAAGCCTGTGCTGACAAGACCGGACAACATTTCTGAAACACAAATTGTATCAAGAAAAGTCTGAAACAAATCCAGAAGACCATTAAAGAAAGGTGGAATTGAGTGTGGACATTTGATACGGATTGACAGAGAAGATACACAAACTGATAACCAAGTACCGCTGGTCATCGGTTGCGTGACCTGTAATGGGTGAACCGTATGGTTTAGCAACTGCGCCTAGACTGACTGACCCCTCTTGGTCTTGGGAAGAACCAAGAGCACCACAAAGTGCCAAGGGCTTCACCTGTGATGGGTGGACCGCATGGTCCGACAACTGCATTTAGACAGAGTAACCCCTACCTGGGAAAACAACCAGGAAAAGCCAAGATATGGAGGCTGTGTTGTACAATAAGTGCTGAAGTGAAAGAAATAATTTGTTGGAACAATGAAAGAGCCTAGAGGATTACAAAGTAAAATTGGAGGTATTATTGAAAGTCAAGAGCCTTTAACTGGTAGCAGTTCTGTAGAAGGAGCTGCCCTCTTGGGGAAGAGAACCCAGAGACTTAGTGAAGTATGCTGAACTTGGGGAAGGGAACCTGGAGATATATTTTGAACTGTGCAGAACTCGGGGAAGGGAACCCCAGAGGTTTCTAGGAACTGTGCTGAACTTAAGGAGGGGGGGCTGGGAGGAGGGGGAGGGAAACCCAAGACCCTTTGGAACTACATCTGAACTTGAGAAAGGTGAAGCTGAAAATAAGCCAGAGCTGGAAGAGGCTCGGAACTTTGGGTTTCAACACGGTTTCTTTTTGTGCTGGCATCCCTACACATTGCATGTGTTTAGTTGTGAGGGCAAGTACAGGTTTTGGACACAGACAGACTTTTGAGTCTTGAACTTAATGACACAGAGAACTTTTAGTTCGTTTAGGTAGAGAAATCCCACCTTAGCTTAGGGCAAGTTAGGCCTTACTCCATCCTGACAATTAAGATAAATAAACCCATTTTGTCAAGAAAAGTGACTCGTCTATCTCTTGCTTCATGATACCTTCACAAATACTACATAGCAAAAGGCTCACACCTCGTTACTGTGCCCCCCGCCCCCATTGACAGACCACCCTGCCGATCAGTGAGGGTGACTGTGCACACTGCTTAGGCAGAGCCCCTTGTCTCGTTGGCTCAGAGAAAATATATACAGAGGGGGAATACATGGTACAGAGAGCGTCTAATCCTACAAATGTATTCTTAAAGGGCATAATGTTTTGTGACTCCAGGACTTTAATGCATAAAGCTGGCATATTTTAGACTGTTGCAAAACTGCACATCTGCCTACGTCTCATTTCAGTTGAACAACACATTCATATAATGCTGGTTAAGTGGGTGACTATCGCCTGTCAAGTGCCTTGTAATATGTGGCTTGTGCCTGGCCCCAGTTATAGGGTTGTTGTGAACAGACACACAGAAAAAGTGAGTATTTAGGTTCAGTTACGAACACTGAAAACAGAAGGACGGTCTGCAAATACAGCGACACACTCATTAGAATAGAGACGTTACTCATTTCATCATCATTCCTGCCACAAAGCTTGAAAAAGGGTGTTATGTAATAACATACACCTCTTCAAGCACTTGAGTAGCGGCATTAAAATGACTTGCTTCTGCAGACACGATAACTTGGAGGTTCATGGCAGCATGCTCCTCTGCACCTCTGCCTCCTTTCAAGCCCCCTCACACTTAGTTGTATGCACCCTGGCAAGACCTGGATCATAGTTTTGTTTCCACAGTGTGAATTACAGTATTCCCACCTAAGCCCACTCTCTGTGCAATTAAATCCTAGTTTGGGGCAGAGCAACAAACCACAAACTCCTTGTGAAAACGTGTATTTAAAAATGGCAGCGTTATTTAATTTATTAGATCTCCATGATGAAATAAAGACCCTAGCAGAGCACAACCAAGCCGAGACCACAAAACTAAAGATATGGGGGTAGGGCAAAAAATAAACCAGCCTCATTTCCCACTCCCCAAGTACAGTAAATAAATAATGTGTGTACAGTATGGTCCTGCTTTTGATGTATGGTTTCAACTGCAGTGGCAGCCTAAACATTTGTTAAACTGCAACAAAAAAAAACTAGGACTAAAGGAAAGCATATGAGAGCGACAGCTTTATGGGCTGCACAAAACAGGCCCAAGTTAATGTGAGCTCTGTATCTGTCTTCTATGTTTTGCCTTGGAAAGCACAGTGCAGCAGGCTTGCTGTCAGGACCTGTGGTGTGGTGTGGTCCGAGGCAACGCTGGTGGCAGACGGAAGAGCCATTTCCTGACAGACAGGTGGACACACACCTCAGTGCCAAACATGCAGGCACAACTATACTTATGTTTGTTTAGCGCTCAGAGCCACAAACTCGAGGTTTCGAATCGCAGTAAAAATGAAACACAAGGAGCCTGTGCCACAACCATGCATATAGAGTCCCAACCCGAACCTCACAGTGCCTGCTGAGCTGCCTGCTGCAGACAGTGTTGAGAGTGCCGCCCACCTCAGGACTCGAGAGAGAGAATAAATATATGTATACAAAAAAATGTATGTGGTTATTGCCTTCGTTGTCATTTGCCGCTCTAACATTTTCACATTATAGGCAAGCTCCTAACCTTGCTTAGTGGCAGGAAAGGCCCTGACGGAAATCAACTTTATCTTTCGTCCTCTGCCTAGTATCTGAATGCACATTAACAACTCCTGGCCTCATCCCTGCACTCTATTCCTTCCCTTTTTATAGTGCTCTTTACTTTGTTCTAACACCCGTCCCCTATTCTATTAGCTACAGCGCTCATCTTACTCTAGTGAGCAATCTAAATCTGTTCTTTCTGCAGAGATTGAGTTCTTCAGGTGCAAAGTTTTAAAACCCCCTCTTAGCCCAGACTCCTTTTCAATCTTTGGTTGCACGGTAGCAGGTGCTCAGGCTGCAAATTTTCCTGGCTGGTGAGTTTTGGTTCAAATTCGGTTTGGAGTACGGGAGGGGGGATTTCTGTGTCACGCTTGTTCACCAGCAATCATTCCCCACCCCTAGTTCATGATCTGTTGCCCCACCATTTTCCTGGTGTCGGTCTGGGGTTGAGCAGAGAGGTATTAGATACCCATTTCTGTTGGGCAAGACATTCCCCCAACTTCCTTTCCACACATATGAGGCAGGGCTCACACAGGCCTACACCCAGCTAGGCTACTGCCCCTGGTTACAAAGGCTGATCCTGTCACATACTTCCACCCCTTCTTTTGAGTCCCTAACTTCTTTGGGTCCTCAGACTGCCTTAGTGTGCAAGCTTTTCTCTGCCTGGTATGAAAGGTTTTGAGGCATGTCTCAAATAGAGGCAAGTCAGTCTTGAGAAGTACTTCATCCAGAAGCCCTGGCATTACCAGCATGGATACAGAAAAACTCTGACCCAGTACCCGGATTTCCATTTTCACCTGGGAAGAGAGAGATCTGGCTACCTATGCATAGAGATAAGTTGAGACATCGTTCCCAAGCTAAGAATTTCCTGGGATATCACTAAAGACTGAACAAGGGGCTATGCTAAGAGTTTTCGTTATTATTAAAGCTTTGCATCTGAAGAACCTGGTCCATGGGGAAAGAACAGCTTTAGATTGGTCACTAGATTCAGGTGAGCTCTGCAGCCAATGGAAAGGTGGAGGGGTTAAAACAAGATAAAGACCACTATAAAAGAGGAGGAATGAAGTGCAGAGTGGGATGCAGGGACAAGGTCTGGAGGTGGACTGAGACCAGGCGAAGGGCAGATGAAGTAAAGTGCTGCAGAGTTTAGGTGAGATATTGACTTTGAGAGAGGGTTTTCCTGACACAGCACGGTAGATGCTTTTACTTTATCCACGCAGTCACCTTAGATCCTTTGTTGAGGGAGGAGAAACCCCTCTTAGAAAATAGGGAAAGTTAGGTTGTCTCTTGCTTTATTTTTACTAATAAAAGTCTATAGGCTCAAACATGCCACCTTTGTGACAGAGTCCTTCTTCTAAAGACTTACACAAGTTAGGGAGAAGGATCCTTGGCTAGAGAAGTTAGGTGGACCATCTAAGAGGGAATGGTTTCTTGAAAGATGGCCAGCACCTAAGCATCAGCTGGAGACACCAAATACTTCCACCAAACATCAGGAGGGTAGAGATCAGATAACCATCCCACCACTAGTGAATAGGTAGGTTCCAGTGGGCCAGACTGGTCCAGGGCACATTAGTAGCAGGCGGAAGAACAAGTCAATGCATCACTGAGAGTGAGAGGCAGGGAGAATATGTTGGACCCTTCCAGTTGAGGGTGAGCTCTGGGACAAAGCCTCTAGAGCAAGGAGGCAAACAAACCAGGCCAGCTGCCCTCTCTTGCCCAGGAACAGACATGGCTGCTCAAGAGACTTGGCAACTGCCTCAACCATCTGAACCACACCAAGGGCTGTGCTAGGGGCGTGGGCACCAATCCAAGGAAGATCCTGGCACAATACACTGAAGCAGGTTCAGGAAACTGCAGAACTCACAATTCGATCGCAATTCGATCGCAATCATCAGGATTCTTCAGTGAAAGCTGGATGAGGTTTGAACACAAGCCCACTAGAGGCATTTTTAGGAGATTTGCCTTGTACATACTGATCTAACGGGAAGAGATGTAAGATGTATTACAGGTCTGTGTTGGACCACCCAGATGCTGCCCACTGTGTGGAGTTGCTGAGATATGCAGTTCCCCAGATTGGTTGCTGGGACAAAGAAGGCAGTGCCACCTTGCATTTTCGGTTGAAGTATGGGACCATTACTAGATCTGAGTTGCAGCTCGAAGCATCCAGCTAGGGACGTAAGAATTAACTTCTTTGTGTTGGCAGCTGCCATGGAAGGCAGAGTGGGTGATGCAGGTTTTACAAGTGGATTTTGAGTTTGAATGGGAGCCAGCGAAATGTCTGGAGTGCTGTAGTGATGTTTTGCCTTAGCGTACCTAGTCAGCGTGTGTGAATAAGTTGAAGTGTGTGTGTGGGTGGGTGCAGGGAGGACAGAAACGACGGCCGTTCTGTGTGACAAAAACAACGGCATCCTGTATAGAATATTTCCCTCTGTTCTATATCTGCAAGCCCTTTTAGATTAATTACCCATAAGAGAGATATCCAGAGGCATATGTGCACGTCATTAATGTGTCAACGATAGAAGAGTGTGTTGATTACCTTTGCCTCATTGATCTGAATGCATATTGTCTCATATGTGAGGGTGCTAAGCCCCATATGATGCAGAGATTGTTTGTAGATTAATTTCTCCTGCCGTTTTAGTGGGTAGGAAGTGTTGGCAGCTAGGTGCTAATTTACTGCATCAGGATTGGCTGTTTTTTTTATAGAGGCTTAAGGTTTAATGATTTTAAAGGCTGCTGAATGCTTGTTCTATGGACAAGTTAAAAAGTTGTGTGAAGAGTTAGGTAAACTCAACGTTTTGTGTTATGGCTTTGTAGGTGTTTCGTTGGCATGGAATTCTTGTAATCCCGTTGGAATGGACTATGGTCATGAATTACTGCCTTGAGAAGGGCCTGCAAGCCCCCAGGGTGTGATGTGGTGCAGTCTTTTCTGTTCCGATGGTCATGAATCTTCAAGATTCTGTTGGTCAAGTGGGCAGATATTTATTCAGCGTTCTTGCGATAGGGTCATTGTAATGTTGTAGGCTGATGGGGTTCACGCACTGTGCAAAGGAGACATCTTGGCCTTCGCGGTCTCTGCCCTGTACATGCAGGATTGGGTCAGTCTTGCAGTAATTATTTATCCAAATTCGTTCCATCATTTTGTTCAGTTTCTTGAGATGAATTGTGCGCAAGCTGTCAGCAACCTTTTTCAGGGAGGGTTTGAAAAGCACCATTGATGCGAGCTTCTTGAGCTTAATCATGAAGAGCATGGTCTGTTTTGTCTGGGGAAGCACAGCAGGATAGGAACTGGGTTTTAAGGCTTTGAGAGTTTCAAGGGGGTCCTCCAACTTGAGGCTTTTCCATGGTCGGATAGCTAAAGGAGGGACCTCAGCATACTGAGGGAGCAGGTGTGAGTAGGTTGAAGAGTGCAGCAAGATGTCAGGGTCCGCACTGTTGTGAGATTATTGTTGAAGGTTTGTGAACACACCCGCATATTTGTCTTCAAAAGAGTTGTTAGAAGGGGGTTGGTAGATTGGAAGAAGGCAAGCATGGATGTGTGAATCCACTGTACAAAGTAATAAGAGGGATTCATAGTCTGGTATTGAAGGTGAAACTAGCATCAATCTAATCCTTGTGTATGAGGGGGAAATCCCACTCTTGCCTGTGTGGTTGGCAATCAAAATTCTTTTAGGCCGTCCTCATGCAACAGTGACACAGTCATTGGTTAGCCTTTCATCAGTGATGAAGAGTTGGTGCATTCGCTCCAGAAGTGTATATTTGCCCGTGCTGGGACTGGATACGGAGCAGATGTTGAATGGAATATAATTAGATGTGTGGTTGTATTCCCACTCGTCAATGACGACGGAGGGTGTTCTCCCAAGTTGTTGCCTGTGGGTATCTCATGTCTTTTGGATTCATCCTCCAAAAGACTAGAAAAGTTGCTGAGGATCATAATTGTACTCCTGGCACAAGTAGCTGATGGGATGAGGGCTAGGCTTTGCTAGGATGTGATCATAAATGTGTTGAAATGTAGGTTAGATGCAGTGTTCTTGGCATACAGGGTGCAAGTGTGGTCACTGTACTCGGGGGGCAGGGGGGGGGGGTAGTGATGGGGACCGAATTTGGTCGATTATCCAATTTAATGTTCCTGTCTCATTTCCCTATACAATTTGAAGAAATACATGGGCTTGGTGAATTTTTTCATGGTGGTGCAGTTGTGCGAGCTGACAATTCATGTACAATAATCAGTCTTGTAGATGTTCCCCAGAACTCTGTGTCCTTCTGTGGTGATAGCTACGTTCTTGACCTAACCCTCCAGAGGATGGAAGTGCAGGGCTTGAGTCAAGGGCCAAACAGACGTCACTCTTAGCCACTACTCTTCGCTGGCTGCTATGGCATGGCTAGACTGTAGGGCCCATTAGCGTAGGTAGGCTGCTACCATGTGGCCCGCTGCCTGGCAATCGCCAATTGCCAGCCAGTAGAGCAGGGGAATTTGGAGCAGGGTTTTATGGGGTCAGGATGCGAGGGAAGGAAAATAAATGGGAACACAATTAGACACAAAGATGTTCAGACAGCTCAAAGCTACAGCCTGCAGAAAAGATCAAATCCGAGCACTCTGAGCCCTCGGACGTCCCGTCAGCACAGGGACAAAAGGAAAAGCAAACGTTAATTAGAAGAAAAAAAAAAAGAAAAAAAAAAGAAAAAAAAAGAAAAGCAACCTTTATTGCTGAAAGAAGAATGGAGCAGGAGTCGAGGTAGAGACAGCAAGTTTGTAACACAGGGCGTTGAGCACTGATTGGTCAAAGGGAGGCTGGCTACGGTGCATAAATTCCTAAAGGGGCAGACACCCATTTATGATTTCCGCAAGATATGCATAGAGGATAGGAAAATGTTTAAAGTTGTAGGGATTCCGAGCAAAAGAGGCGGGAATATCCAAAGTGTGAACGAGAAGCCTCAGTTAAACCCTCCTTCTCAATCACTATAAGGGCAAATACACTAACCATGGCGCAAACAGGAGACATTGAGGGTGCTATTATAACACATGAGATAGAGTTGGCAATAGAACACTTGCACTTTGGGTAAATCACATGCCCCAATGGCTTCCCATTAGAATACTGGAGAAAAGAAAATCCAGGACAACAAAACATCCTTGAAATGTCCATGGAGCAATAGACTCCTAATTGCCAGATGTAAGGCATGCCACAATATTCGTACTGCCAAAAAAGTGGAGAAATTGCTGGGCGAGTGTGCCTTATATAGGCCAATCTCCTTTGTCAATAGAAACCACACTTCTGGTCAAGACCCTGGCTAATTGGCTGCTGGGAGTGTTTGAATGATTGGTCTACTTGGATCTGATCCATTTTATACCAGTAAGATCCCCCTGAAACAACTTGTGCAGACAGTGCAATCAGAAACATGGGAAGATCTGGAGGCACTTTAAGAAGTGGATCAACATCCCTATTAGAGATGAACATTTAAGAATTGATCACATACTTATATGGGGGTCTATGGTATCTGGATCACTGGTGATCCAGCACAAATCAAACAATGGCTTCCATTGGCGCAGCTCAGGCCACAGTGGTCTCATTGCATGGAAGGCTAAAGACATGAAATGTGACAAGTAGGACACTCTTAATTCAGTTTTGATTTGAAACTGCTGTGTATTTATACCAAGCATTCCTAGCCTGTCAACAAAGAATAGAAAACGAGAATCTTTGGAAAGATAGCAACACTGAATATCTGTAGTTACTGTCAAGATGATTTTCTTCCGTTGAAGTCAGAATTGCAAGCATCCCTTTGACTACACTTAAGTAACAAACTCAAAGATAGAAGGTGACCAAGCACCAACACATGGCAAATCTAGCTATACATTCTAATTTAAAAACAAAATCGGTTTTCAGTGAGAAGAAACATTATGCTTTCCAGTTTAGAATAGTTTTAAATTGCGTTTTCACAAAAAGGTAGATTGACAATGTGAATAATTTACAAATGGGAGACACAGAAGAAGCACTGTGCGTCTTTTGGTCAATATTATATCTTCCTTGTTTTTACAAATGAATTTTTTTTTTTTTAAACATGCAAATCAGGCTATTAAATTTGCTTCACCAAACACGCACAAAAAGATCAGTGTTGATGTTTTTTGTATTGAAATATGATGTTTTCAATTGTTAACAGTACATTTTGTTTTGGACACCTCCATAATGGATAAAACATCAAATTAAGGTCTCTGCTATTTCTGCACAAACCATTTCTTTCATTTTGTAGCAGCTGGACAAATACACCACCCACATTCCTGGCCTACCAAAATAAGTACGGTTTCACGTTTAATGCCATTTATTTTTTAGACTCCTCCAGCTCTATTAACACCCATTGTCTACATTTTTCCCATGTCTATTTGTTTCTCTCTTTAATACCAAAAGATAAGAGGGAAGCCACAACTAGCATTTAAAAAAACAATATTTTGTATTTATTTACTTGGCACCCAAAAAAGCCATTAAGAGAAAGGCATCAACCGATAATGTTAATCTCCACGTGGCACATAAATTGATCATTTCATAGTTCATATGCCATGTAGAAGATAAAGCTAATCCCAACAATCAGAATAAGGGGCATGGCCGTTCTCCACACGCCCAGGAGCTCATATATCCAATACCCTGATTGTCTAGAAACAGGTAGTCCCCATGTGACCAGTGAATCAGTACGACCAACTTTTACATGCCCAGTTACAGATATGCCCAGTCCCCTCAATGTCAGGTAACAGATTTTGACTGTCTCCATTTGCATAGTAACAGGTTTGGCCAGCAACACAACGTTTGCCAACGGGCTTCGGCAGACTCCACAACGCCCAAACACAAATAAGCATTAGCCCAATTTATAGAAAGACATGATGTGCTCTGACATGCCCCCATAAAAGCAGAGGATAGTCCCTAAATCTCCATTTGCAGAAGCATGCCTAGTCTGTGCAGCTGCATTCTACGTGTTACAGCAGTTGCGTGAGCCCTTTCCTAATTCAAGTACTACATCATTGGTACGCTGCATCCTGGGAGAGCAGCTATACTAGTACAGGCCGAGAACGCTGCCAGCACAGTTTTCTCAGCCATCTTTGCTTTCACATTTCAGTTTTGTTTTCAATAGAATAATAACATTATTCTGTCTGTATGGAACAATTACAATAGAAAACAGATTGTCGATTACAATCCTGCTAGGTAAACCCGCTGACACGTTACACATTGGCATGCCATTCCAGAACGCCCTAGGAAAGGTACAGAAATTACATCTGTATAAGGATTATTGTGTGGGTCTGCGTTGGGTGCTAGGGCACTACCATTGCGGTGGAAAGGTCCTACGCAGAAATAACTGGAATACAGCAATTTTATTCACTGGGAAGTCAGGGTAATGCAGTTATTTTCCCTAGGGACCCTCCACAAACTTTAAGACACTTCAGAGAAACTCTTATTAAAAACAATATTTAAAATATGTTCTGCCACATCGTTAATAAAATAATATTGCCAATTACCCTGTATTTCTAAAAAAACTCAAAAATCTATTTCAGTGAGCCCTCTTTGAGAAATCTGATTTTTTGCCAATCTAGGACACTAAAACAGCAAGAATCATGTCAAACCTTCTATTCGTTTAACCAGTTAAACATTTCTCCAAGGATATATTCATTACCCATTTCTCAACGTCACTATGCATTTACCTGAACTACGGCATGCCAAACACTTGATAGTGCAAAAGCGCGCATTGCTAACAACACTTGTGTTATCTGAGGATTATTGGTTGTATTTTTCACACTGGAAATCATGTTCTTGTATTCCTTGGTGTGCTCTGACGAGATGAGGATTAAATAGTCAAGAAAAAGAAACTGCCCCTTTCTGCTTGTGAGCATAGCAGGATATTCACTCAGTATTGTAAAACGGAGGCACTGTAAATCAGAGAGCCGCAATACACCGGAATATAAAGCTTTGCGAAATGCAAAATACAGTTCATCCTCAATAATCCCAACTTCTAGATTGAACAGGTTCAACATTTGCTGATATGGTATGTCGGACAACCAGAAATGTGCAAATCGTGCAAAGTTATCTTCTGTATGACACCATCGCCTTAAAACGGCCATCGAAATGTAAGCCCTCTTAAGCCACTCTGTCACAGAAGCATTGTCAACATGCTGAAAAATCCTACAGAAATGGTCATTTGTAGGCGAAACACCAAGAGCTGTGGAATCCTCCAAACCAGGTATTTTTGAATTGTTGGTTAGTACAGCTTCAAATAAATTAGACCGTTTCTTGAAAATGTGAGGCAGCGGTTCACCCTTTCCAAATCCAAAATTTCTGAGCAGTGGAGAATGTTCTTTATGTAAACTATAACTGCCATCAAATTCTGATTTACGTAATGAAATATCTAAACCCTGAAGAAGAGAAATCACATTTTGTCCACATGGATTTTTTTCACTTGTGCAATCACTGGTTTCATGCATTTCTTTAAAGTTCGAATATTCTTCTTTGTTTTCATCTACTTGTACGAGTGATCCATCAGTCAAAGACATTCCATCCATTCTACTTTGTATTTTCAAAAGTTAGAAATAAAACGGATTGGAGATTTTATCATTTATGAAATCCATTAAGCAGCTAATCAATTACATCAGTGAATTTCAATATGTACCTGAAAGAAAAGAAGAAGTTCATTATTAGCACACAGTTTATGACTGTACCTAAACAAAAAGATTCATCTGTGAAGCATAACTATATTCTTTAAAAGTAATTGTTTAAGTAAAAATTAGTCTTTATAAAGCGAGACAATTGCATATAATGTATCCTTAACATTCTGTGGGTTTGTAAAGTGTATACCTCACACTAGAATGGGCTCAAGGTTAAAGAGATCAAAAAATAATTAACAAAATACAAATATGCTGGACAGGTTATGAATACCTGGGAGGTGCTGTACACCCAATCAGTTATCTCAGAACCTCGACAATAACTGCTGGTTTGGCTCTGTGATTCAAGTCATATTAAAGGCTTGCAATAACTGCGGTTTGTGTGACAAATAAAAAGGCATGGCCTCTTTCAATGGTGCTCCCAGACATTCTCCATGGTGACCATCTTTTTCTTTTTTCCCCAGTGTGGCTATTCTTAAACACGTGGTCATGCAGCCAGTTCAAATTGTCAAGGCTGTTATTCGTTTCTCGTTATGCTTTCTTTAACTTGCGAGTACTGTCGGGATGAGGGATTAATAAACCATTTGACACTAGAGACGGTATTTTAGCAAGCCTATTTTCTAACACATATACACCGATGTTTAGGAAGGACAGAAAGGAAGGATAGGGATTCTTCAAATGAAAGCAAAAAGGAGCAGTTTAGTTACATTTAGAGCTTTATTAAATCTCTCACTTTGCTGAGACTCTGGCTCTGAGTGACTTGTTGGGCTGCCAAGAGACAATGGGGTTTCAAGTGTCCCCAGCACTACTTTGGTTGTAGGTTTGTGTCTTTCTATAGTCAGGCCAGGTTTCTATTGCCATGGTTATGGCCAGCATGCTGAGCTCTGTCTAGGTAACCCTGCCACCTGCCATACAAATTGGTCCGGGATAGATTCAGAGATCACCACACATAGGCCATGTTTCTCATGATCCCAATGGAACTAGTGAGATTTGTGTTTGCGCCCAACAATACTGGCAAGTGGCTCTGCCAATGCAGTCACCAGCACAGGTTTAACAGGTGCTAGCTCTGTGCTCTCCTCATCCACTTCCTGTGTTGCTGGTCTTCTCTCCTCGTCTGTTAATTGTTCTATCTGGACCTTTCCTTCTCTATGCTCAGATCTTCTTTATATTAGCACCAATCAGGCTGAATTCCATTATCAAAACCTGCATTCACTGAAAGAAAATACAATTCTCTTAGCACCCCTGGTTTTTGGATTTCAAACCTGGGGGTGCCAATAGTCATAATCACCCATCCCACGGGCTGGAACGGAAGGTAACAGCACTGGGACGCTTGTTAAAGCCCGAGCGTAGGGCCCCAGGCCATGACAACCCGAGCCCATGGAACGGGTGATCATGGCTTAAGTCCAATATGCCTTGATACAATCGGTTATAATGCACTTAATACCCAGAGGTTTCTAAGCGCAGACCCGGGGATCGAACCTGTGTTGCTCCGTGTCGCCTTGCTTCCAAGACAAGCACTTTGCCCCCGAGCTATCCTCACCAGACTCCCTTCTGCTCTTTTAGCCTACCCCCCCGCCCAACCCCTCGCAGGGTCTCTCGACTGTCACAGTCTCTATATCCCTTGTTCCTCTCTCTTGGTGCTATGCCTCCATTTCTTTCGCTCCACTCCCCTGGGGCATTTTTCACTTTCTTGCCTCTTCTTCTCCACTCCAAAACGTCTCCCACTCCAGAGCCACAACAACCCTCACCACTGCACCACTGGGTATACCAGAATGCTCATGAATCTTACTTCCACCGTACATTGCCGCTTACATGGCTTTTCTGCTCACCCCCCGCCTTTGCCGCTATCCATTCTTCACTTTGCTATCCTGACCTCCAACTATTTATTTTGTATTTTATTGAATATTACATAGCGCTTTTTTTCAAAGCGCTGCACAAAGTTAAAACCAACGGTACAAAAATAATGAACTGTGAAGTAAATCAAACATGATTCTGCTAGCAACCAATCATGAACAGTTAAGAAGATGATTTTTCAAAGAGACCCGAAAGAGAGAGTAAACCAAGATAGACCGAAGAGATAGGGGAAGTGTTCCAATGAAGAGGAGCAAGAAGCTGGAAGGAACGAAAACGAGACTGGGCGCAAAGGTGGGGGAGAGAACAGTCAACATAAAAAGACAGGAGAGAAGAGAGCAAGAATGAGTATAAAAGGACAGAAGAGAAGCAAGATAGTCGCAGCTAGCCCATAAAGAGATTTAAAGATTAAGCAAAGAAAATGAAATTTAAGTTGGGAATGAAAAGGTAACCATCCGAGAGATGCAAGTGATTCTGAGATAGAATTAGGATAGGAGAGAAGACAGAGTACACAAACAGAGGAATGTTAGATTGATTTCAAAGGAGCAAGACGAGAGGAAGGGAGACCAAAGAGCGTAACAGAATAGAAGTCGAGAGAAGATTAGCGAAGAGATCAAAAGTAAGAGATGCAAACTTTACAAACATTATAAAGATGAAAGCGGCAAGAACAGAACGTGAGGGAAATTTGAGTAAGAGAGAGATTAGAGTCCAGATAAAGACCAGGATTGTGTGCAGTAGGGGGAGATAGAAAGAGTAGAAGGGGGATAGGAGATTGACAGTTGTGGAGGCGAGGGGGAATTGTGCTCATTCCCGCTTGCTCTGTTCTCCAGGTCTTCATCTCTCGCTTTCCTCATCTGTCTGCTATTGCTCAGTCTCCAAAACACCTGCCATCCTGCAGGGACAACCCAAGCACTTTTAATAGGGGTCTGGTCTGCCCCATGGTCTGAAAATGAGAAACCACTAACCGCTGTGGTGCACAGTACAGTAACCACCCACACTGGTTCCTCAAATTCCAATGAGATTTCTCAGCTGCTCCTTGTTGGGCTCTCATTTAAGTGTGAGGACGTGGGGAAAACCTTGAAAAGAAATGTGTACAATGCTCAGGCAGCTTTGCAGTAGACAGTCTTGTCCGTGCACTGCAGCATGACGTTTACTGTGCTTCTTAGAGAGACAATCTTTCAAATACTTGGCCCACCAGTATAGGAAAGTAATACTATGTATTCCTTGCATTAAATCTCAAAAGACACTGGGCTGTTCCACATAGCAGGACTGTGCATCCACCGTCTTCTCCACAGGCACTCCCAGTATCAGTGCCCTTTACTAATATAGTAATTTTCTGATGTCCACAGCCAAACATCATGTTTGCAGCAAGCTTGCAAATCTGTAAAATCACACTAGATGTGCTGCTGAAGTTCCTTAGTTTAGATACTCGAGCTAAGAGGAATGCACTTGTCCCATGGTGACAAAACAAATGTACAGTGCTCTCTGTAATTTGGTGCATGTCACCATAAGCAGACTTAATATTTGGTGCAATGCTGACAGCCATGCAGAGTGAAACTTTTGTTTTGCTTTTTACTGGACACAAAGTTTTGTTTGCAATAAATGTCAAATATAAATTTCGAACTTCCCCATACTCACCAGTAGAGTCAAGAAGCATGAAAATGGTACTTGCCCTTCATAAAATCTCCTAGAACGTGCAAGTGGGCGAGTAGATTTTGCAAGCCTCGTTGCTGGGAGTTTGTTAGGATAAAGGTTTTACTATTGGGTGTGGGTAATGGGCCAAGCAGTATTTCTTCTTAGGTTGCCTTGGCTGTTCTAGGGCACAGAAAACCTGTATTTTAGTTGCTCTAGGTGAAAGAAGAGGACGGGGCAGGGATCATTTTAAGTTAACTTCTCTCCAAGAGCTCCACCCAGGCTTTTGATAGATACAGGAGGTGGTTTATTCTGGTGGCCCTGATCTCCCAGGTCTTGGTCCTGGTCGTCACTGCACAGTCACATGCACTACCCAGCTCCGCTTTACTGTTTCTTGAGTGCTGCACGCCCAGCTGGGATTTAATACCACAAAGGTACATTTCTGGCTACTAATAGGCTGGGGAACCTGGCCATCCCACCATGTTGCAGCTACAGGCTCTGCATCCCACAGAAGATAGTGGTGGCAACTGGCACCAATGGCCAGTCAGAATGCCCAACATATGTCACTTTAACACGGTACCAACTTCCAGCCTCATTCCCCCATGGGGAAAAGAGATTAAGCAGATATGCAAGCTACCTTCACAATGTATTGGTAGGGCCTGTAATGGCCAGTTTGAAAATACATGTTAAAATGGATATTTGCACTTGTAGGGGGCAACTGTTTGCTATAGGATTCATTTTAACAACAAGCCAATACAGTGTTATATTACTACATATTAATGAGATGTTCGCAATGCCAAGTAATGCTTTCATATAGAATACAATACCTCCAAAGGTTTCGTGTTTGCCAGTGATGGCAAAGCTGCACTGAAACACACACCCTCCACTACCCATTGTGGATTGCTTTCCACCCCATTGGCTAGTGGTAAGGCAGCTTAAGAGACATTTGGCTGAGCATAAGAGACATCTGGCTCTGAATTCCATCAAAGCTGTGGCTCACAAAAGGCACTCCACAAGTTTGCCTCTTCACTTTCAGATTTCTTCTTGATCTCTGCTTATTTTACTGCACCTGTGTATTAAATACCATTATCGTCCGATCGCATTGCTGGACACTCCTGGCAAAATCTTTGCTCGAATAATCTTGCAAGATCTTAATGCCTGGATGCTATTGCATCAAAGACGGGACCCGAATCAATCTAGCTTTGTTGCTGGCATGGGCACCACACTACATTTATTCTGTTTAAATGCATTAAAAGCACAATGCCAAGCTAAAAAAAAACAATCTTTTTTTGCATTCGGCGTGTGAATCGATCTCGAGTACTGCTTATGTCATAGCTCAGCCAAGATGAGTGCCCTCCATCACTAAGTGACGTTATCTATGGCCTCCATTCTAACACATCAATTCGAATTAGACTGTCCATCAAAGGGCTATCTGCCTCCATTTTGCCGTCCTGAGGGCTCAAGCAAGGCTGTGTCCTTGCCTCAGCCATTTTTAACTATTTAATACATAACGTAAAACAGGCTTTCGACTGTGTCTGCTCTGATTCATCAACACCTAATGGCCTTCCCATTAACAAATTAATGTACGCAGGCGACCTAATACTAATTTCTAAAACGCCTATAGGTCTCCAAAAATTGCTATTGGCCTTCGACTTGTACATAAAACAAAATGAACTAAAAATTAATACCAGTAACACTCAAATTGTAGCTTATTCCCCCCAAAAAAATCATATAGAGGACACATGTCTTGGTCGATCAATAAAGTAAAATTAGAAGAGGTCCCCAGTTACATGTATCTCAGTATGGTGTTTGAAGGGTCAGTACAAGCAAACCGCAGATGGAGTGTTGAGCAGAAATTGGACAGCAATTTCTCAAACAAAAATAACTAATACATTAAATTCTCGCTCAATCCAGCCTTGGTCTATTGGAATTCGAAAGCGACACCATGTCTTTTGTGTGGAATGGAAAAGTGAGAAATCCTGCCTGATCAGTTTTTTTGATAAATTGGAAGCTAAGTTTTGGCGATCCATTTGAAATCTTCAACAGTGCATTCCTGGTCCTTGGTTGCGCTATGAGCTGGGTCTAGTTTCACTGAACGCTCTCTATCAATCTGTGCGCTTTTTAGAAAGTACCTAATATCCACTGACTTGAAGCTTATGCTAAAAGTGCTTGCAACTAATTTGTTTTCAACTCAGCAAATCTTTATCCAGAATGGGATTGCAGGCACTTATCGTATTCTTGCTGAAGCAGATGTGACCATTGAAATGTTGGTATCGAATCCGGATAAAGCTAAGAGAAATATTTATCCAACTGACTGGATAGACCAGAAACTGATTGTATATGGGGATAAGAAAATTCGAACAATAGAAAAATCTTTGCATATCACCATCGCCACAGCATCGCTCTTCTATATTACGCATGCGTCTTAATCTGTGGCCTACTAGAGATCTATCAACTACACGAAAGATAATTACAGTAGCACAGAACTTTTGTTGATTTTTCCAAGACTCTACATGCAATGAAACACTTGAACATTTGATTTCACTATGCCCTGCTCTCACTGCGTTGCAAGCTATATACTTCACAAGACAGTGTTCATATCTTGACTATTTGAATGCAGAGAAAAAAATGGTTAGCCATATTAGGTGCATATTCTGTCTCTATTCAAATTGACATTATTAACTTTTTAAAGGCATTGAGATTAGATTAATGTTATGAGTTTCATATTTAAAAACTGTTAGATATGAGAATTATGTATATATTATAGCTATGTAACCTTTTATTTCTTTCTCTATTGTATGATGATATTTTATTTTAAAGATATTGATAAGTTGATTATCAGCTGAATCCATTTTTTCTATGGGCAGATTTTCAATTCTCATCTTTGCAGTGTAAATTGGATGTGCTATATGTGCTTAGTTGCTGAACTTGCAGAAGGCTTGTGCTTGAATACCAACTAAAGCACTTGATTAAATGTTGTGGGATCCGTGCAAATAGTTTTATTTTGCCTCAATATAGAAGTATGTGTAATGTAGTGTTCATATGTTATGCCAGTGTGTGATCTGCAGTGGTTCTCCAAAATACATGTTCCACTTTAAGCAGCCCCATCACATCCTAGTTTATGCAATCTTTTTCCAACCGGATCTCACACTCTATGTTGTCCTATGCACAGCATCTCCATTTCAAGATGTTCCTGGTACAAGAAAGAACACTTTAAAATGCTACCCTACTTCTTGGAGCTAATGCCACACCATTTAAAACAATTGAAAGAAAATGAGTATTTCCCCAAAAACCTTACATTTGTTTTAAAAAAAATATGCCTGGTCTGAATGATGAAATTTATTTTTGAAAAATCATATTTAACATTCATCATAAAACTACACCATGAACACAATATTTCGAATTTAAAAATGTGTGTGGTGAGTTGGAACAGGGGTGCTAGCGTGTATGGCAAAAGACGTAACGATTTATCATGGTACATTTTACATTGACAAGCATTTTATTTTAGTTCAAATTAGAACCCAAGCTTATGTTTGTTGCAGCTGGGGAAATCATGTTGATACGGTCCTTCACATGCTGACGACAAGGCTGTATATAACATGGCAAAGGTTTTCGTGCACAATCCACACTGCCTGATTTATGAAGTCATACACTAGAACATACTAAATCAAAGAATGTTTTGCCTAGAACCAGTATCAAATTACCAGAAATGGCCTGTGACAAGGTCACATTAAGTAGAAACTTTGGGGAACTGGGTGACTCTGGAGGCCTATGTAATGAGGTCTATACATGTGGTAAATTGGTCAATGCACAGACTTTGCTTCTACTCTCCAACTTTGGGTGTTGACAGGATGTTACAGTCCAGTAGAACAAACGGGAGCAGTGATTGCCCGTTAAGGGAATAACCGAGAGCAAGCGTTGTAATCAACCATGTCAGCAGTCCCTGACCACAGCGATACTCACTCTACACACTCCTGGGGGGCTCAAGCATGATGCGCTTTAATCATGGGAAGATAGAGAAGCCCAACCCCAGGCTGCAGAACCACATTGGCTCAATTTCTCTGCAAACAATACCTTCAGTGCCACACTAACATGCACCGCAATATGCAGTTGCTCCATCTTGGAGTCAGATGGCCTGAGGTTTCCAAACCTAGGTCCACATCCAGAAAAGCAATCTCACAATTAAGTAACTGAAGCGGGGGTTGGGGGGTCAAACTATAGTGTGGAGACAAGTGACGCGTGTAAGGTGGCCGTAACAAGAGCATTCTAACTAATCTTGGGATGCAGAGACAGTAGGAACATTGCCTAATTATGTGGGATTTTTGCTCTGCAATTTAGGGACTACCCAAAGGTAGAAAATGAGACAGGCTTTAAGAGAGTTGGGACAGCGAAAGACAGCAAGTGAGTGAGAGTGCAACAAAAAAGAAGGGAAAAGACTAAAGATTACTGAGGGCTTTAGCTCAGTTTCTGACCTAGGTCAGAACACAAGGTCATCAAGCTGCAAAGAGATTGCTACAGATTATAGCTGGCAAGGATTAAGACAAAGAAAGCAAGTTCTCAGTCTAAAGTCCCCTCCCGTGTGGTCAGGGAAAGGCAGCCATTACCTGATCCTAATCCTGGGGGGTGGTATGAGAGGGAAGATCAGCTGGGAGGAGAAGGTGGTCAAGGGAAGGGAGTGACTGTCAGGAGAGACGCTGTGTTCATCCTCTTCTGAAGATGAGGTTTCCCTAGTGCCTGAATAATGGCAAGTTGTCACAGTAGGTCTCCCCCTCACAGACTTACCTGAGGTGCCAAGTATGTAAACCCTTTTATAAACATGAACATTATGCATATAAAGGGTCAGGAAGTTAATATTAGTAGTTATGATTCTACATTGCGTTTTTATTGTAGACCCAAATGAAAACCATCACTTCCTTTGAAATCTTCCTTTAAATATGCATCCTATAAATTACCCAAACCGATTGGAAAACAATTAATAACATTATGGACTTCAAGTTAGTACTGAGACGAGGCAGAGGGGTCCAGAGTTACCAAACTGTGATAAACTATCTAGTTGTTGCAATGACCCACAATTGAGCAGGACCGTTAAACATTTAAAGGACGTTCACGTGTGTGCCAAGAAGAAGCAGCAGGCAGAAGCAGAAGCTGGAGGTGACGCTGTGCTGACAACGGGACGTCATGCAGAAAATGTGGCAGAGGTCGGGAGTCCTGGTTTATGCAGAGGACACACAGTGGGAAGCAGTTTTGAGGCCAGCTAGCCTGGGGCAGAGACAAGCCCTCTATGTCCTGCTCCAGTGCAAGGTTTTCACAGGACAACATACAGAGCTGTGAAAGCTCTATCGAAAGCAGGGTCGGACTGGGACAAGAAATAGGCCTGGTCACCCCAAAAAAAAATGTGGCCCACCTCTCACCTCAAAAAAGTGGCCCACCCCTCGCCTCAAAAAAGTGGCCCTGGACCTCTGATGACATCACCGGAAGTGATGTCATTTGACCCCACCCCAAAGTGACATCCCAGGAAGCAATGAAACACAACCTTGACAAAACAGGAAGTGGCATCAAATAGGAACAATGCCAAGTACACTAAATTACTGGGAATCCAAGCAGACGTCCAAGGCCAAATGATAAAATGTTATTGCATAGCACTTTATAGAGCAAATATGCATGCAATGTCACCCAACATGTGTTGGTACTCATTTATTGACCCAAGAAGGATATATATATATATATATCCCCCCTTTTCTTTTCTTCCAAACCAGCCCAGGCATGGCCAGAAACCTGCCCCCACTCTGCAGGGATGATTTCGGTCCAGCCACAGGCCTAAAGGCCAATCCGACCCTGCTCGAAAGTCAGCACGAGCAGCGGCAGACTGACAGGAGCTGCCAAAAGCTGAGGCAGTCCCGACGAATGAAAAAGCAGTATAGGTGAGTCAGGAGACACCAGTACATAACAGTGAGTTGGGCCTGATGAAGGTGTGACCCGGGGCGCTCCAAAGTAGACCACTAGGTAATAATGAACATTTTGAATACTGAACATTTGAATTAGAGCAAACTGGGTACAACTCTCGTATTAAGAGATGTCAAATAGGGGAATATTGAAATTGAAAAGCCAAAAAGAGGCAATAATAAAACAACTTTCCTAAAGAGTAATGGAACATTATAACCTGCATTGCCAAAGCCAAACAAATCTGAGAGTGACACCAAGGGAATTTGAATATGACATTTCCAAAACATGATACCCCGTAGGAGAAATGGGTAAACTACATTGCCAGCAGCCAAAAAGGTTGTGTAGATAGAAACTGCAGGAGCAAAGCCTTCATTGTAGAAGGTGTCAAGGGGGGAAGTGAACTGCAACTTGCATTGCCTATGGCAAACAGATCAATGCTAGAATCATTGTCCTTGTGTGCAGTACACTTGTGGAAGAATTTGTGACCCAATTGTGTTAAAAGACTAACCCAAGAAACAGTTGTTGGCTCAACACTTCCCATTGAGGATTCAAGTGTGGAAGGTTAGGAACAAGCCTTACCACAGAGGACACGTTGTAGGAGTTTTATCCTGGTAGGCAAATAAACCAGAAAAGGGACAAATAGTAGTTAGTCCTGGCAGGCAAGTGTACAAGGAAGTAGATCATTTGAAGTACTGTGACTGTGGTAGACGGTTGTGGTGGAAAAAGTGTCCATTTCACTACCGTGTTTTGATGAACTGTTGTAGAACCAGCCTGACTGAGGTGTTGCTTATAAAGGAGAAATACAATGTGATAAAAAGTGATTGTCTTCAGATAAAAGAACATTTGACTTCAGACTTAATTTGGGAAGAGAAAGTCTTTTGGGTTGCCAAGTAGGAGCTTGTGGAAACTTTAATTGTCTTTAAGTGTGAGAAACCCTTTAAAACCAAGATAGTCACGTTGCCAAGTGAAGGACATATTGAATGAGAAGAACGTTGTATTCTACATTGGCTAGCGAAAGCAATGTACCTAAAATTGAACTTTGAAAAATCCTGAATTGATCCAGGGAAAGGGGATCCAACTCTGGTCACAGGATTCCTGTTTATAACCTTTGTGTTTGAATTTATTGTGAAGTTTAAACAGCCAGATAATTACTGTACGATTTACATTGTAGGTATTAGTGTGAGGGACAGATACATTTTCACATTAGGTCATTTCCTTTAGCCTTAGTTTGTTAGGCAGGGAAATCCTTCTTAGGCTAGCGAAGGATGGGCATTTGTCACACCATTTCGCATTTAATAAAATGGCGACTTGTGAGAAAACTATACCTATGTGTCAGTCTTTCATTTCTGACCCCTCACAAAGGGCAGAAAGACTGCCGAGTGGTCTGGCACAGTTTCTGGCAGGAGACACAACCACAAAGAAAAGGTTGGAACCTTTTGGTTGTTGGTGATAATAGCTTCAGTTTGACAAGGACCCTGGACAAAGGGGAGACATTCTTGCCAGTAAATGTCACAGTAATACCATGGCAGTGGTTGGGGGACAGAATGGAGGGGGGGGTGTACCTCACGCAGCCGTTTGTAGGAGGCCCAGGGAGGCCTGCATGAGGTGCCCCCGCCACCCATTTGGGGGCAGGGGGGAGAGGGCCCCCAAAAATTGTGGGACAGGCCCCCCCCCAGTGGGTGGGGCAGTAAGGTTTGGGCACCCCGGGGCCAGATTGGCACACCTATGTGCCCCTCAGCTCCAAGGCAAGATTGGTAAACAAAGAAAAAAAATGGAAAATGGTGGAACGCATTTTAGGGGCGCTGTGGGGCACCCCAAAGGGACCGGGAATTTTCTAATGGGACGGGGTAGTGACCCCGTCTCTCCCACCCGCAATGGAGTGGGTGCCATGCAGCCCTCCCTGGGACCAGATATCTGCTCCTAGGAAGGGACGCCTGAGCCCAGGGTGGAGTGCAGGACAGCCCCCCCCCTTATCTGCCCCTGGGGAGGGCTACATGAGATGGGCCGCGCTTCCAATTTGGCCATGTGTGGATTCCCACGGGTGTCTTCTTTTGGGAAATGCACGGGGTTCCCCGTTTTCCTTGCTGGCTTCGACACCCTAGGCCCAAATCTGCAGGTTGCCCACATGAACAAAATGGTCAGTGGCGAAAGGCTTGGGGTTACCAGTGGTTTCCCCTTTTCCCGTCAGAACGAGCGCTCAACTCGCTGTGCTATTTCACCGGCTAAATGTGTCCTATTAACTTTTGTGTATGAAGCCCCTTGTGTAAAACTGTATAAAAGTTCTGAGGTTTTTGTGCTTCAGGGGCAGAGGGGAATCATTTTGGGATGGGGATACCATGTCTGATATGCGATCAGTTTCTGTATAGCGGTATGGAAATAAACAATGGGCTGGTAACCTTACCAGCACCTTTTAGTTTCCGGACCGGCATATTACAGGTCTGCCTGCTGGAGCCACCGGGCCCGACAAGTCTGAGCCTGGCGGGGACATCGGCCACGATAGACCCATCATGGAAGCACCGGCATCCTTAACAAAGGTGCCGGTGCTCCCGCGTCCCCATTCCCATAGAGTCCTATGGGACTCTTATGGTAATGGGTAACATTTTCCCGGTGCCTGACTTTCCGGGCCCGCCTGGGTTGTAACTTCACGGAGGCACCGGGGAGTCAAGAGTCAGTAAATACTTCCGGGTCCAGCGGCAACCCATCTGTAGCACTGTCACGGGTTACCGCCAGCACCGTAATGAGCCCCAATGTCTGTATTTGCTGCCTGTCTCTTCATTGGATTATTTGGTGAGGTGTGAGTTTTTAGACTGTGCAAGAAAGCTTGGAATAGAATGCAGGTATCCCAAAGTTAACATTCACATACTGGGTCGCCTTGAGACTTAAGCACCACTGGACAACTGAGACGATGTTAAAAATTAAGTTGCAAGTAACTGACCGATGTTGGAGATGCAGCACAGACACGGGCTCATACGCACATGCTGTAAACCGCCCTAAATTTACACAACCTTTCTTCAGAAATTCCGAGAAGGATCAAGTAGGTTTTGTCTGTATATATGAAACTTGGATCAGGCCTCGAAATCTCCCCACTAGTCATTGGATGGTGATAATTGACTCCTCGTTGGTCATTTTTAAGGCAGATTTCTTTCTTTGTGTGAAGTTTCCACATCGGATGAGTGCGTAGAGCGGATGAACGGATGAGTGCTTGGAGCGGATTAATAAAGGGGTTGATGTAGAGTGCATGGAACAAATTGGAGTGCATAGAAATATGCGAGATACATGGAATGGTCTAGAGTGCATAGAACGTAGAGCATGTAAACCATCATATCACATCACCACGCTTACTCTCTTCTTTACACCACCATCCAACTAGAACACAGAGATACTATGACACCATTCGGTATAGCTGTTCTCATACCAACATCCGCCTCATACTCCCCATCACTCCAACTAAAACACTGGTGGTTACACCCCTCCAGCCAGGCGTTCTCCTCAGGCCTAACGCAGCCAGAATCGGTCTGGATAAAACCTGCCAGAACGAACACATACTCCTGATCTCTCAACCACCACACCTATCGTTAAGAAGCAGCTACTTCACGAATACCACACCAGCTGCACACATATACGGTGCTCACACGCACCTTAGACACTCTCTACTCTCTCTACTGACTTGAACTTCGGTTCCAGAGGGCGTTCAACCTAGCAGCGCCTTGAGACTATACTAATGGTACATAAGGTGCTATATAAATGCAAAGTAACATAACAAAAAAGTTACAAGGCATTGAATGGCCACATACCGAAATCACCAAAAAAGGCCCTGGCACTGGGGGGGGGGGAATAGGCACGGGGGGGGGGGGGGGAGAAATACCCATGGCACTTAAAGGGTTAAGATCTGGTTGTACCTTCATGAGGCACAAAAAAAAAAAAATCAACGTAGCTGTCCTTCAACAGACTTACCTGGATGCACACAGGGTACAGGGGTTTATGAAACAGAGGGGGTGGTGGTTGGCACCACATTCTCTACTTACACAAGCAGGCTGCTCTTTTGGATCAGGGACACCACATTGTTGAAGGTTTCAGAGTCTATGTTGGATAAGGAAGGTAGTTTTGTGGGGGTAGTGGGGTAATTACTGGGGATACTGGTGTTTTTGCTTTGCGACTTACGTAGCTCAAGCTGATTTCTTTCACAAAATCAGGACTTCTTGGAATGTCGCAGGAATGTTGGGCCTCTCTGGGTTGGAGATTTTAACTGTGCACTAGATGGCATGTTGGATGTGGCCAGTGCCACAGTTAGACCGCTGGGTACAGCAACAAAAACCTGAGCGAGTGTGGTGGGAGACGTGTGTGAGAGATGCCTGTAGGGTTCTTCACAGTGTGATTAATCCGATGATGTCATTATTACTTTGCCTGAGGTAGCCTCTCCCTATGTGGCCAGGGGACGGCATTCGCTGCTTGATCCTGACCCTGGTTGTGGCTATGTGAGGGAGGACCATCTTGGGCCAGGCAATCCTTGGGGGAAATGACATCAGTGGGCGAAATCACATGCCCCTCCAATGCCCCCCATTCCCTTGTGCAGATGTTCCCTCCATTCCTCAAGTCTTAATGGCATACTGTAACACTCTTCCTCAATCACTTACCAGACCCTCTCTTAGTATTCCCGATTACTGAGACAGGTAAGAGGCAGGGATCAGTAATTGTAACGCTCACCTGATTCTCGCAGAGGCGCCGGTCTTGACTGGGCAACTACCGTATCTTCAAAAGTGATGTGCACCACCCGGTTGGCTCTTTGGGCTGGACCTCTGTGCACTGTATGCCTGACTCGAAGAGTAAGATGTCTGCAGATAGAAAATATGGATTAATGAACTGGGGTTATTGGGGTGTCCCTATCTCTTTCCTTTTCTCCTCTCCTGTAGAACCCCAAAGGTTAACGCTCTCACCTTAGGTAAGTGAGCGCCGAGCTCTCCATCTGCCTCGGGGCAGGGTGCTGTAACCAGTTTCTTCACTGGATAGGTAGCGCAGGCCTCTTGACTTCAGAGGACTGCTGTCCGTCGTTTACTTCACGAACGGTGAGTTCCGAATATTTCAAATGTCTTAAAAAGTCTTTTGTAATGCTGTCTCTTATTTTGCAGGGTTCCGGTGATGGCGGTTGACGGGCTGAAGTGAGTTGAGGATGGACCCGTATGCGGAATAGAAGCGCGTAAGTAAGCGCTTGTTGCTTGCTTCACGATGCGCACTAACTGTCCTTTTATTTTGCAGGTACCAGTTCGGAGCTGCTGAAGGATGCCGGAATGCCCACTGAGTTCGGCGTGGATGGGGTAATGGCACGTGAGTATTGAACGTTACCCAATGTCTTTAAACGCACCTTCTTTTGTCTTACAGATGCGGGATGCAGCGCCGAAGGCCTCCGGAGCGTGCAAAGAGTTGGTAAGCTTTTGTCTTTCAGATGCCGGAATGCAGTGCGATGACCTCCGGAGTGCGTGATGAGTAGGTAAGCCTTTGTCTTTCAGATGCAGGAATGCTGCGCGAGGCGTTGATGACAGCCGATGGACCAGGTAAGAGATGCGCTGTCACTGAAGACCGTAGTGCTAACCTGTTCTTTCTTGTCTTTATAGATGTTGCTGAAGACTGGATTCAGGATGGTAAGCCTTTTTCCTTTAGGCCCAGGATCAGATGCAGAAGACACGATGAGCGTTCTGCTGCAGAGGATGCAGAATAACGCAAAGCAAGATTCATCCATCGGGTGTGGTTTAAATAGCCTCCTGTAGTGCTTAGGTGTCTCCTTCCACAGCCACGCCTAGGTAAGAAAAGAGTTCCTGCTTTCCAGAAGAGTTCCAGTGTTCTGAACCTAGGGAGTGGCTCCTGCCCCACCCAACAGGAAAAGTAGTCCCAAACAGAAGAGGATCAGGGGTTCAACTGGCAGGTAAGTAAGCAGCATGGTCTGCTGCAGGTAAGTCCACCCAAGCATTATGAGCAGCGCTGGGACTGGGCATATTTATGAGCCTGGCGCCACTGGCGCCAGGACAGGGTCCAAAAGGTCCCAATTGGGACTGGCTGGCACTCGGAACCTGGGTTATGGGTCTGCTTCCAAGGGAGTTGAGTAAGTCCTGGCCTTTTGGAAGCAGAGATCATGACAGTAATGATCACGCCCAATAAGATCTCATAACTTTCTCAACATCATATAAAGAACAATATGGTAACCACTGAGACAAGGAAGAGGAACAGAATAATGACGATCACCAAGACCGGTAAGCCCACACAGCGGTTTAGTCTGGAGATTATTCAATCATGCCGGGAAGCTTAAAACCGGCGCAGCCGACAGGAAGCAGAGAGCTGCAGATGCTGGGCTGCATAGCGACTAGCACAGATATCGACCAGTACGCAGGGGAAGAGGACAGTGTGGGAAACTGTGTCGAGGCTGATCCAAACAGCAGAAGAGGAAACTGGAATGCAGTCGGCTCACCGCACGAGACCGTAAAACAGCGGGAACCGCACATAGCAGAAAAGGACACAGCGAAGGCACAGCGGTTGATGGGGCGCTATCCAAGTCAGCAACACAGAGGAAAACAAAGAAGCACAAGCACCAGGGAAAGAGGAAGGGTTATGAGGGTGCCTAAAAGTGTGCGCTGCTTCATAAAAACAACATGGGAACAGGTTAACATACCTGTAAGCTGTGCCACGAACAGGGTCGTTGAGCCCATATCCCGAAAGACACAAATTTAGAAAGAAATTCAAATAAATACGAAGGGACTTGGAAAAGCCTATTGTATGAAAAAGAGCGCCATTATTGAAACGAACATTGTTACGCAATGAACGATACATCAACGTTGGGCTAATATCGTTTCATGGATAAAAGGGAAAAGCAACAGTGTGAAAGTCCTGGCAGGAGCGTACACCAGGTGAAGGTAAGTGTTAATTAGTACCCTGCAAGGGATTATGAGCTTGTAACAAGCAAGGTCATTGGCCCTCGCTGGGTCGTTACCAACCCGACAAAGCCTTTGTCTGGCCTGTCGTATCCACGTCCTGGCCACCACGTAACACGGAGAAGGGACTCTATGCCGTCCTTTCTCCCTTCGATGGCAGCCACTGAAAAACGAAGTATATGACCGCCATGGAAGGGAGACAGGACTACATAAAGTCCCTTCTCCTGTTCCGTGGCAGGCATTTTTTTTTTGTTCAGTTGCACAACGCTGAGGCATCATGCAACATTTTAAGTCACTGTTAGGCAGAATCCTGTGCAGTTCCCGGGAGAACTACACAAGATTAGGACTACAGGTGAGAGCAATAAATCCCCTTTGGTGTCAGTCTGTACCACAAAGATTTAGTTGGTAGATGTGGCTGAGCAGTCAGACTCATCTCAAGAGGGAGATGAGCAGTATTCAGGGTTTACACAATAGGCCTACAGTACTGTGGCACAAGGAAACACTGACCAAAGTTTTGTATTAAAAAGTAGTTATATATTTATTTTACACACTTCTAAGAAAACACATTTATCACAAGTATCAAGCAAGTTAAATTAAGTCAAAGGAAAAGTATACACACTCCCTATATAAATTGTAGACCAAGTGAACCAGAGTGAAAACTTAGCAAAACGGCACAGTGACAACTACACACAAGGGATCCTCTAACAATTTCTCACAAGGGAGGGAAAGTACAAGTTATCTAGAAACAGTTCAGCAAGACAGTGCATCAGTATCGGTAATACTTAAAATGAAAACTGAGCAAAATGGCATTTCACAATGATTATGCAGTGGGAAGGAAAGGGTAGTTATAAGTAATGGTTGCACCACACAGTTCGAATGGAGAATCAATCTCGAGAAAGCAGGTCTAACAAACGTGACCAGAGTCAGTAGGCCTGTGCCAGAGTTAGTGGTACAGGGCAAGGGCCCAGGAGCAAAATGTTCTTGTTGCTGCAGTCAAGTCTTTGGTTAACGATGTTGAAAAAGTGGAAGCAGAAAGCGAAAGACAATGTTAAGATAGAGGGGTGGCCAACCCAGCAGGTAGGTAAAGGATTTAAAACACATTTAGGCTACCGTGAAGAAAGGGCGGCCTGGCGGAACAATGTACCTTTAAAATGAACAAGTGGCTCCTGCGGTGGTTCCTGGTAGTTCTTGCAGTTCGAGGGGTCCAGCAGAGGAAGAGAGGCTCTCGTCGTGGAGGAAGGTTCGAGGTACTGCACTACCCAGGGATGAAACCAGCCGTGTGCTGCCAAACAAAGTTTAAAAGTTACGCTCCTTTTAAGCGCGGTCCGGGTCGATAGCTGCCTGGCTATCCGGTCTCCAAATGCAGGGCACTGGCGATTCGACCACGGCAGGTTTGGGAAGGCGATTGGCAAACTGGTTGGCCCCACCAGCTCAAGGGAAGAAGGCTGTTTCAGATGAAGATCTCCTCTCGTCGTGTGGAGAAAAGTGGTGAGACGCTGCAGCAGGGCTTCACCGGTGGTTCAGTCGTTGCAGATGTCTTGAGCTTCTTAGTTCCAGTGGCGACGTCTTGCTCTTCCAGTCCTCAGGACCCTGCTTTTATGCAAAAAGATTCCCATTCATACAGCCTAGCTGTCACTCACACAGTGGAGTGGTCATCTTGGCGGGAGACCCTCCAGCCTATCAGGATAGAGTGCGACATGGGTTGCTGAGGCAACCCTGTCCAGGGGTCCTACTCCCCCTCCCACACAACGGACCCAACCCAGACTCAGTGGCGCCGAAAGGAGGGCTTCTTGGCAGAAGCCCGCCAAACAGACGAACAAAGGATCCCCAACCTGGGTTAGGAGTATAGAGAAAGAATTTATATTAAAGTTCTGGCAAATAAAACCTACCAGAGTAAAGTTAATAATAAAATAGACCGGCGGTATGTTAGAGGCGGTCAGTAAAAGTGGTAGCTTCGAACAATGGGAAAATCCCATAGAGAAATATTTGCGGTCGAATATTTATGGTAGTAACCTCTGCCACCAGCCAGAAACTTTAGAGAGAGGGACTTTAAGGTACCCCCTCGAAAATGAACATAGGGGAAAAACTATTAACCCCTTCCAGTACCTCCATGGTAAGATGGGTTGTACTGGTTAAGTTCATAAAAATTGACTAGTAAAGTCAATGGGGCCTTTACATGCCCTGGGAGACAGTAGTCAGTCCCAGGGTACGGAGTCTATGTTTTGGTGTCGCTACGACACCCATGTCACTGCACTGAGGGTGCTGTGTAACACATGTGAATAAAGATGGTTCTTATGGGGGAGAGAAAATCCCATAGGCATTAAACACAAAAATAGCCTAGAACATACATAGCAAAAATGCCTAAGAGTGGGAAAAAGAGTCTCACTCTTAGCAGGTAAAAAGAAACAAACCCTTCAAATCCAGCCAAGCTGCTGGGGGACTCTATAGGTAAGGGAAATTAGCCATAGAATGAGAATTCTCCATAACAGTCACTTTTGGTACCCCAGTTTAACGGGCCTGGGTACTAATAGCAATATGCCCGGGGGGGGGGGGGGGGAGAGTTGGCGTTAATGCATCAGTTAATGCCCCAGGGCATTACCCCGTGCAGTAATGATCCCCCAGCTCGGGGCTTATTGCTTTAGTAACTTCGTGAAAGTCCTGGCAGGAGATTATACCAAGCAGAGTCAATGGTGCTAAAGTGTGAACAGAAAGAGAATCTCAAAGAAGATGCATGCTTTTGAGATTGTGAAGTGTTATAAGAGTGAAGTAATACTCTCCTGGCAGGAGAGTATGCCAAGCAACCTGCGAGCCTGGGACCCACATTGAAATTGTAATATAGTAAAGAAGAGAATCCCTAGGAAGTCGTATGCCCTTAGTATTTTACACTAGCTGAAACCTGAAGAGAAAACCTGGGTAAGGGAGTCATTCCTTGACAAAGGGCAGAACCATTTGTTTTGGTTGATGCAGGGAAATACCTCCTAGATTAGGGATAGAGAGGCATTTTCCAACGCCTTTATTATCTCAAATAAATGATTCTAGCCAAAACCATGAGCCCCCCCCCCCCCCCCCCCATGTCCGCGTCTCATTCCTGGCTCCTCAAAACGGTGGACGAGTGTAGTAACAAAAATTGGGTTGCAATTCATTAGAATTTCTTCTGACTGCCAAAATCTTTTCAGGAAAATACTCAATTACAATTGGGGCGACTGGCTTTACACTCTGCAAGCCCGATTTCGTCAGCATTGCTGGTGCAGTTTTGCTAAACACACATCCTGTCACGTCAGCGGCATGTTAGCGCCAGCGCGTTCGCAGAGGTCAGTGACGTGTTTCGGCATCCCACTTCTTTTCTGTGTAATGGATCTGCCTGCATCCATTCCCCAGCGCCGCAGTGGTAGAGCACTAGCCATCCTCCAGAAATATCAAGCAATGGCTCTCATGCCTACGTGCCAGATACCTCAACAAAATTACCAGTCCTCTGGCCTATCTTCCCCCAGCATATTGTGTGAACAGATGGGTGTTAACAACTGGGCTGATAATAACTCTCCTTCCTTACACTAACCAGTTTACCCCATGATCCCGTTTACTTTAAATCCTTCATACCGCACAACAATGAAGAAGAACTGCTTGGGGGCGCGAATGTAGCCTCCTTTACAGGCATTGTTTGATTGCGGCAGCATGTCAGACATGCCCATAATGCTGAGCAATATGGTAACTGGTCAAGAGGAGGCTTATAACATGTAAACCTGGATGGTTCCTGCTCACATCACAGTTCCCTCCCCTCCCACCTGCCTCAAATTCCATCACACATGGGAATGCTCTAGCGAGCCTTCCATCACATGATAAATCTTTCGCAGTAGGGCACAACAAAAAGATAAAATGTATGCTACTTAATGCAAAGTCCCTCAGACATTCTACTGAGAATATCTGACTAGATCAGTAAACACAAAATTTACATTTGTGCCATCACAGAATCATGGTTGCATGATGCTGCAAGGCCCGCACTTTCACTCACAGTTCCCGTAGGGTTCAATATACTGAGCAGACCGTTTGCACTCCAAAGGCGGTGGAGTGGTCTTGATTTACGGCACATGCCTACAAATTCGAAGGTTGAGAATATCACTGTAGCAGACTGAAGTTATATGGGCGAAGCTGGAAATAGATATTAACTGTCGAATTAAGGTCCTTCTTATATACACAGACCCCCCACATAGCATGCCCGATTTTCTGCTGAATCTCAGCGACCCGATATTACCCAGTCTTAAACCCAGAGCAAGAATCCTCATTTTGGGAGACTTCAATCTTGGTTTTGCGGATGAGTCCCATACCTTGTCTACACTAGTTAAAGCTGCACTGCTTGACCTAGGTTTTCACCAGCACAATAACTTGTCTATCCATAATAAAAGGTTGGCTATTAGATTGGGTACTTAGAGAACATTACTTTAGGGACATAGAAAAGAAACCCTGTCTTTGGTCCGACCATTATCTTCTGGAATGGAGCAGGTCAATACCTACCCACATAAAAAGCAGATCAGAAAGGCGCTGGGTCTCATACAGAAACCTTTCCAAGCTTACACCCTCTGCCATGGCCCCATTTATCTCACCCATCAATAACGATCTGCCAAACCTGAACTCAGGGAATGAGTTGGCAGCAGCATACCTCAACACACTTGAATAGGCAGTCAGTGTGGCCCTGGTGAAATCACATCTGTTGAAAACTCAGCCCAGCAAGAAGTGGTACTCAGCCGACAACCACATATTAAAAACAAACAAGAGCAAACAAGACCAAAGCCTTGTAGCAATGGGAGAAAACTCATCCCATTGAAGACAACATCACTTACTCTCTTGCGGCCAAGGCACATAAAGCAATATCTGATGCAAAAACATGTTTACGACCAAAGAATTGCTGGAGCAACCTCCAATTCTAAGGAGCTTTTAAGAATCCTATTAGAACTTCCTTCACAAGTGATCAAAGATTCAAAATGGTGCATGTACATTCAAATAAGCTAAAGAACATTCAGACAGATATTTCTGCGGAAGGTGATGCAGGAGAGAGCTGAAGATGCCATTGCATCTCCAAGTATTAGTGCGACCTGTCCTAAATGCGAGTTTCACCCGATAACCGAACAACACCTAGCTGAAGTTTTAAAGAAACGTATTAAGGCCACAAACTGTAATGGAGACATCTGTCCTGCCCTTACGGTCAAGCTATGCACTCTGCAGCAAGTTCCCCCTGATGACCAAATTCGTGAATGCATCCTTCAAGGAAAGTCGCATCAAACAGGCATGGATTTTATTTTTTAAAAAAACCTTCTTTGGGGATTCCAATATGGCTGCCATTAGGTGGTAGACATGCTGAACACAGCTCGTCCCCGGCCCACACAGAAAAGAAGCATTAAGCAGCCTCACCCACCCCCCCGACCCCTGTAAATCCTCAACAGGAAGTGCAGGTGCCCTCCCTGTAGCAGCAGGTGTCCACAGTCAGAGAGCAGCAGCCCTGGTACGAAGCAGGAGGAGCGGGACGCTGCCCATAACGGAGAGCAGTCCGGCAGCCCTGCTTGTTCGAATTGCGCTGCTGGCAGCCGACGGTCCACGGGTGAGGAGCTGAAGGGGGGAGGGGGTGGGAGTATTGTGCCCACAGGGCTCCCCGCAGGTGCCGACTCATCAAGAGAGGTGCAGCAGGCAATGCGGCAGCCAAGAGGACAGGCTAGCTGTGACGTGGAGCAGCTCCAAGGCGGTCAGAACAGAGCACCCGGTGAGAGCGGTGGACCCTGTGGCCAGTTATCAAGGTGGGCCCAGACTGGGCCTTGACTGGAGCGAGGGGGGAGGCGCCAGCTTGCCGGGCCGAGACGTGTGAAGAAAGCTCCAAGGAACATTGAGGCGAGTTCTGGGGGCAGTGAAGAAGGAGTCAGTTGAGAGGAGACACTGCTGACAGTTGAGGGGTCCCCCCACTCACAGAAGCTGTAGTTCACAGAAGTGGTGCCTGGTGCCCCCCCCCTCTTGCCTAAGTCAGTGGGTCTCAAGCCCTACCAACAGGCAGCAGCAAGGAAGGCCTGAACCAGCTAAGAGACCAAGAGGAGTACAGCCTGCGAGGCATCAGGACAGGGGCGCAAACGCTGTGACAAGGGAATAGTGGGGGGGGGGGGGGGGTGGGAGACAGCACCAATGCACCAGCAACAACACAAGTCAGGTGGACAGCTTCAAGCGGAGACAAAGAGAAGAAGTCTGGGAGTAGGGATGGAGGGGGCAGCAAGAGGAATAAACAGCGGCTTCAAAGTCCTCCCATATAATATTAGGGGACTGACCTCCCTGGTAAAGCGATGCAAGGTGAACCATTTCTTGAGGCAGGAGAAACCGGACTCTCCCGCTCCAAGAAACCCATATTCAAAAGAGCGACAAGTCGAGAATCCGACTGCAGATGTATCCACATGTCTTTCAGGCAAATGCGGTTGACAAAACAGCGTGTGGGCTGTGACGCCCGGGGGGGGGGGGGGGGGGGGTGACCTCGTAGCTTTGGACACAAAGAAGGATAAACAGGGGGGAATTCAGCATCAATGCAGACACATTTACCCTAGTGACGGTTTACGCGCCGAACTCTGGACAAGATGGGTTTCTCATAACGACATTGGGGCAGGGGGGCTTGAAAGGATGGCAGAGAGGTACATTATACTTACAGGGGAATTAAACATGGGATGGGTCCCGATGGAAGATCGGAGTGGTGCGGTTAGGGGTTAGGGCTGGTGGATGTCTGGTGCACGTGCAGGGGCCTAGAAGCAAACTTACTACTCACATATCCATAGGACATTGTCCCGCCTAGACTAAATCTGGGTGTCGGCCCAGCTCATAGGGCGGATTCGGGCGGCAACTCTGGGACCGATTGTACTGTGCGATCATGCCCCGCTGGGTGCCATGGTGGATATGTCCTAAGGTCAGAAGAGGCTTTGGCAATGGTCCCTACCGGAATGGATACTCGCGGATAGTGTCCTATCTGCGACCATGGGAAAATCAAATTCAGACCTACTTTTGGGAAAATGCTATGACCGACACCTCCCCGGGGATCTGGTGGGATGCCTTCAAGGTGGTAAATCAGGGCAGAGCCGATTGCTCTCAAGGCCTCCAGGGACAAACAAACTAGCCAACTGGAGAAACAACAACTAAAAATCATACCTTAAAATGGGGAATTGCCTGGCAAGAGACACACTGAAAAGCTATAGGGCAATCAGGGGCCAGTTAGGCCTGTTGAGGGCCAAGGAAGCGGCACAGAGCCTCCTTGGCATGAAGCAGAGATTCTATGTGGGGGGTGGGGGGGGGGGTGAGAAATAGAGCAGGCAAAATGCTAGAGAGGCAGCTCAGACAGAGGGGAGCTACCCAGACTATCCTGAGAATTCGAGATGAAGCAGGGGAGGTCGTGGTAGACACTGAGGGAATTCTCAGGTGTTTTGAACACTTCTAAGGCACCCCCCCCCTTGCCCTGCCCTGCATTTAGCACAATTATATAAAACTCTTGAGGTGGGAGGGGGCATTACAGAGTCCATGGACCAAGCTAAATTGGTGGGGTTTCCGAAGCCAGGCAAAGACCCGACAAGTTGTGGCTCATACCACCCAATAGCCTTTTATTAACATCAATGCCAAGATGTACATGAAGATTCTAGCAGCTAGACCTGAGAATCTACTCCCAGATCTTATTCACCCTGACCAGTCAGGATTCATTAGATCCCGGCAAACATTCAACGTCACAAGGCACGTGTGCCATCTAGTGGAGATGGTCACGAAATAGGGGATCCTGGCCGTTCTGCTTGCCTTGGATGCTGAAAAAGCGACTGTGTGGAGTGGTCGTTTCTCTCTCACCATTGCACGCATGTGATTCAGGGAGAGTTTTCTCAGACAAGTGTGGCAAATTACCAAACGACTACCTTGCACCTATCTATAAATGGACAACTTTCCTGCCCCATACTCCTAGAGAGGAACTAAACTGGGCCGCCCACTTTTGCCCTTGCTTATGCAATTTCATTAGAACCTTTCCTACAGCCCTTGCGAGAGGCACCAGCGGTGAAGGGCATCCCGTTTTGGTGGAGGAGAGGTGGGGGGGGGGGGGGAGAGGAGGGGGGGCGGTGGTCCACAAAACAATGTCATTTGCTGATGACATGATCCTGGTTCTCTCAGAACCAACAGCATCTCTTGAAGTGGTTGCCGCAGAGATTGTGTCCTTTGACGAGGTGTCTGGGCTAAAACGTGCATAAGGTGGAGGTGCTAATCCTCACACCGCCGAAGGGGCGCTCACCATTCCATTGGGCAAAGGAAAGAATTAAATATCTGGGGGTCCACATAAAATCTCTGAACACCCTTTATGATGCAAATTACCCCCATCTCCTCGGCGCACTGAAGAAAGATTTGGCACGTTGGATCCCTCTCCATATCTCATGGACGTGGCGGATGGCATGGATTAGAATGGTAACCCTCCCACGCTTCCTCTACTACTTCCAGGCCTTACTGGTTACCCTTCCCTGTAGGTAGTTCTGGTCGCTGAATCAGCTCCCATCAGCTTTTATCTGGAGTACCAAGAAAACGAGGGTGGCTATGCAAGTACTTACAGCCCCAAAGAGCAAGGCAGGACTACTACTGAGCTGGCAGCTGATGTTGTTGAAGTAGTGGCTGTCAGCGGAAGAGAGCAAACAGTGGGTCTGCATGGACAGAGGGGGCAGTGGGTGCCCCCCTGCGGAGGTGCTGTGGCTGGAGAAGCCAGATCAGCCACCTGGTATGCGGGCGTCCCAGATTACGGGATTGGTGAGGGAAGGTGTGGGATGACTTGTAAAACAGGGTAGGAGTTGTGGGGAAGGAAATCAACCTTGCCTGGGGGCTGTTCAAGAATCCACAGGTCATGTTGGGCATGTAAACAGGGGCATTCGAGAAGTGGAATGTGGCGGGGTGCACATGACTCAGATGTTATGCAGGGGCAGGAAATTAAAAACTGAGCAGTGCAAACAGTCTTTCGGCTTGTTCGAAGGAGACAGGCTCCGGTCCTACCAACTTAGGCACTAGGTGATGCACCCTCACAATAAACAGGCGGCGTGTAGACAATGCAATGCGTTTGAGAAATACATCACATCCCACATGGGAGATTCACACCTGATCTCCAAACTTTATGCCATCATCACCGACGGGGCAGCGAGTGTGATGTGGCCTTACATGGGGAAATGGGAACGGGCGCTAGGAAGACAAATAATGCAAGACGAATGGGACTTCCTGTGCGGTAATATTTCCAAGCTCACCCACTCAATTCAACTAAGAGGTGCAGTACAAGGCACTTAACCAATGGCACTACATCCCAGAGAGAGACCGAGTCCAAGTATCTGGGGGCATCAGACTGCTGGATAGGCTGTACAGAGGGATGCGATTGGGCCCACATATGGTGGTTGTGCCTGGCCTTACTTCCTTTTTGGGAGCAGGTGAGAGAGTCAGAGAAATTACTTACCGCTGGGAATAGAGGGGTGTATGCTGGGTCTATGGGAAAGGGCCTCGGCGCTGCAAGGGAGGGCACAATTTAAGGCTTGCGCAGTTATGGTTCTGGCGACGCTGCAGGTTATTGCCTGGAAATGGAAGGACATGGAAGCCCCAACACTTCATGATTGGCTGCTTAAGATCTGGCACATCCTAGCTGTGGAGTCGGTAACATACAACATCCAGGGGGACTACACAATATTTCTGGAAGATTGGAGGTTGGTTTTGAATTACCTCTGAGGACTACCAGGTTCAAATGTGCCCGCAAAACATGAGGATTTTGGACATTGCCTAACATTTCAACAGCGACTGTGAATTTAATGTCAAAGATTATTTACCATAGTATTTGGTGGTGGGCAGTTTGGGCGAGCGGGGGGGGGGGGGAGGGGGGGTTTAATGAACACTTGTTTTCTATCGCAAAATGCAAAACAAATCTTTACAAAATAATGCTTAAAAAACGTCTTTGGATGCCAGCACGCCGGGTAACTACCAGCTGATTGCAAATGTCCCCTACCTGTTAAAAATATTAGACAAGGTGGCCCATCTACAAATTGAGGAGTTCCTTCTTAGTCACAACATCCTGGGACAGAAACAATCTGGGTTTCGAGTTTCGACGTGCTCACAGCACGGAGTTGACGCTACTAGATTTGAAAGCCAACATCTTTGAGAAAGGGAATGCAGCAATGCTTGTGCTACTAGATCGATCCACAGCATTCGATTTAGTGGATCGCTCCATACTAGCGGATAGAGTATGTAGCACACCACATTTCTCTTCATCAGCCACGGGTTGGCTAAAATCTTTTCCATCAGAACGCAAGAGGAGTTCTTGGTAACCTGTGGGTTCCCGCAACACTTGTGTGTGTCCCCTACATTATTCAACATTTTCATGCTTCCATTATTTGAACAACTGAATGCAGCCGGCATAATGTACGCCAACTATGCAGACGACTCACAATGCCTTGTTCCTCTCTTCGGGGACCATGGCACTGACTCCACTACCCTGAACTTAATCTGTGGTTGGATCCAAACTTGGATGTGAGCTAACAAGCTAGCACATATTAACTATGGGTACCACACCACAATTACAGAAGTTAAGCCCAGAATATAGGCAATTCAATATTGCAGGTTGTACCATCAGTACTCAATCTAAGGTTAATACCCTAGGAGTTACCCTGGATCAAGAGATTACCATGAAAGCCCAAGTTAGTATCTAGTACTTCGTACCACCTGAAATTGCTTGCCCAGCTCCACCCCTTTTTGAATACAACCAACTATGCTACCATTGCACGAGCCATCATAGGGGCAGAACTGGACTATCATTCCAGTCTCCGCTGGGCATTGCCAAGGTAGAGCTCACCCACCTGCAGGTCATCAAGAACAATGCTATTTGCATTGTGGAAGGGTTGTGTAGCTAAGCCCGCGTATCCACGGCCAGGAGATCTCTACATTGGCTCCCTGTGAGTAGCAGGATTTCCTTTCGTGGTCACCTTATTATGCATAGATGCCTTTATAGGCAGGGGCCCAGGTACCAGTCACACAGCATCTCATGGCTACCAGCCCAAAGAGCCCTACAATCTAACAATGCCAGCCTTTTTGCAATACCAAGGACCAGACTCTTGTGTAGCTCAGGGATATTTCTCACACACAGCCCCCATTATCTTGAATGCTCTGCTTTCCGACTTGAAAACATGCACATCACTATCTGTCTGCCAACAAGGGTTGTAAACCACCTAGTTTTTCTAAGCACCCGTGCCCTGTGATCACCATACCCCCCAGAGGTTCCGGTCTTACTGTTGCTGGTTATGTATGGTCTTGTTTAAGCACCTCTATTTATCAGGGCTTTCGTTTCATGCTATATAAATATAAGATTACTCTTACTTTTCTATGGTTCACGTATCCTACTTACGAATTGATTATGCATTTTTGGGGGTGAGGGGGAGAGGAGAAATTGGATTGTTCTGAAAAAATGTTCTGAAAAAAATTAGATCGACTTAACAGGTTCCAAAATATTTATTCCTCTATATATACACATTTTTTTCTCCATTTTTTGCTGTTTAGGTTTATTCTTAGTAATTATTTGAATTGTCATTATGGAAAACATCATTATGGTATGCACGCAATTTACCATCTCCTACAAAGTTTGCCATGCCATGAGGACGGCTGGGCCATCTAAAGTCACAGGCCATTTTCAGCTGAAACGTAGGCAGCATTGGCGCAAGATCGGTTAATATATTTGCTTGGATAGATGTGTATCAATTACCCTAACTATCTGTTCTAGAGTAAATTATGCACAGGAGAATAATAATGTGTCCAGCTGATATTGAAATGCAGCTTTTTGTTTATTCAATAGATATGTCGCTAGAGCTGTGTCTAGCTACATATTAGGCCGTCTTTTGGTGTCTTTCACATTGTATGCGTCTTTACTTTTGGTAGCACTTTTCGGTGGTGCATTGTCTTGGAGAAGGGCACGGAGGTGTTATTAGCTGGTCTAAAAAGACTTCTATAATTGCCCCCTTTTATGTGCGTTGCTTCCATTTATATTGTTTTGTAATTATGTTTTCTTTGAACTGAATTTTGTGCATATTTGAGTAAATAATTGTTTCTTATATTTACTTTGTCTTTCATAGAATTGTACTATCAAATAAGATGCTGAAATAATATTTTTATGTTTGCAGGGACCTCCCATTATTTTTCTTTGACATGGATCTCACATGTGTCTGTTTTGAATTAAGTTGCCATGGCCTACCTCTATTTGTGTTTGACATTGGTTGAGAACCAGCTCACCTCTCTTGCGGAGGATGTTCAGTTGCAAAATCCTGAAGCAATCTTTTTGTGGATGGTTCTGGTTTACGGGACAATGCAAAATGGGATCTGTTCTCTAGTTATTTATTTTGATATCCATATGAAGTGATGGAAGCTTAACTTCCTAATCTCAGGTATGCCCAGGTCCCCCGACTGCCCTCACGCAATAGTATGTCCTGTCTGAAGGGAAATCAGCCATCATTCACCTACTCCCGCTACGCTCAGGGGATAGTTCATGATTTCGGAGTCCTCTGGCAGTAGAGAGGTTAATTGACCTCCGTGGGTATTCCTATTTTGAATTGGAAAATATGCATATTATTTGCTACAAACCTTGCTACTTCCGCCGTCAGGTGCCGATGGCACAATCTCTCAACACTTTTCTGCTGCAGGTAACTCTAGCTGATAAAGCAGCTCGTAACTCAGCCCTGAATCTGCATCTGGCCCCTAATGAGGTCAATGTCTGCATTTTAGATTAACAGTTTCCGGTTGCCTCTCTTTGCAGTCTGGCTGTCTTTCAAGATCAAACACCCAAGTCTGAAAAGAAGCTCTAGTCAAGACATGATTGTAAGTTATCCACGAATTCACTTGGCACTCCCCTGATGGTCTCCTGGTAGAGTTCAAAGTAGTCCTACCATACCTGACTCAAATGGCACGCTATATTGCACAATCAAGTACATGATTGACATTGTAAACCACGACTGGTTTGGTCCTTCCTTTTCTGTGGCTCAGGCATTTTGTGAAAATTGTGTGGTAGGTCTCATAATATGGGGCAAGCAATGAAAATCAGTTTTTTTGGCACATCCGGTACCAGACAGACAGTTTCCAAATGTCGAGATTGACTTTGTGCAGCTCCCCCGAGCTATGGGTTATGAGTTCCGTCTTACCATAGGGGCTATCTTTTCGGATTGGCTAGAAGCCTACCTGTGTCGAAGAAAGCGGATACCATTACTGTAGCCAAGAAATTTGAGGAGTTAATTCCTTGGTTTGGGCTTCACCTAGTCAAAGACGACGACCGGAGGATTGCATTTTACTGGACAGTTAATCTGAGAAGTCTGCAAGGCCCTTAACATCTCTCAAAAGTGGCACTGCGCCTCCCATCTCCAGTCTAGTAGCGCGCTGGAACACCAAAACAGCCGACTTGAAGAATAGGCTTTCTAAAGGTTGTCATGAACCCAGCCTTAAATGTCCGAGGCCCTGCCGCTGACCCGGTTACATATGCACAACTCTGGCCACAGACAAAGTCTCTTCCCCTCATGAAATTCTCACTGGGCGTCCGATGCACATGGATACCTCACCCCCATTTTCTACCCACTACCTGAATCTGCATCTTGAAGATGAGACTGTCTTGGATTACTGCCACGCTCTTGTTAAATCAATCATTCTCTCCACACACCGGTCAAGGCTGCCTTACCAGCACTGGTGCCTGGTCCCTGCAATCCTCTGTAACCAGGTGATCTAGTCTGCAGCCCCATGCTGCCCTCTACAGGAAGGTGCCACCCTCCATCGCCAGTCCAGGAATAGAGACTCCAGAATCCTTTCTCCAGGAACCAACCCCACTGGCTCTGTCACACTTTGACCCTAGGACCCAGTGATCGCAACCCTTCCGCCCATGTCCAATCCTGCCAGCACATTCTGGAACAAGGGCTGAGGCAGACTTTACAACCTCTGCATTACCTGTATGCCCAGGTCTTCACAAGAGATCCTCAGCTGAGGAGCTTGTTCAACCTAGTGGCTTGCCACCAAGAAAGGCGGTACCAGCAAGTGGTGAAGCCCCGGCACAAGTGGGAGCGCAGTCAGTCAATTTTGCCTAACCCACTGCCACGGTTGATGGAGGTCGCCCCTGCACCCGTCACCTCACACTCAAGGAACCCTCACAATGATGTGCTCTGCTCAGGAGGCTTGTGACCTGTATGTTGCCTTTTCTTTGGCATGAGCGGTGTGCGCCTTTTACTGCAAGTCTGGTGGATCCTCTGCCTCGGTTCACAATACCGCTCAACTAATTGGATATACACCTGCCTTACTCTGGACCAATGTTATTAACGGCCCCTGCTCTCCCCTGGTGGCTCAATAATTTTATTTTCTCTGAGAACAGAACTCTTAACCTCTTTGGAATCCCACCTCCCCGGGCAAACTGTTCTAGAGACTTCAAATACTTGGTTGATTACTCTTGCAGGCCAGACACGCCATGACACTACCCATAATCTCATTCATATTTGTTATCCTAATTGTTACGTCCTACGGGTACAAAAGGACCTAACTCTCACCCTTGGACTCACAGTGAGAATACTTCTCTACATGTGTTGCTCGTTATGCAAGCCATTCGTCATTTCAAACAGTGTTCCTCGCTTTCACGCCATAAAATAAATTCTGATTGGAAAGGTTTTACAGATGGTATGGGATGGACGAAACTGTCCATGTTATTGGAAGAGATAGCTAATGATGCTGCACCCTCATTTTCTCTTCCATCCGCACTATGGTACTGCAGAATTGATGGACCTTCATTCTAGCCTCGAAACTGGGCGCCTGCCCTCGTGTGAAATCAGAATTCTGTATGTACATACCCAACAATGATAGCAACATCACTGACATCGTTTCCCATATACGCAAAACCACTGACATCGTTTCCCATATACGCAAAACCACTGACATCGTTTCCCATATACGCAAAATCAGAGCTACTCTTCGTAAAGATGACCTCTATGGAGGTTCTTAGCTTTCAAATACCCTTGGCTCCTGAGGGGCTTCCATCTTGCACACTACCATGAGGATACTTGTTCTCGCATTGGGTGCTTACGGTTTGCTCCTTCTCCCGAGATGGTTGTGTACCCGTGTTACAAAGAAATCTAGGAAGCCCTCATGAATGGCACAAATGTACTTAAAGCCACTGAAGAATTGATCCACCATGATACGGAGTTCTGTGAAATGCATGCCATAGAAACTGAACATGGATGAGAAAGAAGTGAAGGTCTCACAGGAGGGATTTGTGGTGGAAAATATAAATATGCTGTTATTTAAACCTCCTCTGTGCCTTGCTCATGTAGCTAAATGTCCTTATATCTGTAATATTGAATTGTGTCACTCTGTCTCAAACAAGCATAACAAGGTGTAGTTGTGTGCATGCTTTAAACAAATGTGCCCTAGGTAAGCTGTGAAAGGCAGCTTTCACTTCCTATGTATGTCCGATCCGGCTCACATAAGCAAGGTTCAGAGCACAGCTCACTCTGCGAGACGGCTCCAGTGTGTAGAAATAGCAACATTAAGCAGACCAGGCACTGCCCGAGTCCTGTAGTCTGAACCAGACAATGCTGACTTGCTGAAATTGCATCGAAATACCTCTGCTCCATGTTGCAAGTTGTGCTCACCCTGGCTTGAGAAGTTTTGGAAGCTTATTTACCATACTGATAAAACTGTAAAATAGGCAGGCAATATCATCATCATCGAAAGTTATCCGACACTTCCCTTAAATATAAAACGGTTATGGCAAGGTATAAAAGAAAATGCAATGCAATTGGGGGTGCGGCGGTTGCTGTTAACACTTGAATCCGTGCCGTCCTGTTTATGTCTGTATTCTGCTTTGCTGACTGCCATTAAAGACACAGACCAATCTTGTCGATTGGTTTATTGCTGATGGTGAATTTCCCCCAACACCATGGGCCACAAATACTCAGACACCCTAGGGCTTCACCCGAGGTTAAGATTGCTGTGATATATAAATCATAAGCTAAAGAATATTGCCTACCACTCATTGAACATTTTTTTTAAAAGTTCTTTTAAAAAAATAAAAATAAAAAAAAATAAAAAAGACAGGAAAACGAAACCAAATCGAAAGAAAACTACACGGTTGTCCTGCGTAGACCAAATAGGGACTCAGTGGGCTTCATCACGAGTAGCAGCATTGCTGTAATTCCCCATTGGGTCCATTTAACCCAATAGTGCTGGGGGGAGCCAATAGCGCCGGAAATGCCCTCTCTGCTGGTGCATTTACCTCCAGATCGGAGCTGGAGGTGAATGCATCCAGTTATGGCCAAACTCGAGATTGGGCCAGCCCTTAAATGCGGTAATAGCGTTACTGCCGCATTTAAGGGCCAAGGCCCAACTCATGAAGAGGCCCAGTGTCTTTACATTTTGCCAGCCAATCCAAGGGCACCTTGATTCTTCAGCACCAAGACAACTGTCTTGCATTTATTTTGCAGCTCGGGTGAACCATCACTACTTTCGGACAAGGGGAGACTGTGCAGGTCATTTATGAACCTGCGCCCAGAGGATACCACAGCTGAAGAAACATTGTGGCAACTAAATATTGCTCTCCTCCTAAAGCAAGGGGTATTCCTCAAATGTTTAAGTATTAGAATAGATTTCTTTGTTGTACCCAACAAAGAGTAAGTGGATGAACAGGTGGGTCAATCAAAAAGGTTTCACAAAAGGTGATAGGCCTACTTGGAGGGGGAGGGAGGAGAGGCGAGTTTGCATCAGAGCCTATGAAGTAATGTTCACAAAAATCATGGACAAACCGACATATTGCTGATTTTCAAATACCAGTCAGAGAAACATCATGCAACAAAGCCATCAAAGCGGTTTTCCTTCTAGGAAAACGTGTTCTAGAGCATACTGGAAGAGATTGGTTTGCCAGCTGATAACAGCACTATGCAAAGTAAGCAAGATGTTGTCTATTTTAACACTGCCCCAATCTTGTCAGTGTGTACAAACAAAATTTCTCTTTTTAATTGACTTTCATTTTGATCTAAATTATATTAAGCCCTCGCTAGAGGACAACTAAACTACAAGTACCAGAAAGCAAAGGCGTGGCGATTGAAAAGAAAGGACTGGCTCAAGCCTGGCCACTTTGCAGCTTTGATTGTCACTTGTCAAAAGTTTCTACTCTCTATCGAACTTTGTAAAAATTGGGAAAAATGTGCATGTCATGGCTCAATTAAGCACTAACCTTTATAGAGGACGTCTAGGTGATTACAGTAGTCAACCACATTTAGCCAGTAGCCACAGGCACTATGAAGTGAGGATGATTAATATTTCACAAGCAGTTAACACTGGAGTTCTGTTGCTGATGGATGGATTTTTTTTGGTTATTGAAATAAACTTAAACTGCATTCTCAACAAAAGAGGAAGCGAGAAATTCTTTAGAGGCATTGGGCCTCATTACGAGTTTGGAGGTGGGTATGCCCTTAAGGGCACGGCTACCCCCAAACTCGGGTCCGGCGAAAGGGGAATAACCGGGCCATTCCGACCTTTGCAGGCTTGGTAATTTCCCTTGCGCGGGACCTGGTGCTGGTACGTCCCTATTCCCATTTGAGCCCCCATATGACTCAATGGGAATCGGGAGGATGGTGGCAGTGGTACCGTTCATAACGGTACTGTTGCTACCATCCTGTTCTGCTCGCGGCTGCTGCTCTGCACCCTTGGTCTGCAATCCTTTCATTTAAGGATTTCCCACCAGTTTAGCAGCCAATTATGCATTTTGTACTGCATTGACAATGATTTCCAAGCTCCTGGACATATCTGCCTCCATGCACACACCCACCCACTGACCGCCCCCTTAAAACTCCCTGTCCATGTCTCGCTCCCATGGTTTCTTTGGGGTATCCGTCGCCTCTATGTCCTCCGCAGCACCCAATATAGGTTAGATACCAAGCCCTTCGTATTTACCTACCTATCCAACACTCGTTCAAAGCCCGTCAATGGTCTGGCCAGTTTCCCCGCTCACCTCTGATCTGTCACTCATTTTAACTGCATAAATGGGGAAAGAGGATCCAAATTCAATGCCTCCTGGAACCGATTAATTTCAAGGAATTTCACATCTCTCCACAGTTGGCCTGCTCCCACCTGCCTTTTCTCCTACCATTGCTGGAAACGTAGGGGCTCGTGAATCATATCCCTCAATGGAGGCGTCCGGATAAAGCGAAGGGGTGATAGCCAGGTCGTTACACCCTCCATATCCCTCTGCTTTCTCCAAATTCCCCATAACACTTTCAGTACAGTCGGTCTACGGATTCTCACTGCAATTCTGTCCTGCGGGATCCAGAACCATTCCCCACCAAAGCGCCAACTCTGCATTTACCAAAGGCACCCATTGCTTCCTTTTGTGGTTCCCCAGGGGGTATACTAGAACGCAAACTGTGCTACCCTATAATACTTTTCCAAATGCGGTAGGTTGGCCCCCGCCCCCCCCTTCTTTACTTTAAGTCAAGCAGGCATAGGAAACACTAGCCTTCTTGCCTTGCCACAAAAGCTGCACTAGCATCCTCACGATTTCCTCAAAAAAAAGGCAAGCAGAATTTCCACTGGCAAAATCGGAAAACAAAAACAACAACCTGGGAAGTAGGTTCATCTTGATCGTGGTCAGCCTCCCCACAAGATAGCCAGCTTCTCCCACCGCCTCAAGTCTTCCTTGACACACGTCCAAAAGGGAGGAAAATCTGCCTCAAACTTTCCAAGTCGCCTGTAATAAAAATGAACTAGACATTTGATTTTTCCAAAAACAACTCAGAAATAGAGTTGAACACCTTTTGTAAAAATGGTGCCGGCACATTGCCATACCTCTTATAGAAAGTAGAGGTAAAACCATCACTGCCCAGAGGCTTCCAGGTTTTCATAGAGAAAATTGCACTCACTTCTGTCAATGTTATGGGGTCCTCCAATGTACCCTGCTCAACAGTGGCATCTCATGTTAAGAAGGCCGTCACCTTCTCCTCATTAACTCACTCATCTGTTCTATAAAAAGGTGTTGGTAGTAATCACCAAATCCTTGTGCAATTTCCTCTGGATCCTTTAGAATACCCCCTTGTAAATCCTTTATTCCAGTCACCTTTCTCTCAGACTGTTGCACCTTCAATCTATTCATCAGCATTACATTCGACTGAACTTCCTTTTTGTAGAACACCTGCTTACAGATCGGAGCTTTGCAAAAATGTAGTCTTTCCATTTATTCAGGGCAATCGCTTAGCCAATTTATCTTGAATAAGGGACTCACTTCTGGAACCCTTATCCACTCAAGTGCCCAAATCTCCCCTTTTAGCCTCTTTTCCAACTGTACACTCACTTCTCTTAGCTGCCCCTTCATCCATTACCGATGCTCTAAAAGTGGAATAATGCACATACTAATGTTACGAATGTCACAACCCCCTCCCGTCCAACCCCTCTAGCCGCCCCCCCACCCTCTCCATCTCTGACTTCCGAGGTGCCTTGATCCAAACTCAAGGCCAATCAGGTACCATTCTCTTCCATGCCCCTCTCTTCTACCCCACCCACTGCCCTGCAAGTTGTATCCCCCAACCCCATTTATTTTCGAGCAATCATAGATACTATTCCCATCAGTCTGTCCCATGCCCTCCCCCCCGTAGCATACCTTGCTAGTCGTCAACCCCTTTCAATTATACCCCTACATCTTGGCCTCCCCCTAGACATTAGGTATTTCCTTAGGTTTTTTGGTGATGGGGTGTTCAACCTCCTGAATTTTCTACCACCTCTACCTACCCCTAACCCCCGCAAAAAAAACTCTCAGCTGCCCGAGTCCTCGGGCACCAGCTATCTTCCCCTGGCTGGGGGGGACGGGGTCATCTCCTGCATACCCTCTCCTAGGTGGGCCAGCACCCCTTCAGCCCCTTCTTTGTTTGTAATCCAGAATTCCTCAGTTCCAACCTCGAAGGACCAAGCACAAGGGAAACACCATCAATATCGCACTTCATGTTCTCTCAGCCATTGAGTAAGTGCCCTGCAGTCTCTGCATTTCGCATGGGTAAAAGAGAAGCAGCCGGCCGTGACCTTGGGCTGGGAGCGTTGGCAGGGCTGGGGCAAACGCAGCGTGTGCCGGGGCAAAAAAACAAAAAACAATTTACATTTTTTTTTTAAAAAAACAAGTCCTGATATACACCGACCCTTGAACCTTCAAAAGTCCAGTCCTTGATTTTTCTGGCCTTATCCAGTATCTCCACCTTGTGTCTGTAATCATGGAATTTCACTAGGATCGATCGCAGGCCTCCCATCTGACCTCCCGCCCTGTGAATTCTGTCAAAGTGGAATTATCGAGTAGCCTCTCCATTCTTTATGAAAAGGGACCCCCAGCAGCATCTTAACCTTCTGTTCCAAGCTCTAACGTTTTCACCTTCGCCCTCATGAACACTTAATATGCAAATGATGGCCCTCCTTTCCAAGTCGTCAAGCTTTAGAGACAAGTCGTAATCTCTTTCCTCCAATTTTTATCCTTGCATCTAGCCTCATCTTGATCACATCTGCCAATAGCTGACTGTTTTCCAAAGTTTTAATATTTCCTTCCACCATTCCTTTCAAATTCACATCGACTTTATCTCCTTCAATAACACGTTAATGTCTTCTTTTGTGGCAACCGCCACATTTGCTTGTTGCCGGCCCACTCCACTAGAACCAGAATCCATGTCCACCTCCTGACCCACATCCCTATGGAATCTCCGTAAAGTTGCCCACAAACTCTGCTGCATCATCCAACACTGTGTCCGTCTTCACAGTTGTCAACCATAAGATGTATATCGCCTTACTCCCCTTCCTACTTCACTTAAGAGTACCTTCACCACAGCTTTTGGACCCTTAAGGGCTTGCAACCAGAAACCTTAGCAGGAGGCCACACCTAGTTATCTCACTTATTTCAGCTCTCAGATCCATAAGAAGGGTCGTTTGTGAAACTCCCTTATATGCAACGACTCTAGTATGCTTCAAGTCTACTCCTCTGGTGGCAAATGATCCACCTTTGTACTTCACTCCACACTTTACCTCTAAGTTCAGTGGTCCATACAGTGACATCGATCCTGTCGGCCATTACACACTGGCAATTCTCACTCTGTGTGCACTCCTGTCGTGTTCCCAGACCGTTCCCAGCACAGCTGGTTCACACCCAGTCTCCAGGCTCTGCCTTCTCGGTGGATGCCCGCCCCCTCACTCCCTGCACCATGCACACTGCCCGGAGATCACACTGTCTCACCGCCAAGCCCACACTTGAGTTGTGCCCAACTTATCTGCTGTTCTCCTTAATGGAGGCTCAACTCTGCTGCCCCATAACTGGGTTGCGCCTGCCTCCGTTCCCTCACCAATGGCAGATAACCAACAGGTGAGCATCCCCTGCTCACCCCTTCGCTGCCCGCACACAAGCCTTTCCAGTCTCTAGCTCTGGAGAGGTTACACCGCTACTCCTCCCTCTGTGCCCCTCAGCAGCACGTCTCAGGATCTCCAGCCCGCTTCTTCTGCTCTTCGGGTGGTCCTTCACCCTCTGCAGCTCTAATGAGAGTCCGCTCTTGCACTTGCCGCGCCTCTCAAACTCCCTGGCGGGGCTTGGCACACTCTAGGGCAGTGATCAAACTGTTTAGGCCTGGACTTTACACCCCCGCCCTCCCCACAAAGAGCAAAATGTGAGCAGCCAGGACCCCAGAAAATGCCAAATGGACAGTAAGTTCAAATAGCTTAGAACTATCACACACCATCACTGCACCCTACTCCCAGTATAGTCCCTGGGCTCCCTCACCTGCTCCCATCACGGTCTCTGGGATCCTTCATCCCACCCCTACCACTCCCCACCCCACTACAGACCCTGTGCTCTCCCCACTCTGCTACCACCACTATCCCATGGTGCCCGCCCATCCTGCTCCCACCACAGTCCCAGGGCCAGTGGCAGCTGGTGAATTTTTAGTGGAGAGGCATAAATATTTCACCCAGATGTGCCATAGCGACCGATCGCAGCGGGAGAGCATGAACCAATGAAGGGGGATTGGGTGGCTCCCCCCCCCCCATGATTTTTTTTTTAAATAATGGGTTAAAATGTTGCATTTTAGAGCATACTTTAAAAAAGAATTGGGTAAAAAGCCAAACAAACAGTTTATAATTGCTGCAGGAGGAGTCCAGGGGGCAGGCATGATCTTTTTTTACTGGACATCTATGATAGATGTCCACTAAGAAGATACCATCTCTGTCCCCTGGGCCCCACAGTGCCTAACGCAATCAACATGATTATGTGTGTATGCAAGGTGGAGGGGGGGGGGGGTGTAGTTGGAAAGCATGGTATTTTTGAATGGACATCAACAACAACAAAAAAAAGAAGAAATAAAATACTATGCCTGTCCCCTGGGCTCCACAGCGCCATTTTGGCAGGTGGTTAGGGGGATTGTGCAACAAAGGCATTTTTAAAATGCCTTGGATGTACAACTCTCCTAACCACCCCCCCTCCCTTAGCCAAAATGAGCTCCACGGACCAACACAAGCACATTCACACAGCAAGCACTTTATCATTCATGGTATCTGGCCCTCCCTAATGATAGAATTAAAGGAATAGAAGCGTTCGGGCATGTGGTTTTAAGCAAACTGATCAATCGTAAAAACATTTCCTATGTACCTTACCTTAGTTTTCCTCACTTTTACACAAATGCCAAATCAACTAGTCGTGAGCGGCCATCTTGTGCTAATCTTAGCCGTGGATCGATCGCCCTAAGTTAAAGTGTCCCTGCAGCACTAAATCATATCACCCGCTCCATAAGCGGACAGCGCTAGACACGTACAGCCCATTTCACAACGCAAACGCATGTCTCGTATCAATCTTCTCTGTGCGCCAACTAAGGCTTGTATCCATGGAAATGGCAGGACGCCTCTTTCCTTAATAAGTATAAACAGACCGCTTCTCATCAGAGTTGCTTTTTCAATGGTTTCACCGTCTTTTTTTATTTATGTAGCCTGTGACTCGCTTCTGCTCTGTTCAGCTATCTTCGTTGCACGTAGCCCCAGCGAACAGATACTTCTACTGGCATTACTATAGATTTCAATCGTTGCTTGCGTTTGATTTAAACATTTTGTTGTATAATGGCAACAATACAGCCCTACCAGTACAAGACAGGGTATTCCGAGCCAGAATTATTTGATAGAGAAAGATGCAGAAACGATGGGGCATAAGACGACAGTTAGAAAGACAAATCACTGGATCCTGAGCCTAATCGCATGAAGACGTTTCCATCTGGTGTACCTGCAATCGGTGCAACGTCATGCCAACCGAGGAGAACTACTACTGCTGCAAAGAAAACTCTGGATGCTTGGCCTACATATCGGAAGAAGACACACCACCGCTATGCGTTACCAAGCTGCATGACCAAGGCAGCCTGCCTCACAAGGTCCGTGTTGAGGATTATAATGGTGCTCATGCACGAACACGCAACAGTTGGTCCTCGCAATCCAAGTAAAGAGTAAGTGTACTCTAGATGTGGTGTAATTTTGACCACTGAGGCCACTAACATTTCATGTTTCTCTCCTATATTGTCGTAACTTTGATCCATCACTGCCTAATGAATGTAGTCTGCCCATTCAAAACATTTCTCGCGCTTTTGGAAAATCAGTGTTCATTTTATGTTTTTTTCCTGTTCAACCATATTTCTCTGTGCCCCAAACATTATGGATTGCATGTGTGTACACTTAAAAGCCCAAGTTCGTTGGTCCATGAAGTAACTTTTGTACTATGCCATAGGATACAGGGCGCATTTTCAAGTAAGGTTTGTACACTTATCAGGTTCATTTAAATACAGTATGTATGATTCTCTTCCACAGGTTGTACAGGCTGGTGGCCTACCGTTCATTTACATGGTGGCATTATGGGAGACTTGGATTCCACGTTCGACGAGTAATATCTGCGTGTGTCGTTGGAGCCATTCGTGCCAAATTCCCCAGTGACATTGGACAGTACAGGGTATTTTCACACACTGTGCTGCAACCCGAAGTATACAATTTGTAGTATGTGTGCCATCAACAACAAAACAAAATCCAAATGAGCTTTTATGAATAGTTGTTTCAATTTTTCAGTGCATCAAGGACACGCTAACTTGTCTATGATATATGGCATTTATAACGTGCCTATACACAATAGTTTCAAGGCGCGATGAGACAAGGGAGGGGGAACAGCGGGAAGACAGACAACGATGTTACTAGGCCCTGTGGCATAGAGATTGTGCAAGTGCAGGGGAGGGAGGGGAGTGAAATGTGCGGGTGGAAAGGGGGGGGGGGAGGGGTAGTGCCGTACATAGGATAACAATAAAATAAGAGACCATAAATAAACTGCGGCCAACCGGTGGAAAGTCTATTGAGGGGCATGAAAGAATGGTTGGTGCCCTTTTACGCTCACCTACTCCGCAACAAATCGATCCCCCCCCCTCCATTCTAACCCACTACAGTACTGGGTGGGTGGGTACAGCCAAGGTGCCAAACACCATGTACACTATCTTCCGCACAGGGGACATTGTTCACACGCCCCCCCTCCCCCCCATACCCAGCATCTCCAGGCTCCCCTCTTCACATACACAACCACTTTTCTGATCCTTTATAAATCCCTTCATATTTTGCCAGAGAACATCTCGGAGCACTGGAAGGCAACTCTTTATCATGCTACCTATTCTCCTGCTACTCGCTCCTCTGCTTGCTGAATCTAATTGTTTGTTAGTCAAGGTAAGGGCAGGTCACCTATTAACTTCTCTATATTCATCTATTTCTGATCGATTTTGACCTAATGTACCCAGTAGTGCAATGTTCATTCAGCTCAATGACTTTACCATTGTCTAATGTTTCAAGTGTTTTCATCTCGATATATAGCACATGTAATCAATGTCCATTGTAATAGAATCGCATCTTTCTTTCAGCTCATGCATACAGTACAATTTTTTTGTTAATTCTTTTTATTTATACAGATCTTATAGATTTTTCAAGAATACCTGCTTGTATGGTTTTCGGTTGCTGTTCTAGGAGCCATGTCAAATGTCAGGGCACAGTCCTGCATACATTCCTGAGGAATATTGATTTGATAAGAAGATGGAATGTTGTTTTGCGGTACACAAGATTGAAAGTAGAGCACAGGATGTCTTGGAGGACGTGAGGTCCAATTGATTCTGCATCTGCAGCCTGCACTTTACAGACGATACGTAGGACCAATCGAAGTACACAAAAAAAAAAATAAAGCGCTGTCCCAGAATTTCTCATGAATTGCTTCCAAATGCAATTCCAACTCTATTGATGCACACGCTGCCTCAGGTGAATCCCGGATGATGAATTAGCTGTAGGCGGTGGGGTACTGAAAAGGTAACTTCATGAACGGATTGGTGCTTCCGGTGTAAATGTGTCTTACTAAAGTTTGCATATTTACTAGATTGTATTACATTTTCACTATACCACATTTTACTATAGATCTGTCCCTGGTTTATGGAGCCTCCAATGAAGTAATTATGACCTTAGAAAACAATGCCATAGTGCACTTCAAAAGAAGCATAATGTTTTTGTAATCGGTTGCTTGACATGTCCATTTCTTTAGGAGAGCATACTGACGGAAGCACAGACCCTCGCAAGTGACAAAACCACCGACACGTCCAGTATACCAATGGTGAGCCCTACAGACATGCAGAAGTTTATACTCGACAGTTGGATCTTCCCACATATCTAAACGCAAATCTAATTTTCCCTTGGACCACTTTATGACAATGCACTGAAAATGAAGGAGAAAGATTCTGCATCTATTTCTGTTCCGGAGTCAACAACAACAAGCGTCTATCAGGTCATTTTATTTCACTTTTCATTTGCGAGAATGTGTTATGCTTGGAATTTCAAATAACATGAAAACATTTATTTATCCCGCCTGTTGTTCACACTAGGTTGTATTCATGGGTTTCTCTTTATATGTACCATTGTCTGCATCCCGCTGTCTCAGTTCCCTTTCGCTGTTTTCATCCGTACTAAAACAAGTACTGTGTTACAGGGGGATGCATGTACTTCGACTACAACTACATCATCCTTTGCAGCTGGTCCAGAGCATGAGGTATGCGGACTTAGTTGTCTTGAATTAAAGAAAGTAAATCCTACATAGGATACTAATTAGGCAGTGACATGCATATAAACGTGAAGTGTTTCAAACTTTTATGATTTCAGTTTTAACGTTACACTTCCTCCCTAATGCAGAATACATTGCAAAATGTTTGTGGGCAACATTTCAATCAGTATGTTTTGCACAGTGATCTCTGATCAAGCACACTTGCCATCTACAAGGGTGAAATTTGAAATGTATATTTTGACTAAATGACGTACACTGTTTGCTCAAGTGCTGTGTGCGATGAAAGATTTTAATTTCCAATACGATTAACTTTTTTTTTTAAATGAATATTCTATTCAAGGAATTCACACAAGGTGTGGAATTAGAAGTGGAGGCACATGGATCAGAGGTGAACATAAACTACTATTGTATACAATTGGACATCAAATAGCATTTGCAATACACTTTTATGTAGTAATTAAAAAAATTAAATCTAGTTGGTTCTGCTTGTAGATATTTAAATGTTTGTTTGCGTGTCAATTAAATGTGCTTGATTTAAACCATATAAACACATTTTTTTTTTCAGCTTGCTTGGTGCGGTTGGGATAGAGAAGACCACGGTTTCATCAAGAAAAAAAATGGTACCAAACAGTTTCATTTTCTCGAAGTGTTTTAGTCTAGAGTTTCTTCATAGCACTTTATATACAAAAACACGTTATCTGCTGTATGTCTGCAGAAACAAAAGAAGTATAAAGACAGACAACAAATGAAACCAAAGATGTTGATTGCCAAACCAATTTCACCACGGAGCAACTACTATTTGAGGAGCAGCGTGGTCCAGTCACTAAGCAGACTCGTGATGCTCATGTCCAATGGCCTAAAAGTGAACGCAATGTGACCGGCAAAGCAAGCAAAGTGTTCTTGGACCATTGCTACAATGTGAGAAAGCGACACGATGAAACTGAATAAAGATGCATTTGAATTCCTCGCTGACCACTTGACATAATCTACACTTGCAAAAAAAAAAAAGTCCACCCAATCGATGTTGACTGTGTCTCGAATTTGTGTGCAAATAACAAGCTGAGCCAACAGAGACTGAAGCTTCAATGCAATTGACTGAGGAACTTGCCAAAGATCTCGACTACAGTTGAGGTCCAAAACACATTCATGCAGGACAATTGGCTAAAAAGGAGCCAAAACACATTGTATTCGACAGATGCCTGGTAGAGATTATACTGAAATGTGTCCATATATTGAGGGGGAAAATATGCGGGAAGCCATTGGTGAATGTGCCTCGTTTATTACAAGGCACTAACCTGAAAAGCCAAGCCAGCTGTGTCCACCTCCATGATACATTTTCATGGCCCGCTCAACCTACGCTGGGCAAAGTGCCAGCTGGAAATCTAGTACGTTCAGCAACTTTACTTTTCAGTGGCTCCACTTTCAGTAAGATGTCCAGTGTGTCACTTTGTGGGAGTTCAGTTCCTTGCTAAAACCCAGTACTATAAATATCAAAGGGAATTCTTATTCCCTGCTACTAGTCAAGCCTAGAAAACTGAACAGATGTCAACTGAAAGCACATTCTTTGGCAAACATTTCGAGCTACCTGGCGATGGACTGTGTGACAGTCCTAGATTTTCAGCAAAGTACTATACATACCACTTTCAAGACATGAAGTTCGGAGATTGTGCAGGTGTCTGAATGTACATCTTCTGTGGTCATGGAGAAGACATGCATTACTCAACGTAATAGCATTTCTGATGTTTGTATCTGCTTAGATTCACATGCTGTGCATATGGTCCGACATCCAGTGGTAACCAAAGAGTATTGCATCTGGTCTTTCGGGACCGAAAGGGGACGTCGGCATAGGCGTGTCTGTAACACTATCCCCATCGTGCCGTGTGTAGTACCCAAAATCCCTCACGCGCCGAGGTCCCTCCAATTGTATTTTTTCTGCCATGAGTGAGTACATAAAGAGGGAAAGTAGTAAGACGTCTATGATCCTTCCACCCCGAGCAGGGAGGTAGGGAGGGCGCATGTGAATCCAAGCAGATACAATCATCAGAAATGCTATTACGGTGAGCAATGCAGGTCTTCTGATGCTTGTTAATCTGCTTAGAATCAAATGCTGTGCATAGATAAGCGAGCAGTACCCAGAGTTGGAGGTGGGTTGTGAGAAGGAACAGTAGAGAAAAGATGTCTTAGTACTGCTTGTCCCACCTGAGAATCAGACCTAGAATGGGTGTCTAGGCAATAGTGTTTTGTAAAGGTGTGTACAGAACTCCAGGTTGCCGCTTTGCAAATGGACTCAAGAGGAACATTTGCAATGAATGCTATGGATGCCCCAGTGCCTCGAGTAGAGTGCGCTCTAGGCTTGAAGGGAAGTTCTCTCTTTGCAAGAGTGTAACATAGTGTGATGCATTTGACAATCCACCTTAAGATCTCCGATTTAGAGACAGGATCCCCTTCTCTACCAGCTGCCACTGAAACAAAGAATTGTTTAGTCTTCCTTAGTGGGTTAGTTCTTTCCAGGTAAAACATGACTGCCCTACGCACGTCTTAATGTGTAAAGGCTTCTTTCGGCCATGTTAGTAGGGTTCTGGAAGAAAGTGGGTAGTTCGATTGACTGGTTCACATGGAACTTCAAAATGAATTTAGGCGCAAACCTGGGATGTGTGCGCAGAACTACCTTATCTTTGTGGACTGTAACAAAGGGGTTTAAAAACAGACAGAGCCTGTAGTTCGCTAACTCTTCTGATAGAAGTGATAGCCACTAGGAAGGCTGTCTTACAAGTCAGGTCTTTCAGACTTGCTTTATGCATAGACTCGAAGGGAGCTCCCATGAGCCTGGTCAAAACCACATTCAGATCCCATCCAGGGACTGGGTGAGAGATGGCAGGATAAATCCTCTTAACCCCTTCCATAAAGGCTTTAATTACTGGTATTTTCCACCACACTACTTTTTGTTGTGATGTGTTGTAGGCTGACAGAGCAGCCAGATGAACCTTTAGGGAATTGAAGACTAACCCAGAGTCTAACTGGTGGGTTAGATACAACACAATGTGTGAGGGTGAGCAATCGATGGGATTGACGCCCTTGGAATTGCACCAGATGACAAAACGTTTCAATTTGCTGGCATAGCAATAACGTGTATTAGGCTCTCGCTTCCCCAGAGTACGTTCATGTATCTCTGAGGGAGTTGCAGGTGTCCAAACTCTATGATTTCAGGAACCAGGCTGCTAAGTTTCAGAGTTTGTGGGCATGGGTGTAGGGTCTCCCCCCCCCCTGTCCTGAGACAACCTGTTGTACGGGCAGGGCAGCTTGACTGGTGGGGAGAGAGACATTTCCATCAGGTGAGCGAACCAGGTTTGGCGGGCCCACATGGGGGCCACCAGTATCATGGTGACTGGTTCCTGGTGCATCTTGTGCACTATCTTTTTGAGAAGGGGAGTCGGGGGTGGGGGAAGCGTAGACAAATTTCCCCAACCAAGTTATTACAAATGCCATATCATATCATCCAGAAACCGTTCCCCTTGGATCGGTTCTGCGGGTACCTGGAGGCGTAGTCTTGGCATTGGGCGTTCTCCTGAGTAGTGAACAGGTCGATCTCTGGGAAACCCCATTCTGCGAAGACGTTATGTCTTCGTGCAGTCGCCATTTGTGTTCTTCTAGCAGAGGAAAATCTCTGCCGAGTACGTCTGCCAGAAGATTGAGTTCCCCTGGAACATGTTGGGACAACAAAAACATCTTGTGTTTGAGAGCCTATATCCAAATGTTTTGAGACACCTTGGATAGCCCTGGGGAGTGAGTGTCCCCCTGTGTGTTCAGGTAATACATTGCTGTAGTGCTGTCGGTTAAGATAAGCACTGTCTTCCCTTGCAGTTGCACCTGAAAGGCTTTCAATGCTTTTAACACTGCTAGTAGATCCAGTAAGTTTATATGGCTGGACGCTACTTGAGGGGACCACACTCCATTTGCTCTCTGCTAAACAGGTGAGCCCACCACGTTAGAGATGAGTCTGTCGTGAGAGTGGTTTCCACTGCAGGGGTGATGAAGTTCTTCCCCTTCAAGAGTTTCTATTGACCACCACGGCAGAGAGAGAACGAGGGCTGGCGAGAGAACTAACAGATCTTCCCATTGTCCGCTGGCCTGACACCACTGGCTGGTGAACCACTCTTGCATGGGACGCATGCGCAGCCGCGCGTGGCGAACCAAGTATATACACATGACGCCATCATCCCTAGCAAACGCATGGCTTTGCGTACCGTCACCTCCCAACTGGCTACATATTGAGGAATCTGAGAGAGCATGTTCTGAACCCTCTCGCTGGAGGGGAAGACAAGTCTGTCTTCTGTCCTAATTAGCGCTCCCAGAAATGGTTTTACTTGGCTGGGGACTAAACTGGACTTCTTTTCGCTGATTGAAAAACCCAGGCTGAAGAGGAGATCTACTGTTTTATCGGTGTTCGAAAAACATGCGTCGAACTAGTCCCCCCGTAATGAGCTAGTCGAGGTAAGGGTAAACTGGGACTGTTAGTCTGCGCAGGTGTGCTGCTGCCACTGCCACTGCCAGGACTTTGGTTAACACCCTTGGCGCCGAGGCAATGCCGAAGGGGAGTACCTTGAATTGGTAGTGTTTGTCCTGGATCATGAACCTGCATATTTTCTGTGCGCTGGCAACATTGAAATATGAGAGTATGCATCTTTCATATACAATGTTGCCATGAAGTCCCCCTGTTTCAGCAGTGGGACCACCTCCTACAGTGTTACCATGCAAAACTTTTGGGGTTTTATAAACTTGTTCGCTGGGCGCAGATTTAGAACAGGACGCATGGTGAGATCCTTTTTGGGTACAAGGAAGTACACTGAATAAATACCCTGGTTTACCTGAAGAATAGGGACGGCTTCTATGGTGTCCTTTCCCAGCAGTGCTTCCACCTCTTAAATCAGGATCTCCAGAGGGTCTGGTGAAAGGCGCTGTGATCGCAGCGGTCTGAACTGTGGAGGTCGGGTGAATTCCACGCAATAACCGTGGGCGACCATCTTCAAGACCCACTGGTCGGAAGTTATCCCCTCCCATGCCGTGAGGAAAGATGTTAATCACCCCCCCGACCGGGGAGACATGGGAGGGGACCTGGACTTGCTGGACATTTCTGCAACCAAGCGTGTCTTTTTAGAAGAGTACCTTGTGCAAGAGACCTGCCTGCTGTTTCTGCAGTGTCCAGGGTGTTCTTCACCACCTTCTAGTTAACCAGTTTTCCCTCCGAAACAATGGCGAGAAGCTTTGTTGTGGCAGGTTCAGGAACCTCCTGGAGCCTTCTTGGAGTAAGTTCCATTGGGCATCAGCATAGCTTGCTAATAACGTAGTATTATTAGCAACCCGAATGGTGTATGCAGCTGCTGATGTGACAAGTTTGCCCAGGGCATATAACCTTTTAGACTCCTTGTCCGGTGGTGATTCTCCTGTGGCAAGGGGTACACCTGCCCTCTTCCGGGTGGTAGTCACTACCAGTGAGTCTGGTATGTCATGCCCTTTGATATACAGAGGGTCGGTAGGGGAAGGCCGAAATAATATTTCGACTCTCGGGTTCACTGCCCGCGAGCAGGTGTGACCAATGAGGGAGCTGCCCATCTCTTAACTGAGTTAAGGAGGGGGGTGGATTGACTCCCCGGAGGCTTTTCCTTAATATCCTCCACACAATCCTGCTACGGTACCGCCTCTTGAGTGGCAAACTTGAAGAATTCTGCTGCTTTTTTCAACATGGAGTTGAAAGCCATTTGGTCATCTACAGGGGAGGCCTGGCGAGCTGGCGTGGACGGAGGAGAGTCTAGGCACAAAATCCTGATCCTGCTGTGTCCAAGGGTCTTGAACTTCCTGCTGGGTTTCTATCCAGTTGTCCGTCATATCCTGTTGGTCCTGCTCATAGTTTGAGAAAAGAAGCTTCTTCATTATAGATGTCTCTATAAGTATCCATATGGATCACGTCTTGTTGGAAAACCTGAGACGGATCTACTTGAATTTGGGGGTTAGGGTCTACCCGAGCCCTTTTCGGGGGTGGATGATCAGGAGAACTGATAATCTGTTCCAGCCCATCCATACAACCCTCGAATTTTTGTGTAGTCCATTTAGGAGGACCCAAAAGGGCCTGCGCGAGGAGAAGTGACGTTCTCCGCACATTGGCTTCGACAGGAACCTTTAAGGGTGTCGGAGAGAGGCTCTTGACTATCTACGTAGGCCTCATCGGAAATTCAATCCGCCAAAATCTTTTCCGCGGATTGACCCATAACCTTCGGCGGAACCGGAATAAGGCCCACCGTCACTGCGATTCTTCCGATGCTACTTTGGATAGTCGCCGAATCGTCGTGAGACAAAGGCTCCGATGATTTGTCAGCAGTAGAAAAACCATCCGCACCACCAGGAGGCTTAGCGGACGGGTTTCCGGTAGAGGCCTCGCCATAGTTTTCGGGCCTACTGAGGCCTTGGAACTCGAATCGTCGGGCTCCCGACTTGCGACGCATGTAGGTTTTGGAGTAGCGCACTTGGTTTATTTTGATTGCCCAGTCGCCATACACTGCTGCGAATGCAGGGAAGGCTTTGGATCAGAGCAATCCAAGGGAACCGGCAAAGACTTCGGCGGCCCCGTTGGCGCTTTCGCCTTTTTCGACAAAGGCGTCGAAATTGGCGTAGGGGTTGTGTACTTCGTGCAATGCGCTTGTACGCCCCTGTCGCCGGGTGTGGTCCTTGGAGCAAGACCGGAGTCGAGCCTGGAAGGGACAGGCGTGGCAGATCTAGAAGTGTCTGCCTCAAGGTCTATAACATCCGCGTTGGACGTTTGGTCATCCGAAGTACCCCCGTCACTTTTGGCTGGTGCGGCGGTGGGGGGAGGGGGGGCTCCATGCATGACATACCGTACGCGGCCCACCGCTTTACACGGTGCGCCTTAAGGGTCTTGGGCCGAAGGAGTTTGCACTTCGCACACTGCTTATCATCGTGCTCTAGGGGGAGACAGGCGTTACACGTCCTGTGTTCGTCCTTCCAAGGATATCTGACCCTACACTTAGGGCCGAATCTAAAAGGAGTCCTTTCCATAGCAAAAGGGAAGGATGACCAGACCGAAAGGGAAAAGAGGGGAAAGACATACTATACAATATGGCCACCCTGACCCCACTCTCCCTACTGTATAGGCCGGCCAGAGGGCCCAACCACGTGGACAATCCGGCCGCCGGATCTTAGGCGCCGAAATCCACAGCTGTAGATGATTCCCCCGTAGTCTTCGCCGAAGATGTAGTTATTGGCGACGTGACTTAACAGGGAATAAACCGACAATTCGGTAAAGATAAACAATGTCTCTAGTAAGAGCTCCGCTATAGGGCGACCAGTTATCTGGGCGGAAAAAAACAATCTGAGGGACCTCGGCGCGTGAGGAATTTTGGGTACTACACACATCACGATAGGGATAGTGTTACAGACACGCCTATGCCGATGTCCCCTTTCGGTCCCCGAAAGACAAGATGCAATACTCCGCGGTTACCACTGGATGTCAGACCATATGCACAGCATGTGATTCTAAGCAGATTAACAAGCATCAGAAAGAAATGTGGTTTCATCAAATCCCTCGAACATCTTCAATCAAGGGGAATGCAAATAGACCTCATAGCCACTGACAAGACATGTTTCAATAGCCAAGACCATGCAAGAGCATTTTCCAAACATTCGTCATCAATTTGATGCATGGCACGTTGCCAAATCAGTCAAAAAAAAAAAAGAAAATAAATAAAAAGCCGCTGGCAAAAAATTCATAATATTCGTGAAAGATCTCACTTTGACTGTGTTGGCCACGCATACTCATGGAATCAATCCCAATTTTGTTCCTAGGACACATACAATGCCACAAAACATTGCAAAGAAGCCCTGTCCACCTAAAGCTGAACTTGTTGAACAGTTGATTTCCCGGTATGATTTGCAGCAGTGTTCTTAATGTGCTCACTATATCTTTTGGGTTATGTTCCCCAATGTTTGTACATTGTACATGAACAATGGAATGCTATTAAACTCGAATTTCAATGCTATAAAAAGTATTTAATCATGCAGATTTAATTTGGTTTACGATTCATTCATTTATATCTTTTGCCCTTATTTTAGATTACTGGTCCTTGAACGATAACATACATGTCTGGGATTGCTTGGTGTGTAAATCCCTCTGCTAGACCAAAACCACATCCACACATGCAGTGCATGGCTCTGGCGTTGATGGCCTATGGTGGGTAACATTTTCATCGCAATGAAATCAACTGACCAAAGTCTACCCCATAACATACAGATTGTCAAAATAATACACTGCTAAAGCATGACAAACAACACACATAGTGTTTTGGGCTTTTCATGTGCGTGATTTTTTTTTGGGGTTCTGCAGAGCTCAACATAGGGGGCCATAGTGTCCAAATTGTCTTTTTTAAATGTATCCTCTTTGTCAACTTTTTCGCAAAAGGTGCCTGCTGTAGGATGCCATACATTGTAACTCTGTTTTGCTCCCTCCCGCTTTCGCCCCATGCTTTTCCCCTTGCCCCCTTCAACTGGACTTGTGCGATCTCAAGGTCTCTCCGTTGCTCTTGGCACACGTGGGTAAGCTGGGCTCATCTACACGGTGTGAAGGTCAGGGCAAGGGAGTGATTCATCTAGCGAACTAAACAGAAACTGATAAAGCAGAAATAATGGCACACAAAGTCTTGCATGATTAGGAGTACTTGATATGAGCTAATATATTGACATTCTAACCTCTACCCTTTGGAATCTATTTGATGCCACAATCTCTGTACCCAGGTGCACAACCTAAAGGTTTGATTTGCCATCTGCCCTGCTTGGGTCCTCAGGATATAGGTAGATGTGTGCTGCTTTTTGTGAGAATATATTAATGCATGGGATTAGGGCTGTGATGTGGGTCCTTGACTGATCAGGGCACGGGAGGGTCAGATGGATATCAGCATGAAAGGAACTACAGGGTATGAGCTGGTGGACTCAGGCCTGGCGTGGTGGAGGTGGTTAGTGCACGGGAAGTTCAGTGGAGATGAATGGGCACTTGGATTTATGACTCGTCAGTGTCTCACGTTATCCGTAGAGCACATTCCTCTGTGAAAACGGGGCGCGCGCAGACGTGGCAATGGAGGAGAGGATGTGGGCTGGCTGAGCGAGGCCGCTGGGGAAGGGAGAACTGAATTTGTACAGATGGATGGATTTTCAGGCCTAGTAGAAAGATGCCATTCAGGCTATTTCAAAATGTTTTCCTAATGCTGGGCTTGAAACTATAGTGTATGTGTTATGGGTTGTGGTGTAACGGAATGTCGCTGGGGTTGGATACGCCGCCAACCTTAGTTATTAAATATGTTATGTTTCGAGAGGGACGAACGAGGGGGAAAGTGGGGCAAGGTCTACTTCCCAACACTAGTAAGATCGCTGTCCATGTCTTCTCTCTGTTCCTCTGAATTGCCTTGTTACGCATTGAAGCCCTTGTGCGTTGGCGCGTTATAAAAGCAATATAATATCGTATCCAAAAGGAATCTCAGGTTACACCAGACTTTCAGTGGCTTGTATTATCCGTTTACTTACCTTCAGTGTAACTGTTGTCCAAAAATAACTAAATAGCACTATTGATGGGTAAAAAGTATACATGATCGCGCAGCATTGGTGGATGCCAGCAAACAATTTGTTTATTTTTCGAACATATTTCAAATGCCATGTTGGAGGGCGGGGAGGTCACTTGGTGTGATGTTGCTTGTGGGGAGTTCACACCAACGCATCTTGTACGGTGTGCTTTAGATTTGTGGCTTTCATTCCCAAAAACGAAAGCTACCAGGCATACATGCTCTAAACAAGCTTCAATTGTTATTCGACCTTGGACGAAAGGGAGGATTCGCTATGGCTTGAAGGACGGAAGGTGACGAATACCCTCAAACATTATAACATTCACCAATTTGGAACGGGACATTGGAACTTTTACTTTCAATCTATGCAAACCGTTGTTCTCAGCGGACGCTCTGCGTTGCGCCAAGTGAATGGAAATACCAAATATAATGCAAGTTCAACTATTCAGTTTAAAGACGAAGGTTTCATTTTCTGACTGGTATTGCTTGCTTACATTGTTATGGGTTGCTAATTGGAGTATATTGTGTTGATTATTCATCGACGACCCGCAAACGCAACCTGTATGCAGGCTAATGATATCTAAACCACTTTGTCCCAAGGCATATCAGGGTTTGCTATCAACGTTGTATTATTGGATGTGCCGGGTGCAGAACATTTTCCAAGGGGACTTTGTTCGTTCGCCGAAATTTGATGTTGCCAGTTCCTCTGTTAAGTTTTTAAACAAGGTAGCAGGTGCCCCTCAAGAACATGGCAGAATAACCTGTAATGTGTTTTTTTACACTTTGAGTGTCCGCAGCCATCGCCTTTTGCTCAATGTACCTTTCACAGATGGGAACTATGAATTTGCATATCAGTCTTTGTCCCAGCCACATGGGCAGTCCAGCACCAAACTGCTATGGCAATTCACTTCTGAGCAAGAGTACCTACAGCAACCCCATACACGTTTTTTCAGCCTTGTTGGGCCTCATCAGTGAGGTGGAGCTGTGCCTCTCTGAGCACAGTGAGCATGGAGTCCACTTCTGGGTTCCCCCAGGGAACTTGGGGGTCACCAACCCCAAATTCGTTGCAAATATTCCGTTATAATGCTGCATATGTGTTGTTCAATTTTTCCGTTTGCTTCCGCATCCCATTCGGAGGTATACTCACTCCACAGTGCTAACCTCTCAAGCACATCGTAGACTCAAACTTCGCTGATGTTTTCTGTGTGTGTCCATTGTTTGCGGTTTGTGTTCGTTATTAGGTTTCACCCAGTGCAGAATTACAGGGTAAATGGATACATTTGAATAAAGAACGGCTACTAAAATATATTTTTATTATGTTTTCTACACAGCTATATTGTCCCGTTCAGCGAATGCCATAGTTTCCAGATACCGACAGATGGTTTCTTCAGCCAGCAGTGGCAGATACGCCTAAACAGATGGATTGCCATTACGCCGATGTGAGACGATCGCCTGGGACCGTTATGCCCTTTGGCGGTACCAGCGACAAGGAGCAACCCATCATTGTTTACGGTGTAGTAGCTGATGCCGAAGCCTTGCGATTCAAGGTGTGTCGAATGCACATCTTCTCCCGAAACAAACACTGTGCCTCATGATAATGTTTTGATGCTCTAACCCAAGGACATTTAAAAATGGTGGTTAATCGAAATCAGCGGATGATCTGAGCGTTTTTGTGATACAAAAGCACATTATAAATTGCAAAGTATTGACGTTTCTTTTAAAAATTGTGTCTTCTATTCAGATTTGGGACGCGCTGTGCTATGAGAGGATGTGTGTGTTGATATTCCGGGTTCTGCGTCAACTGACGTAAAGAAGTAGGTGATGACTGGGCGCGTTTGGCTACACTGGCCACTAACGTCATGAAAATAGGTGGAAAATATTGCTAGGAATAGTGATGTCAGCTTCAGGGACATGATTTAGTGCCGCTGGGGCACTTGAACTTAGACGATCAATCACGGATAAGATTAGCACAAGATGGCAGCACCCGACTCATTGATATTCGCATGTGTAAAAGTGAGGAAAAGGTAAGGTACATAGGATATGATTTTACGATCGATCACAGTTTGCTTAAAACCACATGCCCGAGCGCTCAGGACAATCACATTTTTCAGCGCACTATTCCTTTAAAAACTCTGCAGAGGATGGGTGCCCGTATTTCAACCTGGTCTCCAGAAAGATCACCAGGAATGAGGTCTGGGCCTGCGGCTTTGCCGCTTTTCTGGGCAGAAAGAGCACATTCTACTTCCCCCCAAGGTGATATTCAAATGGTCAGACAAATGAGCAGACACTGGAGCACAGGGCAAAGGCTGTGGTACTGCACAGATCCAGTGGCCATAAAGAGTCGAAAAATGCTGCCACCAGTCCTCCGCAATCAAATTTTGGATCGCCCTGTAATCCTTTGTCTGTAATCAATTTCCAAAGGTATGCAATTAAGACTGTAGAGTATCGTACAAAGCCCTCCATTCATTTGATACATGTTCCTTTACGGCAAATCAATAATCTTTCATTTTGCCTTAAGACAATTCTCGAACCATCCCCCTTTGTAGATTGCTTTAGTTCTTATTTTGCCTGCAGTGATAGAAATAAAGGCAAGTATTTTCATGTTTAGGTTCTCATAGGTTTCTAGAATTAATTTGTTGTTAGCCTCACTACCACAGATGTCTACAACATTATCTACTGTTGCAGCGTAAAGTGAAGGTGTAAGCTCTTTTTCTAGTTCGAATTTGCGAGCATGACCAACTACTTCCAGGGGTAGGTTTAGGTGTGTCCTATGGTCACCCAGATCTCCCAAAGCAGAGGTTGCTGCTCCCCTAAAGGGAAGTGCCGTTGGGTAATGTTCTCTTTGTTCTGTTTAATACTTCAAAATAAATTACCCTCGCCCAGTCAGCTGCTGAGATCATTATGTAATCTATTAAAGAGGACCTATTGTGCTCTACAAATGTTTTCTTTGCAGGTTGGTCCTCTTGAGTTCTCCCATCGCATGCCTTTAAATTGAGGTTAGATAAGAGGCAGGCAGATTCAATTGCAAGCTGGTGCGTATTCACTGGGGCTACTACCACTGCTTCTGGGATATCCCAGGCCAAGTCCTGATCCTCTCACTGTCCCGCTAGGACACCCATGGGTTCTATTTGGAGATTCAGATCCTGACACCAAAGTCAGTTTGTCTGTATGCCCAGGCTCATGATCTGGATCTAAAAGGTTCTTAAGGGTTAGGATCTTCATTCCCTCTGAATTAGAGGGCCCATTATAAATATTCATAAGGAGAATTTTCTCCCCCTCTCTAGTGGTAATACTTAAGGATTGGAGGTCTTGAGTTCCCATATCGGTTTGCACTACCTTCCATCCCAGGAGAGCAACCACCCAAACTATCAAACCTCCACTGGGTCTGCCCTTTGGATTTTTTTTATAGCTGGGACACAATAGGACTGAAGCCCTTGAAGCGAAACAGGAGCTGTTGCCTAGGTCTCCTGGAATACTATAACATTAAAACGTCTTATAAATGAGCCCCCCATCAGATCTGTCAACACTGTTTAAACCTGCTATATTCCAGGACAAAAGCTTAATAGTCCCACTAACCGCTTTGCGGCAGTACCTTTCTACACCCAGTCACTCAACATCTTCAAGTTCGGCAATCTCAGGAGTATGAATGTTACTCTCAGATATTGCTACAAATTTTAGTGCTTTCGCATGTTAATTCAGTGCCCCTTGATTTTTCGTTGTAATTGGGTATCTCAAACATAGGAATTCTGGCGATCGTAGTACGATTGTGTCATTGGAAGAGTGAAATCTACGATCAATAACAAATGTCCACTCAACCAGATCCCAGGACCGCAGATAAATTATAATACGATCCCATTGTGAGTTTAGTGTATTACCCCTCTGACAGGACTCAATATCATCATGCACAACCGAGAGTCGCCCCTTAACATGCCTCATCCACTGGGAACATTTATTTTTCAAGCTCTCTTGATCTTCAAACTGCCCAGCTGTTAATCTTGGAACGTTAGTCATTACCACACTAGGACAACAGTCACTTGCCTCATTGTGATATATTTCATTACATTTGGGACACCGTAGTGGTATTCCCTATTGGCGTCAAATTAGGGTCTGTCAGGGGAATACCCTTCCTTATATCATGTGACTGGTGTGGAGGGAATCTGAACATTAACACAGCTCATATAACCCCATCTTTGTATAGGGAATCAGTGTTCGTATACCAGAGGCCATCAAGCGAGTAAGATCAGAGGCCCTTGCTGTTCTGGCCAAGTTACCCATAGAACTAGCCATTAACAGACATCGTTTTCTCCATCGGGCCGCATTTACAGTATTTTGTGAGGGTTTCGCGACCATAAGGTCGCTCTGTTCCATGAGATTGCGTTTAATTTCCCCGATTTCCACGTTCACTGTATTTAGTAGATTGATCATACTATCCACTTTAATAGCCAGAACCTCCCTTGCTGATTCTGCTATTGGTTCTATGTGGGTAGATGGGCAGGAAGTATTAGTGCTGCGGTCAGCGACCAGTAAAAACTCAGTCTGGGGGCCTGCTATGCACTGCAACGGCCCAAGATTCTTCTGTAGTACCGGGACTGTGATCTTTCGTTTCCCTTTTAACTGCATCCTGCCTCCTTTGCCCTGTGTTACTTTGCAGAATTAAGTTCTCTGGTGCTGACGCTAATCCCAGAAATTCCTGCTACGAGGGGGGGGGGCTGTGCTGTGGGAAGATGTTAGTCTTAGAAGTGGGTCAAAGCGGTTTGCTGTTGGGATTGTAATTAAGCTTTGTATCCCACCATCTTGGATTACCTTTCCCTTTCCGGTAAGGAGACAACTGGAGCCCAGAGTTTTTACTGCAGGAACTTTGGAACTAAGTTTGGGTGTCAATTTGGATACAGGTCCAGGCTTACTGGAACTAGGTGCTTCATTATATACTTCAATAATATCCACCCCCTCGGATTCCAAGAGTTTGGATGGTACTGTTATAGGAAAAACAATTTCAAAGAGGGCCAACAGATCCACCGGTTTTGCCTGCCTTGTTGGAAAACCAGAGGAATTCTGTCTTAAAGTTTGATCAGAGTCACAGATATCTATTAAATATACATTCTCAAACAGGACAACACAGTTTGATCTCACATTCTGGGGAACCTTTCCAGCTGCAGACAGTAATAGGACCTGCCCTTCCTCCAGTGTTTTCACTTTGTTTCAAATTATCAACTACATCAATAACCTCTACGTCCTGCAAGAAACACTCAATCTCAGAGATTAAATGATTAACCTCCAACATTTTGGATATTTTAGATCTTGTTGCACTCTGAGGGAATAATTCCCCCGCTTTCCGTTTTGCCATTAGACTCTCAACAGCAAAATAGGAAATATGGGGTACATTTAGAAATTCTCTGTGCCTACAATATTGCTAAATGCCCAATAAATAACTTGTGTGCAAACCGCGCAGATTGATGCAAATGTAAGACTATTGTGCAAATTGGCTTATTTTACTCACAAACAGAACAAGTCAATCCCAAAACGACCCCCCCCAAATTGGCTAGCAAGTTAATGGGCATACTATAAAATGTATCTGCAAAAAACTAAATAATTGTTAAAAAATATCACTACGAAGAAAGCTTAAAAGAACATTAATACACAGATAACATTTTTAAAAAAGACAGCGTAGCCAGAACAATTCAGTTAAAAGTTCAATTAAGACTTCAGGTTATTTGATGGTAAAACCACCAGGACTACAATGGAGTCTAGTATGTTCAATGAACAAAAATAAGCGTTGACCAATAAAAGTTAAAAGCCAAGGCAGGGTAAGACAAAGGGAACAGTAAATTGTCCAGCCTCGGGAGCAAAGAACGCCCAACTGGCTCAAGAGGCACCCAGAGTCTGACCCCCCCTCCCCCCAACCCCGAAGAAGAAGGTTGCCAGCCTTAAAGACCTTCCGGGGAGGAGTACATAGAGGTACGCTCTGCGGAGGTGTGGAAGGAGTATGAGATGGGGCAGAGGATGAAGGAGAAAAGGGCAGGGTAGCCAAGGGAGAGGAGTAAGGCACAGCAGGAGATGAGATGAAGTTGATGAGGCGAGGGAACTGCCCATCAAAGAGACGGAGATTGGCCTGAGGGCCTTGCACCATGACAGTGCCATTTAGGTAGACATTTATGATGAGTCTGGAGGAGTCGAAGGAATCCATACGCACTTCCCAGCGGGTGCCACCATAAATGGGAGAGGAGGAGACAGGACAGAGCACAGAGATCATATGAGGGGTCCATAGATCTGGCGAAGGAACGACAAAGAGGACGTCGGTAAGGGTTTGTCTGGCAGAAGCGCTGGAATAGGTATCAGCAATGGTGAGTCCTGGGTTGGAGGCCAGGATATCCTTTTTGAATCCTTGGGAGATTAAACTCTTGAAGGCGAGCGTCCCCCAGATAGCACGATCCTCCCCACAATGAGAGACAATAATGGACTTTCCCAAGATGGGAATAAGGCTAAGACAAAGTGCGGGTGAGCTTAAATGGGAGTTTATCAATCAGAATAGGGCATGCAAAGGACTCTGCAAACTCCGAGAGCGCTCTGTCTGACAATAGCAAAGACAGGCGTATATATTTACAAAAAACGTCATAAGAACCTACATACTATAGGGGGCACAAGTTTGTGGGGATTGGGTGGCGACGACCAACTATAGGTGCCGCTGTGATGTGGTTTGCCGTAGTTGGTGGACGTCACTGGTTACCCTCGTGGGCTGGGCCGGGCAGCTGGGTTCATCCGGACGGTGTTGTTGTGCCAGCCGTGACCAGTGTCAGTGATGAACGTCTTTCCTGGCTCTCTGCCCTAAGGCCACCACACCGCATTCATTCAATATTGCAATATTATCTTCCCCGGTAAATCTTCCAATAGGTTATTCTACAGGTTAATGCAACACAGGAGTAATGCACCTAGAGTGGGGTCTTTTGGTGATACATCAATACATGGTTACCATCGTCCTGTTGACCGGGTATCATAGGTCGCGAGGTTGGGTCTCAGGGTAAGGGATGAGCTGTCCAAGTTATCATGTCCCGTCAGAAGTCATTATGAATGTGTTCCTGCAGTGTTGCTATAATATTGGGTGTCCTAATTTTACAGGGGCCATTAACCTAGGGTGAGTCGGTGGGTCGTGGAGCCTAAGAAAGGGCGCCTTCGGGCCTGCGTTTACGGCCGGGGTTTACTGCTGGGTAATAAATAATTCAGGTGGCAGGCCGCAGCCCTGGGTGCTGCGGGGGAATGTGAATGTTTGAAGCGGCTCCAGCCGAATTGGGGGAGGTGGAGCAGAGCAGCGCAGGCCTCTGCTTTCCGTCTGGCAGGCTTCAAAAGGGAGGAAGGGGGAATGGCCTTGGATATGCCCACAAAGGTATTTTCCTCGTGTGTTGCAGAATAAGTGGAAGAGGCATAAACATTCATAATATACAATACTCATTCAGTCTTTTCAAAGCTTATATTTTCAACATTGTTAGTGCCTTTTACATGGCCATTTCAAATGCGTTACCTATATGTTAAGTATTTAACAACCACAACATTTTGTTACATTTCTATACATGCGCGGTAAGCGAGGTAGTAGTAAGGTTGGTGGAGCACGCAGGAACAACCGGCTAATAAGACTGATGGCAGTGACACATGGTGAGCTTGGACATACATACTGTGCATTTTCGTGCACCATTTACAATGAGCTTCCAATGGGGTTGCATTTGTCTTCCTTTGCACTCTAGCAGCATTAGTTCAGTTATGGCATGGGACCTTAGGGTGCAGTCTTCTCGGCGAAACATATAACATGAAAACCCTGGGACACTTTTACCATTTGTGCATAGCGACGGGGATGTGGGTACTTCAACCCGAATGCCATATAAAAACATACATTCTGCCATCTTCATGGAGGTTACATGTTTTTAGTCAGAAAGGTCATGGAGAGAAGAGTTTCATCACAGGTAGTTTGCTCATTAGTATTTGGGGGCTCTGCTTTTGTCAGGGGACCATTTTACAGTTCTTTTCCACCCCGGCCCTACTGGCCGGGTCATACTGCGAACAGTGATACACTGCGGAAGGTGAAATGATACAGTGTTTGCATCTAGCACTAGCTCATATCCGTCTGTTCGTGGGAACGGGCTCTCAGCGGATCTGCCAGGGAGCCGAGGCCGCAGGGACAAGTGAGACTCTCCACTCATTCACACCCCCCTTCCTCTCGCACTTAACTGTGCACCTCCAGTGCTACTTCACAATCCTTACTAGAAAATGACCATGCTAAATTCACCACCATCATGACTGGGCCGACTCACCCCACAGGCTGTGTCAACTTTGTCCGCACTTGCCTAGGTTTAGAACGCCTTACGAAACTCGCAGCTAGAACCTTCACCACAGCCCCAGAGTGTGGCTCCTCTTTGCCCACACCGGCTACTGCTAGACTCTCCAGACGTTCAGCCCGCACCAATGGACCACACAATCCCTCCTCTCAGGCCTATTCAACATGCCCCCAGCACCACCACTTCCAAATAACCACATGGCTTCCTTCAAATGTGCCTTGATCAATGCTCGCTCCATTGGTGTTCATGCCACCGACATGCATGTTCTCATCATTGATCTGCAACTTGACCAACTGTCCATCACACAATACTGGCTCCATAGTGCATCTGGCCCACTGCGCTCACTAGCCATCCCTCCAAATGATTCCATCTTTAGGGCTAAACACTGTTCCAACTCACCAGGAGGGGATGGGGTCACCCTAATCGCAAAGTCATCCATCCCAAGGTTCGAAATCAAGAGGAGCTGGGAGCTATTTAGCTCCCGCTTGTGACCTATAAGAGCCTGGTTAGCTTGACACTAACCGCTACCAGGAGCTACTTTTGGCTCCCCAGGCCTCCAGATGCCAAACAAAAACACCCATGTCAATACAACTGTGTGCGTTTGGGACAATCTATAAACAAATATTAGCATACACCTATACAACATTTAAAACATAAGGAGTCATAAATGATGGACAAAAAAAGTTTCCATCCTATGTGGAAGTTTGATTTGCGGACTGCTATGTACTAGCTGCTCGTTCAGCAGTGGTAGCTCCTTGTCACTGGTTAGATACCCAGGAGCTGCTCTTACCTCCACCGTATCCAACCTTAATTCCAAGCCCAGCAGCTAGACGCTTTTCAACAATACTGTACTGAGCACTGGTCATGAATACTAGGAACCATTATGGTTTTCAATGGAATCGGCAAATCCAAAAAAAATAAAATAAAACAATTTAAAAAAACAGACAAAAATATATATATAGCCAAAAAGAAAGAGGAGAGGGGCGCACTCCAGTTCCCTGCACAGTAAACATTCTCGGCCACTGGTGTTCTCCTCTGTGCTCTTCACATCGTCAGGGAGGCAGTCTTAACTTGCAGCTCACAGCAAGTGCGGGTGTTGACAGTCAATGATGATTCTGCTGCAAAGACTTCTGGTAGCTGTAGTCATCAGGTTTGCAAGGAACAAGCTCACACCCAGTCCCACAGTGGGGAAAGGGGGGGGGGTGTAGCCTACAGTGAGGCACTCCAAAGCAGCACAGGTGTCACCCCGGTGCAGCACCCTATCAGATTCTGAAGAATCCACCCTTCAGTAATCCTGGAAATATGGCAGGATATATTATATATAGCTGGGGGATCATCAACTGGTCCAACGTGGAAGATGATACAAAATATGAATATTTAATCAAAGGTCTGGGAGCCCCTCCCCCGATGACGAACACGGCCAAACAACATGTTCTATGGGTAGGTTCCCACTCGGGAGGAGCTGCTACCACGTTTTAGCTCACTATACCTCACACAGGAGAAATATCCATTTGCATATCAGTCTGGTCCCTTTTTAATTTTTGTAGAACTTGGGGTTTCACTAACCAAGGGTAATCCAGACGTGAACCCTGTGTTCACTGTGCCTTACAGAGGCTCAACTTAACCTCACCAAGGAGGCCCAACAAGACCGAAACATGTGCCTGGGACTGCTGATGGTACTCTTGTACAGAGAATTGCCTAGCATTTCAGTGCTCAACTGTCCATGTGGGTGGGACCAGACTAATATGCAAATAGTTATTCCTCTTTAAATGGTGTAGTGAGCTAAAACGTGGCTGTAGACCCCTGTGAGTGGAAGAAATTCCATAAAACAGGGAATTGACCCATGTCCAGTCGTCAGATTGGCTCTCACACTCCTTTTTAACCAAATATAAATATTTTGGTGTTATTATAGATCACAAGTTGAGTAGAAAAATTATTTGGAATACGTGTGTGCGGTACAAACAAAATGTGGCTGCATTTAGAAAGTTCATGATGAAGCACTGTGGGTACACTTGTGAACCGTTAATGGACTTCACAATTTATGAATTAAGAAACGTTTTACTTGTCCCCAACAATTATGTGCTAAATTTATACTAGCCGAGTTTGGTCCAATTTTCATGCAATTTCAGCTGATTAAGCTGCAATTTACATGTATAAATAAGCTGCATTGTGACGAACATGTGATTAAGATACAAGAGAGAGTAGGCTGGATACAGTCGGTCTACTCCTGGTCTATAATATGATGATACTAATCACTTGTCAAACTATTTTAAAAATCGACGTATTAGGCAATAACAATATGCACAAATACAGTAAAAACATCTGGTTTGGAATTAGTTCAAAAAACAAAACAAGATTGACCTGCCTACCAAATCTTGTGCCCAAGATTACGTTTCGTTTGTGCCTCCCATCGACCAACTCCCTAAATAGGTATTAGAATTCCCAAACCTCAGAAAGGCAGAATTACACAAGTATGACATTGCATATATTACCGATTTATGAAGTCACTGGTGCATAGACTAAGAGCTATGAGAAACGGTTTTATTTATTTGTTTGGGACCTATCAACTAAGAATTGAATATTTGTGACTTTTAGTTTCCGATTACGAATGATGGAACAAAAATATGTTTGGAAACGGCCAATGACCGGAATTACTTTTTGTTTATTTATAGTGCGATTCATTTGTGGTATGAAGTTGACGGATTGTTGATGAATATGTGCATTTTGTTATTTTATTTATGTATTTATTTATATTGGTGATATCTGCTTATGTAAACCTCTTCACCTGAACACATCAAATAAAGTCGTATGCACATTTTTATTCACAACATATAATAGATTATAAAATCCAATATGTCACAGATTTATCAAACAGGACTTTCCATAAAATACAATAATCAAAAAACATATTTACAAACCGTCCAACGGAGAGACAACCTATAAAAACCTAAGAGCTGCCAAGACACTACCGATGTTAGCACTGCTGCGAACAATTGACCACCAGTCTTCTACTCTGTAAGTACTGTAAAGGGATGCAAAGTGCTCAAAATTGATGCCGCTAAAATCAGAAATAACAGGGCCAAGAGTTGCTGCAGCGATTCTATTGCCCTCAAGTCTTGACAAAAGCGACAAGAGTATGTGTGTTGCAATCCAATTTCAAATGGGGTACAAGTACCTCCCTGGTGGGGTAAAGGTTCAGGTGCACGCTTACTGGTAGAACCACTTGTCATTAGGCAAAGGAATAGTTTTGTGTTTAGGGGCTTCGTTTCTTCATTCAAATGATTTTGTACTTTCTACACTCCCGCCCTGTGTCCATCCAATGTTTACACCAAATGTTTTGTTTGACTGCCACCGGATTCCCGATTAACAATGCAATACTGGCGTCTACATTTGAACTAAGCATCAGGCAACACGCCTCCCAGTCCAACAATGCTTTCTCTTTTTTTGACCTTGGGGCCAAGTTCGAGGTTGAAATAAGGAATTACTGGGTGGATTCAAGCATTTCCTATAAAGTGATGATATTTTCGTTTGGATCACAGCCCCGTGGGACAGAAGCCATTGCTCGAAACGAAAACATGAAACTGGTAGCCCTTTGGGGACCCTCAGTATTTATTTCCAAAATGTCCCCTGTATGGCGACCAACATTTCCTGAATAGGTGTAAAAAAAAAAAAAAAAACAATAAAAAAAAAAAAAAAGGTAAGACGTGATTGTGGGGATCACTTCCATTTTGCTAAATTGAATTAAAGGCCAAAAGGGAATATTTAAGTTTGTGGTTCACCCTCAAACCCTGAACGGCCAAAGCAGCCATTTGGCGTTTTATCAGATCTAACCTAGGTGCCTTGTTCATGCTCCCTGTCGAGCAAAAACACTTATAAATGAAAGCAGCAACACTTTCCAAGGCAACATTTTTATAAAAACAAATTGGACGAGGTGCTGTTTCCTAGTAGATCCTAGCAGCATCAATTTAGACTTGGCTACATTTACTGCCAAGTAATTGGTCTCTGCGTATGCGTTCAAAACAGATAGCAGTCATTGGAGACCTACGGGGTTTGCTCAAGTAACACCAGGTCATCAGCATACAAGGGCTAATTTAAGGCTTGACCCTCAATCCGGGGAGGAAAAAGATTGAACTTTCATCTGAAATAAATCAAAGTAAATAATGCCAGTGCCAAGATACACCCTTGCTTGTAGGTACGAATTTGTCTAGCGAGGGCACCATCTGGTATATTCTCGCCCTCAGAGAAGTGTCTGAATATTAATCCTTTAACAAGTCAACCAAATAAGAGGGGCTGTGCCATTCTACAAGCTTCTCCCAGAGCAGAGAGTGATTAACACCATCAAATGCAAGTGCAAAAATCGATAAACACACAGATCACTGTACCTTTCATGATGGCTCCAACAAGAAAATTCAAGATAAAGCCCTTGAAGGCCGTACCCACCCCTTTGAAAAAACTCACTTGATGTGAATCAAGTCTACCAGATATTGCATTCCATTCACGTAACTGATTGAACACAAGTGAGGCAAAGATTTCCCCTGGCGCATAAAGAAGCGCAATCGTTCGGTAGTTCTTAGGATTAAGCCAATCACCTTTATATAAGCACCACTACTGCCGACTTCCATGATGGGTGCACCCGCCTTGATTCAAGTATTTCTTTACAAATTCTGTACAGGGAGTCTGCCCATAATTCCGGGCAGTTTGAGAAACATATTGGATAAGCCCACCGAACTCGGGGCAGCAGAGTTCCTACATGTCTTGATCAGCTCAAAGATCAATTCCCTTTGCAGCGGAAGAGGCCATGCCTCTACTGAGTCAAAAATGCATCAAATTGACATTCAAATTACTTCTAGCAAAGGTTAATTGAAAGTTGCTTACCCAGGTTTCTTCGGAAATAGGGGTTAGCTGAAGGGCCAGATGCAGAAAGTCAATTTACTAATGACTGACCAGAAATCTGCCGAAATACTTGTATCAATTACTTGAAGCATAGCTTCTGCGTCAGCCTGAAACAAACAGGACTTGCAAGTTGGTATCCAGTTTTTATAATGCAATTTTAACTATTTAAATTTTGCCCCCAAATATCAAGGGAATTCGGTTTACCAAGATTCCTAATATTCTGCCTAAAAGTTATTAGATTTTATTTCAAAGTTACATTTATGCTTGAACTGGGGTTTACTCCAGACTGGTGGAGAAGCAGAGAAATCCAGTAAGAAAGCGACGTAATCAGTCTGTCAAATAGGGGAATGGCCCTTAGTATTCTGCTTTATTAAGCCATGTGTTGAAATGTATAACATTCTGTGGTTTCCATAATATTTTTGTTCTACATGAGTTTAACGACTAGGCCATAAAGACCAAAGCGATAAAATGGATTAACAATAGTAACACTGCAGAACACTGGAAGGGGAAAGTGATCACTAAACCCTAAAGGCATAACATGCAGTGAAGTTGGTCACCTCTCTTCCAAGTATTTTTGGCCGCTTTATTGCCCCCAAACCACCTCTCCCATTACACAGCCATTCAGCATTTGCAACCCCCAGGAGTCCATAAGGGATTGCCAGGTGATTCGAAGCCCCTCACTCCCAAACAAAAGCCATTTAAATCGCTAACTAGGAGAATACCATCAAAAGTGATTTCCGTCACCCCTACATGCAAACAATCTAACAGAATTCTTGCTGCTGGATCACTGGATTCCAGTAAATATGTATTCCTAGAAATAATGCTACCTCTGGGTAACGCACAGGATCCCAGGTTAGTTTCACTGCTTGAACAAACATTATGAGATGACCAGTTGGAGATTGTCAAACCAATATCACCTGAAGTGCACTGCAAGTGCTGTTCTCTTGATGCTGCAAGTGCTGTTCAGGATGCAGGAAGAGGAAGCACCCCTGCATTGGCGGGCCGCAACTTGGAGGAGCATTGCTGGAAACTCATTTCCAACGCCTGGTGACGTTGTGACCCAGCCTCTTCCTACCAACAGCCAGCCTACAAAACACCACGGACACACGCACCCGGAGGTGGTGGAGGCGTCCGGACCTAGCATCCATTACTTGTATTGAATCTGATATTTACTGTTGGACACCAGTGTGCAACGGGTAAGAACGCTGTACACACAACTCGCCCACTATTCTATCGACCGTAAATACCAACTGTACTGCCTCTTTCACACCCTATTGAGCGGTGAGTTTATGTACCAAAATACAAACGTAGCATTTCTGCCACACACGGATCCAATTTTAGCGGTGCCACTCGGTACAGGCGGAATCTCACGATTTGTGTGACATCTGAACATCGCCTGCTTAGTTTACAATAAGAAAACTTTGATTCATTTTCCCCTTCTCCGCTGACTACGCAGCAAACATTTTGTACTTTCTGCCTGCCAGCCAAATGAGAAAATGGCAAGCAGTTTGAGAAGTAGTAAAATCTGTAAGGCTTTAACTGAAACAAATAATTCATTGCATAATGCCACGCCTCAATCTGCAGGAACGCTTTCAGCAGAAAGCAGTAGAAATATGCTCCTCTCCCCATGCACCATAACAAACACTTTAGAAATTAATGCAGTTCACGACATCGTTGAGCAGAATAAAAAGGACGAGGAGATTGTTCAAGACACAGCCTTTGCATTCATGCATGCTCAGATACATGCATCTTGTAACAACAAACGTGGAGAGCTTATTTTCCCTTTAAAAGAAATCTATGATTGTGAAATCTCGGTGCAAAATAGTTTTCTTAGCATGCGAGAGAGCACTTCCGCTACCTGCCCTCCCATGCCTGCGTCGGACACTCAAAAGCAGTGCGTTTCTGACGATTTCATGATGGCTCCGACCATCATGGCTGAATTGGGTAGAAAAACGCGACTCTCGCTTGGACCCCTCCACTCCTGTGAATGGAGTGGGTGGAGACATCGACAACGTTCATCACTTCAATACTAGGCCCGGTGTAAATTTCAACTTGCACAACACTTCACATGGAGTCAGGCAGCGCTTTACACCTGCCGGCGACACTGAACAAATTAACTTTACCCAATGACCCCCAGGTATGCGAGGTACATCTTGACCTGGAACAAGCACTGCAGGTTTTCTGTAGCCCTGTGGACCACAAGCAGTCTCCACTGACCACTCATGAGGCCTCTCAAATTGCTTTTATGGGTTCTACGACAGCGCTGCATGATTTTGAAAATGCTGAACAGTTGTTCCCGGTCTTAACACGAATAGTTAACTTGTTGGATAAGGGGCACAAATTAGGGATTTGAAACGTATAACAATTGAACTCCTTGCAAAAGTCAGCAAAATGGAAGGCTTTGTGTGCGGCCAGGCGATTGTTGGGGTACCAAATGTTGTTACGTCAGCAGAACACGCTGGTACCTCCTTGAGAACCCAGAGCACTCTGACTCAAGGATCCTCTGTATGCACAAAATACGCATAGACAAATCTCTGAGAAACCTTTCTCAACTTCTACTAGATCCTATGCTCAAGCTTTTACCACTCCCCCACAAATCAAAGCAATAGCGTAAATGAAGTCAATAAATCCAAAGCGACTATCAACAAGGTATGCGCACAAGTGGTTAAGCTGGAAACTACGATCTCTCAACTGTCTATTATTCTAATGCAATTCGTCAACCAAGATGGAACACACGACTCGCCTTCAAAAGGAAGGTCCCCTAGTCACACTGTTGATAGTCCCTCTGCATGGACAAATCTGATTGAGCAAGAAGCGGGATCGGGCGACCTTGAGGTTGCTAGTGCAACTGCAAACGTATGTGAGAAACTAAAGACAAAAATGACTGCATCTTAGAGCAATTAAAAGAAGTGCTCAGAGGAAATTTCAGACAAACGAAGATGTTAAAAAAAAAGAATAAAAAAAAAAACATTGCCATTAAAGTTGAGAGGCCGCAACTCCAATATTAAAAATATCTGCAACCTCTCTAATGAGGATGGGATATTAGTTTTGGAGCAACTGGATGAAGAAAGTAAAGCTGTCCTCCAAAAGCACGACACTCCATCCAAATTGGCCTCAAAAGCCAACAAAATTAACACCCCTAGAAAAAATAATCAAAAAAAAATGACGTTTGTTTTATCATTGATGCCAACAATGAAGTATCAGTGGAAATTAAACTCCCTGTGGGCTCTGTGCAAAGTATAGCTCCACAGGCACACTCAATGCACCCAATGTGGAACTTAAAAAAAACGAACCAGTCACAACTCTCATCCTTCTATCCAATAATAGAGAAATAATGCTCTGTCGAAAGATCCCCTTATGTCTGCTCACAAGGATGTTCGCATCCCCTCTACCTCAACAGCTACCCCTGATGTTAACCTAAAAGTTCCTTCCACTATACACTTGGAAGCGAGCGATATTCCCATTAAAGAACTGCAAAAATCTAAGAAATTAACACTCTTGAACAGCAGTGTTGTTATGATACAGCAGATGTAGAAAAGGCATGTTCACCAAAAACTTCTGCCAATGATCAAAACACGGAAACCCTCAATATCCTTGGATGGTTGAGTGACACTGCTTTAAACAGCAGAAGGAGACTCAACCGTTCTTACATTTTGAAAACCTTTAATCTCATCCCTGCCCGGAGACTCATACGTTCACAGGATATTGACTGGATTCAGCTAAATAACAACAACTGTATGCTGTGTCAACTGCATCTGTCAATAATAACGAAGATGCAATGGGATCATTGTGCAGATCTTCGAGCAACTGGGATTGAGTCTTCATCAATTTCAGTTGTTGGAAACGGCAACCATCTTTTTACAATTCCAAGAGCCCCCACGAACAGTGCAAACAGAACCCTTAGCAATAAATTTAAACTTAAATGTGACAGAGGCAGCTGCCATCACCCAATTAGCTTCGGTCATCAAGGATTGGTCCTGGTTGATTCCATTGGCAAAGACCTTAAACGAAGCAATTTCTTCCAAATCATCTATATAGTAACCAAACTCAATTATTTCTTGGAACCTGTGGGTTCAACAATTTAAATGCATGGATTAATACCTCATACTCTTGACCAAATCTCCATCATTATGGTTCAAGAGACTATGAAGCTGCATGAATTTGTTATCAATGGCTTCACCTCCTATGCGGCAGTAGCTAAATGGTGCAGCAGGAGGCGGCCCCTTGGTGGACTAGCCATCCTCCTCAACAACTGAACATAACCTCTAAGGTAAGAGTTGCTATGGAGGATATTCTTGCTATTGAATTTAGCTTTATCCATGCTACTCACATTTTGTATATAGTAATATCTTTATACTAGAACCCCATTCTCTTGACCAGATGTTTGACCAGCTCAATATTATCCTTGAAGACGCTTACTCTACCAATCCTTCACATTACATCATAATAGGCAGCGATTTCAAAGCGTGCTGTCTTCCTTCAAATAGGACAGGTGAGGAGCCCTCTGCTTTTCACTTATTGGCAAACAATAATGGGGATAGATGGAAAGAATTCCTAGAAAACTGGGATATCCATTTTCTGGAATTCAATCCTAATGCTTTACCCTACACCGGGTACCGAGGTACAAAAAGCGCTTGGATAGACTGCAGTTCTGCCCTTTTTGTGTCTTTATCCAACTCAGTATCCACGATAAATCCGCATTTAGGAATCATACAAGCATTGCTAATACCATCTGTGCCAATGGCTCTTCGCTCAAGATTGTGCCCTTGTTGAAGTTATTGGAGATTGATCGTCCTCTACCATCAATCAGATGGAGCTCTTATCCATGTCAAAAACTAATTAATATGATCACCAAAGAAATTGTAACCACTAATAGCAAGATTATGGGTACCTCGTGCACCAATAAAACCAAAGCATACCATAATAAAGTGACAGCGACAATGCTACCCGCTCAGATAAACTACCCACATATAACGTCGAGATTTGTACATCGAAACTCTGCAAAAACATTTGTGAATTAAAGAAAACTTAAATTTGCCAATTAATGAATATTTGAGTAGAAAGAATTCTCTGCAATTCACACAAAAATAGATGTCGCAATATCAAACATAGGTTACGCATCGCAGACAATCAAAAAAAATTATTGCCAATTTGTGTTCCAACAATAGAAGATCTGTTTGGGCTGTACTAAGAACTAGCTTCTCAAAACAGGCAGATAGGAGGCTAACGCCTTTCCTCATTATCAGCTGAAAAATGTTCTATTTTCTTCTTGGACAAGTATAAACTGCCATGCAGATTGAACAGTGTACTTGCAGCCATATGTATGCAGTCGAAACTTATGACATGCCCTTGGACGAAAGCAGATATAGAGTGGGCAATTTTGCGGTTTAAATACTCAAGGCGCCGGGTCGAAACAGCATTCCAGCCTGCGTGATTAAACATGACCCAAGCTTTTGGGCTTCGATACTTAAAATAAAATTTGACAACATCTTCATTCTCAATAAAATACAAGTCTCATGGCATGCCTCAATCATTGTACCAATCTGGAAAAAAAAGGCAATTCCACAGCTCCAGGGAATTACCGTGCTATTGCACTGTTAGATGGAATATCTCGTTTTCAAGTGAGATTCAGTCGACAGATGGGGACCCCCCCAGCCCCCAACGCAACCATTCTATCACATTTGCTGGAGAAGAACAGAAGTGCTGACTCTGGTCCCATTTATATGGCATCCCTAGACTTAACCGCAGTATTTGACTGCATTACTCGTAATGTTCTCTGGACTAAGATGACTCACTTGGATTTTAACTGACACACGATCTTGCTCTTGTCCATGCTACGACTTTCAGAGTAAGAATTAACCAACAGGGAGCAATGACTGACTCGATTCCAACCTACGGAGTTAAAACATGGCTGCAACCAGGCGGCCACCTTATTTGACTTATACTTATGTGATATGGGCACTGCATGGTCTCAGAGAACCACTTTTCCGGCTAGGCATATGAAAGATCCATTGGTTAGCATTTGTTGGTGATATTCTGCTTTTTGACACTACTCTGTTTGGACTGCATGCTAAGTTAGAGCTCTTTGCCTCATATGCCCACCAACTCAACCTGCAGGCCAACCCCACCAAATCAAACATTATTATTTTAATAATCATAAAGGAAAACTGTTGCATATAAATGGTCCTTAGGTGGCACAAAAATGGAGCGTTCCCCCCTCGGTAAAATACTTAGGGTACAACCTCTGTAACATATCCTCAGTTATGTGTAAAAATGCTCCCTCAGATAAAATCAAGCCCTTGCGCTCTCAAATGAAGATAATATATAGCAGATATTGTGAATTCTCCTTGATATGTGCCTAGTGAATCTTGATACTATTCTAAACCAAGTTCAAGGAATGATATGGAAACATACTCCCTCGTATCCCTGGCCACAAGATATAAATGGAGACAGCTAAATAATTTTCTGAAAATGTTGGATCCACCACTCAACTCCTTATATCAAAATAAAGGTGAACAACCCACATTCCATAAAAAAAAATACTAGGATGATATGATAGCACTGTTAGATAGCATCAGCCTGAAAGCCATTGACTTACGGGAAAGACCAATTTACTTAAAGAAAAGGCTCTTTGAACATGACTGGTTGCTAACCTTAGAGTCTCTCAAAATACAAACAGTACAAAGAAATAGCTAGCTTTCCCACTAAGCACATCCCTCGCCAATGGTACTTAACATGCTTTCCTAGCAAGACATGTAACTTATACTTAGGTTTCAAACTGAACCAGTTCCATACCAATGAGCAAACAATACTGGTCAAAGAGAACAGGTTTTGTGGTAAGGTAGCTCAAAAGGAATTTTTAAAACCCTTAACGATGTACTGCGACTATGTTGAGATGCATAGATTGAATATCTTCGGTAAGGTAAACTGTTGGTTTTACAGTGTGTGTAAGGGAGTGGTTGTGGACATGTATGTGGGACACAAGTACAACCTTGGTATTAACACTGATTCGTCTATTGAATATTATTAACGAGGAGATTCAGTCTAAAACCACGCCAGTCCACTGATGACATTGTTTATTGTCATCCACGCAACAGTTTATTTTGCCTATGGTAATGAATATGCTGGACAGGCTCCAATAGCAAATTGTATTGCATTCTAAATTTGCATATCATGCTCAGACTGTGTACCAATGTAGTTTAGGAATGTCCTTGTCTATATCCACCTTTGCATCCATATGTTAAATTCTAGCAATGAATCATGGTTTGTACTCGGGACTGAGATTTGGGCATTTCAAGCCTCTTGCATAAAAGAATACTGTATATGAACTTATATGCGTATAGGCTTATCACCCAGTGACGCTCCAGAAATAGAGATGGTTGCAACTAACTGAAATCTTTTTACATAGAATGGATAAGGAGAGAGTTTTGGGGGCGGCGTGGCTAACTGGCCATGGAATAGGACGTGCTGCGTGAGGAGCTCCTGATGATCCGACTCTATTTTTGGCAAATTTACCTACTGAAACTGCAACGAGCGCCTAGAACTTTGAGGATCAGTTGTCGGAAGCTGCAAGATAAGTGAAGCTCGCTGGAGAAGCTCATAGTCCCAGAGAATCGTGAGATATACATGGTTTTTCGATGCGATTGCGGGGCTGCTTCCACACCAAGATGGCGGCTAACAGAGGAAAGGCCTCAGAGGAGAAACGAAACTGATTCCCCGGACCTGCGGGACACGGCTGTGATAAATTGCCTGGAGAAGCAACACAATTGGGTGATATGGCAGAATGGTCGAATCCATGAAAGCGCCCGGCCTGACATACGCGAATGGAGCCTCGGCGATCTGACCGCAAGAGGAGACGACATCGGATGCTTGGGTGACGAGGCCTATGGAAGTTGCATGGGGAGTGGAAGGCCATAGCCCATCCGCAAGACAATCCGAAGTGCCATCTCGAATGTGCGTTTGGCGACCTGAAAGCCTGACCATTGTCGGACCGAGGACGGTGCGACAGCAGCACTAAAGCGGAGGCGCATAGGAGCAGCGAGAAGTGCCATGTCGGCGAAAGGGTTGACAGTTAAGACCAAGCAACCCACGATGGAGACTTTCACGAGAACGCAACGGACCCCCTCAACATCAGTACAGAGCGCGATCGAGACCCCCACGGAGGATGCCCCCGAAGGGGATAAGCACCAGATCCTAGAAGCTATAACGGGGCTAAGCGCTAAATGGGACTTGGCAATGGCGGATCTACGCACAGCTCTGGAGAATAAGATCGATGCTGTAGGCACAGAACTCACCCTGCTTCGTCAAGATGTTAGGGCACTTGCAGAAAGGACCAGCGGTTTGGAAAGTGGGGTGAAGATTAATATCGATGTTAGCACGAGCAATGCGAAGGAGATTCATGTCTTAAAACAACAGGTCGCTAACTTGGAAAATCGTGTGGAAGAGGCGGAGGAAGAGCGAGGAGAAACAACATTCGCGTGGTTGGCCTTCCGGAGGGAGAAGAAGGTCAAGATCCCACAAACTATGTTGAAAACATGATCCTGCAAGGGATCGGAGCTGGTAATCTCTCGCAGGGATTCACGGTGGAGAGGGCGCACCGCGCCCTGATGAGGAAACCCCGGCCGGGGGCCCCGCCAAGACCGATCATCGCGAAGATCCTGAATTACAGAGATAGAGAGAAGATCCTCAAATACTTTCATAAGGGCGGCACGATAGAGAGAGCATCCACCAACATCACAGCGTATCCGGACTACACGATGCTGGTACAGAGGCAGAGGTACAGCTATGTAGCCGTCAAAAGGAGGCTGAGGGCAGCAGGAACCAGATATATGCTTCTGTACCCGGCACGATTGAAAGTGCTACATATGAACAAAGCACTCTTTTTTGATACCCCCCGAGGATGTTGTCGCATGGCTGGACCTGCAGGGCTGCCCGGAACAAGAAGCGGATCGGGATCGGCAGGATCATAGCAAGCCCGGAACAAGAAGCGGATCGGGATCGGCAGGATCATAGCAAATGAAGATTCAGTAAGGAAAAGGACCCCGATTGTATGGAGAAGCTGTGACTAACTGAACTTTGTACACGATCTGAGCCTTGTGCTCGATTCGTACTGGAATATAGTGAGTGTAACTGTAATCGGTAACGGTTCGGCAATTGAATGTGTAATGTTTTTTTTTGAGAAGAGCAACAGAACGCGGACGACCTACCCCAATAGACTATTAGTTTCAGCGGCCATTAGGGCGGCTATATCCTACTGAGCCCCGAGTAGAAGCTCGCGCTCGGCAGGGCTAGATGTGGGGATGCCTGAGATCCAGGAATGGAGCTGGGCAACTGTTGGGGAGGGTATTGTTGGCGGAGGGGTGGGTAGTCGAGTGTGTGTGTGGTTATGGGGAGTTTAAGTTTTGTTTCGAGCCTATTTGGGAGAACCAGCTTGCGGCACGTGCGGTGCATGAAGGGACGTAACCGATGGAGGATCGGGTGGGTGCTTATTAACGACCTATGGCGGACCTCAGGATAATAACGTGGAATGTCAGGGGCCTTAACAGCTACAAGATCATGATGTATCTGAAAAGGCAGAAAATAGACATTGCATTACTACAAGAAACGTACTTGATGCGGGAGAAGTTGGACCTAGTTAAGAGAAAGTGGAAAGGGACCGTAGTGGGCTCACCATACTCTGCATATGCCCGGGAGGTGCTAATCTGGGTGGCACCGCATGTCCCGTTCAAATTGACACAAGAGGTGGTTGAAATGGATGGAAGGATGGCTATATTGCAAGGGCTGGTAGAGGGCAGGGAGGTATGCATAGTAAGCACGTATGCCCCCAACCAAAACACAGCAGCATATTTCAGAGCCCTGTGTGCCAATCTTAGTGTGTGTATTGGGAGCGCGGTGATCTGGGGCGGGGACTTCAATTGTGTGTTGGATCCAGCGCTGGACAGGTCAGATGACAGGGTGAATAAGCCTAGCCCAGCGGCGAGAGCGTTGTGGACGCTGCTAACAGATTTTGGTTTTACAGATGCGTGGAGGATGAAACATCCCACTGAGAGGCAATACTCACACTATTCGGCCCCACACCAACTGCACACTAGGCTCGATTACGTATTTGTCACAGCAGATGTGATGGCCGAGATTACTCAAACCGAGATTAGAAAACGAGGGTTCTCTCGGATCATTCGCCCCTGATCCTCGGTTGGCAATATTGCCCCCCCGAGGGCAAAAATCCCTACATGGCGCCTCGGAGCGGAGGCGCTCAAAGATCCAATCTTTAGAGAAGATATAAGGGAGGAGATTAAAAACTTCCCGTAGTGTGCCCGCAGAGTCAACACTTCCAGTATTTTCCACAAAAAAGTTAGTAAGGTGGTGATGCGGGGGGCGGCCATTGCTAAGTCAAGAGGATTACAGGGTGGGGTCTTGGCTGACCTACAGAGGGCAGAAACTGAGCTAGAAACAACGTTGAAGAGCGAAGAGGTAGACACGGAGCTGGTACTCCAACTACAGCAACAATGTGCAGGGCACTGGGAAAGACTCTGCAATCTTAATTATAAGAAATATGTCGAGAGGCAGCACGCAGGGGGAGACAAGACAGGCCGCCTTTTGGCCTGGCTATACTAAAGCGAGATCCCCAAGTCTCCGATTAGGACCATTATTAGGGAGGACGGGGAAGAGGTGGCCACGCAAGAGGAGGTTAACAAAGAATTTGTGGAATATTACAAAGTGCTGTATGGAGATGATGAGATAGGCGACCAGCGCACGATAAACGACATAGGGCTGCCCAAGATAAGCGACGAAGAGAGGGAGGAGTTAGATGAGCCAATCACGTTGGAGGAATTAGAAGAGGTAGTAAAGCAGCTGCCCACTTGTAAGGCCCCAGGGGCAGATGGGTTCCCCAGCGAATTTTATAAAGTATACAAGGAGGAAATCCTCCCCCCAATGCTGGACATGTTGAATGAAGCGTTTGAGATAGGACGGTTGCCTGAGTCACTTAGAGAGGCGATTATAATACCGCTGCCCAAGCCCAATAAACCGGAGCACAGATGTGGTTCCTACAGGCCCCTGTCGATGCTCAATCAAGACAGCAAGATTCTCACAGCTGTTCTTGCGAATCGATTGCGGAAAGTGATTGGCAGACTCATACATCCTGACCAGACGGGTTACGTCCCAAACAGGAACATTACACACAACCATAGGCGACTTCATCGGGTGGTCGAATGGGTGTCAAAAACGAGGGTGAGATGGCAATAGTGTCTCTAGATGCAGTCAAGGCTTTTGACTCGGTCAAGTGGTCATGGCTATTGGCTGCTTTGGAAGGGTATGGAATGGGGCCGTGCTATATCAGGTGGGCCAAGATGTTGTATAGTGAGCCGCTTGCCAGGGTCCGAACTGGAGCGGTGATATCCGAAAGATGGCAACTTGGCAGAGGCACCAGACAAGGGTGCCCCTGGTCCTCGATGCTTTACATCTTGGCCCTGGAGCCTTTGGCAATATGCCTTAGGGCACAGTACGAGACGATTGGCATTGAGGTGGGAGGGGAACGACACTTGATATCCTTGTATGCGGACAATCTGTTGCTGTACTTGCAATACCCAGAAGAAAACCTCTTATACATACTTGAAGTGATGGAAAGGTATGCAGAGTTGTCGGACATCTCGGTGAACCCCCAAAAGTCTGTCATATTCCCATTAGGTAGCTATAAGGGGATCCCTGCAGGAGGTCTACCGGTGCTACAGGTACCGTGGGTAACGCGCTCTTTTCGCTATTTGGGCATAGATATATATCACACGGCGCAGGACGAACACAGACACAATACGGAAGTAGCCGTTGAGAAAATCAGAAACAGCATGCAGTTCTGGGCCAGATTGCCCTTGGCGATGATGGGGTGGGGGGCTATGCTCAAGATGGTAGTTCTGCCCAGGCTTTTGCATTACTTTAGCAATATCCCACACATAATACCCAAGAAGTTTTTTAGTAAATTGAACAGTATGTGTAGGGATTTCTTGTGGCACGGTACCCGAAATAGGGTGGCGTTCTGGAAACTGCAGAACTTTTATGAAAAAGGAGGTATCAGACTGCCCCATTTTGAGGTTTATTATTTGGCGGGACAGTTGCAATATGTGGCTAAGTGGCTCTCCGATGAAGTGACCCCTGAGCACAGGGTGCTTGGGCAGGACTGTGCCCCTTTTTACTTGAAAGAAATGATCTGGCTGTCCGAAACTGACATGAGGGGGCGCCCTGCGATGTTGAAGCTGGGGCGGAAAATTTGGCGTAGGGCTTGTCGCCTAATGGAGGTCCCATACCCGTGCCTCCCGCAGGTACCGTTGGTTGCTTTAACAGGAGGGGATGATCAGCTAAGGGCGATTGTTAGGAACTACTCGGAATCGGTGGGGCTGGCAACGCTAGGCAATGTTTGGCAGGAGGGATCCATTAAGGAGTTTATAGAACTCAACGAAGAGGCGGGTCTACACACGGGGCAATATGTCACAAACATTAGATTGGTGCGAATGATTAAGAGCACCTGGACAGAAACAGTTCTGATAGAAGAACCAGATGCAGCTTTGGAAGCAATGTATGATATGTCTGAAGGGGGTCATGAGATCTCGAGACTGTACGAGATGGGGATGGCTAAGGTGGGTAAAGATTTGACGCATCTGAGACTGGACTGGGAGATGGAAGTGGGGGCCCCGATGGAGGACGGGATGTGGGAGCGTGCCCTGGGCTACCACAAAAAAAGTATCTAGAAATGCCAGATTAAAACAAATTCAGCTATATGTAACGCATAGGGCATACATGACCCCCTTGAGGATATCTAAGTTCCGAAACGCTGGCATACAAGCGTGTCCTAAATGTAACCTGGAAAACGCTGACATGACACATATGTTTTGGTCGTGCCCGATTATTAGATGCTACTGGAGTGATGTGCCGCAGAAACTGGCCGATAAAGGGGTTACTCTCGTTATAGACACCGCTTGGGCCTGCTTACTGGGCGGGTTCCCTAGGCCACGGAAACTCAAACAAATTGAGAAACTAAGAAATCTGGCGTATGTGCTTGCGAAACGTAGGATCGCCATGGGGTGGAAGAAATGCCACAAACCTAAGGTGGATGTATGGTGGAAGGACCTACAGAAATGGGCGGAGGCTGAAACGGTGGCATGGCAAGATGCGAGTAGCCGGGCTGATGAGGGGGAGGTGGGCACCCTATTGGCCTGGAAAGCGCTAATAACAGAATTGTTTGAAGTAACATCAAACCCAAAAGACTCCGAAGAGGACGAAACTCGGCCGCATGTGCCAAACACTGAAAGAGATGGACAAATAGGCTCACGGGGGGAGGGTGGGATAATGGGAGCAGTGATTACGATCACTTGATGTGCAATTGAACCATTACGATTGCTGCTTGTTTGGTTTTCATTTGTATAAAATCAATAAAAGAAATTAAAAAAAAAAAAAAAAAAAAAAAAAAGAGAGTTTTGGAATTGCAGAGACCCATAACTAGATGAAGGGCAGATGTTATAAGCACCATCTACTGGAACACTAACGGTTTATGATTGTAAAAGAAAAGTTCATGGCGTGGAGTTTATGTACTGAATTAGTAATATGCGACAAGAACAATTTTTTATATATCTTGTATACCTCAGTTGTCTGCATAAAACTGTTTTAATGGAAAAAATGTATTTGATCATTAGAAACCTGAAATAACTTGGTACCTGAAGTAACACCCCGACCAGCAGTTAAGTTATTTGTAAGTATATGCCAGGAAGACACTGGCACGTCCCCTCATGCCAGCATAGATCTCCAACTGCTTAACACTGCACAACTTGGTGTCCCTCTTCCTCCGCCGAACCACCTCTGGTCATGGGTCTCCTCTAGCCCGCAATGCCTCAGCTGCTCATGACAGCACAACTTGATGTGCCTCTTCATACACTGGTTTCACCTCCGGCCACCGGTCTCCTCTAACCCGCAAGGCACCTTGCCCCTCTCGTGCGTTGCCACCACGAGCCAGCCCTACAACAACAGGTCGTCGCTGGCACCGTGCAAACTCAGGACAGAGCCTGAGAGCTCCTGTCACACCAGACTCTCAGCTATGCAACTCCCAGCACAGCACTGAGATGGAAATACGTCCTTCCAGCACCGCCCGCTCTGCTGGAAACACACCCAGATGGAACAACTGGGGCTAAAACTTGCTGTCAGCATCAACCTGGGATGTGAACTCAACAGAGAGCGATGTTCCTAGCTCTGCACTGTCCCCTCCACGACAGGATCCCATTCTCGTCGCCAGTGAAATAATTTGGTACCTGAAGTAATACCCGGACAAGCAGGTAAGTTATTTGAAAGTATATGACAGGAAGACACCGGCACATCCCCTCATGCCAGCATAGATCTCCAACTGAAACCATTAGACAGTAATTCAGAACATAACACTTCAGCACTCCACACTCACTGACATCACCACATTCCACCTCCAGTGAGGTCACCCACACTCAGACACATTACAACAAAACCCCCCTTCTTTCTTCTTTTTAAATGCCAACTTCTGTGAAGTTACGTAGTAATTTATTGTCTTATACTGATATATGTTGAAAATCGTTATTTGGTTGTTCTGTCTTATTTGTCTTTTTGTCTTGAAAGCTTTTCTGCAACCAATGTAATGACTAAAAGAAATTTAAGTTTGTGAATTGAACTAAAAACAACAACAAAATATATATATATCATTACAGGCGGCCACCAGCAAGCCGACGGTCTGCCCGCTGGCCATTTAATGGCAGGGTTGTTCGAGAGGATCGAGTAACCATCCACAAACGGCGGTGAAGTTAGCCAGGACTCTTGAAATTAAAATAAATAAAAAATAAAAGGGAAGGTCAAATTATTTCTGTTTGAAGCCATGCTGGTTGGAAGAGGTGTGCAAACGTGCAAGTATTCCAAGAAAACAATATTGCACCAGAATGGAGCAAGTTAGCACATCCCTATTGGTTGCTTACTTCCAATGGTCATGTGAACAAGGACCAATTTTCCAATGTGGTTTAGTAAGTAGTCTTATGAACCTGTCTGCCATGGACCATGGTGGTCCTACATTCGCGTGCATGTAATTTGCAAAGATGGAAGCATGGACCAGCCCTTGGCAGACCTATTCCCCTCCTTCAGACTAGCTGGTTCGCCCAAACATTGTCCTATCTACCTCTGTGTGGCTATTTTTATTGATACTTGTTTGTTAAGCAACTGATCTCTATTCTGATTATTCATATAAAGCTATGTCATAACTGTTGCATAGCAAATTCGTCTCAGGATAGCTCAGGGGCAACGTGCACGCCTTGGAAGCAAGACTACACAGAGCGGGTCCGTGCTTAGAAATCTTGGGGTATTAAGCACTTTATAAATAACCAATTACAAAATACCCCCCCCCCTTACTGATACTTGCTTGTTAATCAATTGCTCTATATTTTGATAATTAAAAAAATGTAAACATACAGTTTCAATACAAAAACTTTTGTTTCTACATTAATATCTCAAAAATCCACCTAAAATTTCAGGAAGCAACTGCCCACATGAAACAAGATCCAGCACACTCCATTTAATAAGGGCAAGAAGTGTGGAAACAGTTTAGATTTCCAGTTTTACCAAATGATATCCTCACAATGTGCCCCGCACATTCTGTATTAAGTATAAAAAGCTATGTTATTACTGTTATATACCAAATACTCCCACCCTTATTGATACTTGTTTAAGCAATTGGTCTACATTTTCATTAATCTGTATTATTTATAAATAAATAAAAAAAGCTATGCTGTCCCCGTTAGCATGCCAAATACACCCCCCTCCACCCTCCTAACGCGCACCCACGTACCTGCAGCCTGACATTCAACATCATGGACGCGATGACGTAGAGATAGGGGAAGTTGATGCGTAGCTTCCAGGCCAGGTCAAAGAAAATGAGTAGCGTCCTAGAAAGTCCCTTTGAGAAGACCCCGTACGAGCGAACCGCGGCGGACTGCGAGAACCTGACGGCTAGTTCCGACAGGGCCGCCATACACAGCCACTCCGCCACCTTAGCGCCTGGCGCGCCGCTTCCCGGCAGCGGCGGTGGGTTGGGTGGTCCCTGGCTCCCAGGTACACCCTGACATGGTTTTATAGTTACTGCGACCGGCACGGAACAGTTGCCTCTCCTCCTTCCATGCCTCCAGTGATGATACAGCTCTGTTAACAGCTGATCATTCCTCCCCTCCCCGGAAACAGTTCCCAGCACCTCTTCCTGCTTAAGGATGTGCGCTCAGCCCCTTTCGTCGGTCGTGGAAAAGGGGGAGGGCTATGGTTGGAAGTTGTTACGGTTGGTGCACCGCTGGGAGACGGGGTGGTACGGCTCGTAACCTGCTGTGAGCGCGAGTTTCTCGGCTGCCCCTTTTAAACAAGTGCGCGGCGGAAGCCGTTAGTACCAGAGTTCCACGGGAGAAGGGCCTGGAGTCGGAGGGTGGTGGTCCACCACCCTCCATCATGGCAACGTGAACAATGTGACCGGAATTATGAGAGTTCTGTGTTCTTACGCATCTAAACATTCCTCCCCTGCAGGAAAATACAATTGCTGTTGTATTTAAGTGAAATGCATCTCTTACCATATGCGACCGCTTTCTGCTGCTGTTATTCTGGATTTTTCCTCCTTAGATTTGGAACAGTGCAGTTTAAAACAAATACAAATAATTTGTGTTCACAAACGGAAGAGAACAATATCAGTAAGTAGAATTTACGGCATACGCCAACATGTTATCCTGGCCAGGTTCTAGACAACTTTGTGCGCGTTGCGTAACAACAGAATACGCCTTTATTCAGACCCCCTAGTGTGCACAACTGGCTTTCTCAGAGTGCCGAACGGGGGGTGGGGTTAATCGCATGACTTGAGCAAGGGGACGAAGGAAAATGAAAACGAAATGGAAAAAGTGACCTGGTCATGGAGGCGGGGGTCTTAGAGAGTAAGTACTTTGACAAGGAAGAACAGGACCAGGAGTAATGAAGATTACCGGTAAGTAATCCGCCCCCCATCGCACCCATTTTTTAATTTATTTTTTACATTTAGAAAGCGCACAAAGCAGCCCTTGGGTGTCGTGGCGCTGTTACAAGGAGCCCATGTTAGGTTATTGCCAGCAGATGAACATTTCATTTGCAAGGGCAGAGGACTGCAACATGCATTAGGTACCATTTATTTCACCCAAATTAACAAAGTGCTTTCATGTTATTACCTTGTCTATTTATCTTCAGTTGCTGTCAAATGCCACATTCACAGTCTCTCTGCTTGTACATCTCTCTCCTTCTGTCTTTAATCTCATTCAAAATCGTTCCACCGTGGTTGTCCAGGGAAGAAACACACGTGCCTGCAAGAGATTAATTTCAATCAGAGATCCTGCGGCCATTATCTATGGTGTTTACATCAGCAAGATGCAACATGGAGAAACTGAATGGGAGTTAAAGCTGTGCAAATGAGACACTAGAAGTAGAACACTATATAAACTTCACACAACTAAAGCCACTGGTTGTGTCACTGGTGTAATAATGGATTTTGCTTGGATAGGAAACCGCTACCATTTCGGGCTAGACTCTAACGAAGTGTGTCACATTAGCAAAGCTCTCCAGCTTCGTGAGGCCATGCATGAAGATGTCATCTTGTCCTGTTTTTGTTTGGAATTCTGAGACTTGTGTTTTCCTAAATATCATATAAGAAATAAAACTACAAGTCCCAGAGTACAAATGGAAAAGACAGCTGGATGGTCTTCTCACACCTGGCCACAGACAATTTGAGAGCACTGCATTCAATTATTACTGTATAATATATAGTGCTTCAACAGTCACTTGCCTCACTTCTGATTCATAGCAGAAGGAGATAAGGACCCAAGCACTTACCATCTATTCCTCACACTCTTAGTAACTTCTTAGTAGAGGCCCGTAGCAGGTCACCTGACAAAAGTTCACACAAAGTCTTGGGAGGACAGCTCAGGGGCAACGTGCTCCTTAGAAGTAAGACGCCATGGAGCAACACAGGTTCGATCCCTGGGTCAGCGCTTAGAAACCTTTGGGTGTTAAGCGCGTTATTAAATAACCTATCATATCGCAACATTCGATGAACTGTTTTTAAATGAAGTCTGTTAACATCAAAGATAACTCGCAGATCAAACCCGTTTGTCTGCCTATCAGTGCATGGCTCAGGTAGGGTGCGTTAGAGTCCGCTTAGTGATCCTGAGTTTGTGGTTCGTTTTTTACCCATCATCTGCTGCTAAATCCGAACACCCTCTGCAACGAGGCAAGATCCGTACAGGTTGTGAAAAATGCATCTAGGGCAGGGCTCGGGTATGCTCATAGTGAAGGCATGTGCAGTGCCACAGAACATTGGTTGGCAGGGCCAGCGGCACTCTCGCCCTACTAACTCGATAATGCATGCATGTGTAATACAAAAACCCCCAGAAATTAACTGTTTGCTTACTCTACTGCGGCTCGGGTCATTTTCTGCCAGGTCGCCTCCCACACTGTAATGTGAAAGAGACGGGTGCCGGCGTGACTGCGACTGCTCCTCCCTTTAAGCCTCTTTACCCACATTGCTGGTCCTCTGTTGGATCAGCACACCTGTTACACACCTATACGTTTTAATGAGGCATGTTACGTGTGCATTGAGCCAAAAGAGGGCCAGCAATGATCTTGTGCAAACTGTTTTTTACTTATGTAATGAAATGCGACTGACTGCTTGAAGTGGGATGTATTGAATTACAAAAGAAAACACTTGGTGGGCCGCATATCGCGGGCTGGATTTCCATATTTTGGGCCATTTATTCCTAAATCAAATAGTTCTAGTTGGCTATTAAACTTAAAGAATTATTTCCGATGCCCTTATTGTCGCTGTCCAGTCAAATGGTCGAATATATTTGATCGAATGACAAATTGGTCGAATCAATTTGGTCGAAAAAAAAAAGTTTGAATTCTTTTTTTAAAGTATTTTTTTTTTGCTCTAGTATAGGTAAAAAAAGATGTTTTAACACCAAAAACGGGGGTAGGGGGGGGACCCCCCAAAAAAAAAAAAATCGACCATTTTTTCGACCAAATTGATTCGACCATATTGTAATTCGATCAAATGCATTCGACCAAATGTCTGGTAACCCTTATTGTCCTGGGATAAAAATAATGCCTCACAGAGGCTCTGCTCTGTTTTGTGTTATACTAGGGTGCTTTTCTCCCCTCGCAGGATTCTCAAACTTAGGTGGCCCGGTACCTAATACGCATTACTGTTTGCTCTGATTTGTTATACTAGGGTGCTTTTCTCCCCTCGCAGGATTCTCAAACTTAGGTGGCCCGGTACCTAATACGCATTACTGTTGGCTTGCACTAATTGTGGTAACCTGTGCTTGCCGCTCACTTCCGGTCAGCGTGCTCTCGTTTCGTCTGTCTCCCCCCCCCCCCCCACCTCCCTCCCTCCTTACTCCATGGTGCTCTCCGTCTCGCCTATCTTCTCTAACTGCTTCTCCATTGACTATCCTGCTCTCCTCACTAAATCTGGTAGGAAAAAGTTTAAAAAGGACATCCTGGTCTCCAACCCAGGCCCCCCTATCGCTGACACCTACACTAATGCCTGCTCTAAGGAAACTCTCACTGACATCCTCTTTTTCGTGCCTTCGCCTGACCTATGGACCCTTCATATGGTCTCTGTGCTCTCTCCTTTCTCCTCCTCTCCCATTAATGGTGGCACCCGTTGGGATGTCCTCTTGGCCCCCTTCCGCTCCTCTAAGGCCATCATTAATGTCTACGCTAACGGGACCGTCTTGGTCCAAGGCCCTCAGGCCAACCTTCACCTCTTCGATAGACGCTTCCCACTCCTCATCAACTTCCTCTCCTCTCCTGCTGTCCCCCCTCCTCTATCCTTGGCTACCTTGCCTTTACCCTCCCTCCCTGCCCCCTCTTGTGCTCCTTCTTCACCTCGTGCTCGTGCTCCTTCTTCTTCACCTCCTTCTTCAATACCTCCGCAGGGATTACCTCTGACCTGTACCCCTCCCCGGAAGTTCTTCAAGGATGGCAGCCTTCTCCACATTGCCACACTAAACACTCACTCTGCCATCAAGCACTCCTCCAATATCTGTCACCTTCTTGAGGAACTAGACCTCGACGTCCTTTGTCTCACTGAGACATGGTTCACATCCAGCTCTGCCACCAGCTTTGACACACTCCTACCTGACGGATACAAGATCCTCTCCATGCCCAGGCCCAACCGTGCAGGGGGTGGTGTTGCCCTTATCTTCCCTGAGTGGATTCCTGCCACTGTCACTCCTACGCAGACCTACTCCTCTTTTGAATGCCTTGTCTGCCGACTCTCTCTCTCTCCTAGCCATTCCCTTACCGTTGCTACTATCTATCGGCCACCTGGTCAAATTTCCTCCTTCCTCTCTGAGTGAGCTGACCTCTCCTCCGCACTCCTGTCCTCAACCACTCAACTCCTCTTTCTTGGCGACTTTAACATCCACCTTGATGCCTCCTGCCCCCCCCACTGGTCTCTTTCGTGACCTCTGCGACTCTCTCTCACTCTCTATTCTCCCGTCTGGGCCTACTCACTCTGCTGGGCACACTCTTGATGCTCTGATCTCTTCTGACCTTCCCCTCTCCGTCCCTCTCTCCACTCCTCTCTCCTGGAGTGATCACTTTCTCCTATCCTCCCACCTCACCCTGCCTACCCCACAGGTAAAGCCACCCTCCTCACTGCCACCCACCTTCTCGGTCATCCGACCCATGAAGCGTGTGTCAGTTGAGGCTTTCGCTGCTACCTTCTCGCCCCCCCCTGCCCCTTCGGCTGACTCCCACCCTGACACAGCCCTCTCCATGCTCCACTCTGCTATATTTGTTACTCTTGATTTCCTTGCCCCCGTCATGAGAATCCGCCTGAAGCCCAAAGCCAAATGTAACTCCTGGTACGACTCGGATCTCGCCACCCTAAAACGCAAGTGCAGGGTTGCAGAGAGGAAATGGCGTGCTTCATGTTCATCCTCTGACAAACTGGCCTGCCGCCTGCTCCAAAGGCAGTACCGGCTCTCCGTTCTCACCAAGAAGAGAGCCCTTATCCAAACCCGCATCTCTGCGGCATCAAACAACTCCGCCGAACTCTTTAAAATCTCCAAGGAGCTGGCCAACCCTGTTGCAGTCTCTACCTCTCCTGTCCCCTCCCAGGCCCTCTGCACTGCACTGGCCTCTCACTTCATCTCTAAAACTCAGGACATCCTGTCCTCGCTCTCCTCCTTTCACCTCCCTCCCTCCCTCCCTACCCGGCCCTTCCTCTGGCCCTTCCGCGGTCACCCCTCCTCCCTCTTTCTCTGCCTTTCCACCTTTCTCTGCTGACGAGGTTTCCAGACAAGTCCGATCTATGAAAGTCTCGTCTAAACAGGTTCACCCCTGTTCCTCCAAAACTATCAAGGACCACATCGACTCCCTGGCTCCTGCCCTGGCTGACTTTTGCAACCACTCCTTCGCCTCTGGAGTCTTCCCTTCCCCCTTCAAGCACTCCCTTGTGCACCCTCTTCTCAAGAAACCCTCTTCCGACCCCTCCTGCCCGGCTAACTATCGCCCTATCTCCATCACTCCCTTCCTGGGCAAGCTCCTGGAGAAACTGGCCATCTCCCAGCTTAACCTCCATGCTGAATCTGTTGGTAGTCTTCATGACCATCAATCTGGCTTCAGAGCTGCCAGAAGCACGGAAACTGCTCTCCTGAACATCCGTGAAGACCTGCTCTTGAACCTTGATTCCAACACTCCGTGTGTTCTCATTCTGCTCGATCTCTCCTCTGCCTTTGACACTGTCAACCATGCCATCCTGCTCAACCGTCTCCGGGAAAACCTGGGTATCACTGGTCAGGCTCTGGCGTGGTTGACCTCTTTCCTTTCAAATCGACCCTCCCAGGTCCAACTGGGGTCCTTCCTCTCCGACATCTTTTTCTCCACCTGTGGTGTCCCCCAGGGATCTAATCTCTCTCCCTGGCTGTTCAACCAGTATCTGGCACTCCTTGCCCACTGCATCGCCGCTCTCTGCCCTAATTTCCAGTGCTATGCGGACGATACCCAGCTCATTTTCAGGCTACCCTCAGCCTCCCCCTCTCCTTCCCTCATCTCTGACTGTCTGTCTGCTATCCAAGAATGGTGTGCCGCCAATGACCTCTGCCTTAATGCCAGTAAGACTGAGATTCTACTCATCGGTACTCCCACTCCCTCCTTCCCTGTAGCTCTCTGGCCTGCCTCCCTTGGCCCCCTCCCTGCTCCTACCTGCAAGGCAAAAAACCTTGGGGTCATCTTCGACTCCACACTCTCCTTCTCTCCTCATATTTCTGACGTCGCCAAGAGGTCACACTACCAGCTGCACCTCCTCAGAGGTATTCTTCCCTTCCTCTCCTTCCCCCAGAAGCTCACTGTCTCCCGAGCCCTGGTTCTCTCGAAGCTGGACTACTGTAACAGCCTCTATCTTAATCTGCCTGCCTCCACTCTCCGCCCTCTGCAACTCATCCAGAACAGAACTGCGAGACTTGTCCTTGGCCTCAAGCCCAGGGACCGTATCTCTCCAGGACTGAAATCTCTACACTGGCTCCCAGTGGCTGCGAGGATAAAGTTCAAAACCCTCTGCATTGTCCACAAGGCCTTCTGGGGCCTGGGTCCTAAATACCTTCAACTCTCTCTTCCCAAATATCTTCCTTCCCGAGCCCTTCGCTCATCCGCCTCCAACTCCCTCAGGGTTAGCCGCTTCTCGAAGCAACGAGCTGGGGGTAGATCTCTCTCCGCGGCAGGGGCCTCCCTCTGGAACAGCCTTCCTGCCTCCCTGAAACTTGAGGAGAACCATCTCCGGTTCCGGAAGCACCTCAAAACCTTCCTCTTTGCTTCTGCTTTCCCTCTCCCCTGCTGAGCGGCTAATTAATTTTCACTGAAGCTGCACTGATCCTGCAATTGGACCACTCTAAACGGCCTCAGTCCTGACACCTGGCCTAGTAGGATCGTTTTCTGTCTCCCCTTGTACCCCCCTCCCTGCCTCGTCGCGCCTTGAAACACTTGTGTATAGGCGCGTTACAAATACCATATCATATCATATCAGAGTAAGCTCCTTCATTTAAATGATTTGTTTCGGTTTGGATGACTGGTGTTGTAGGCAAAGGCTAAGGAATTGATCTCTGGTTCCCCTGAAGACTCCTGCCCCCCCTCCCCCCGAACGCCATACTAAAAGAAATCTTGATGTCCACCTGCGCCAGCGACTTCGCAATATCTATCATCAGCACACTACTCACTTTGGAAATTTCCCAGCAGAAATCAAAACCTCTTGCATCAAGCCCCTGCTCACAAAGTCTTCACTTGACCCTCTTGTCCTGACCAATTACGGACTCCTCTCATACGACCGATTTATAGCTAAACCAACCGACAGAACGTCATACTATCAGCCATGTCTCTTCGCAGAATCCAACCAGATCAAAATTGAGCATGGAGCAGCGGGTAGAGGGCATATACGCACTCTTCTCACACACATAAACTGACCGTTTTGATTTGCGTCGCACTACACTGTCTTGACCGGTTCTTCAATGCCATATAGCAAGCACATCTCACTGTGGAACTCGTCTGGCATTCCCCCCCCACCCTGGACAGGGCTACACAGGCTTGCTGGCAGGGAGAGCGGACTAATATGCTAAGTGACTTGTACATGCTGGCAGTCTTCATAATGTTACAAATGCTGACCCGAGCCCTTGCGCCACTTTCTACACTACACTGCTACAGATTGCAAGTTGCAATCCGCACTAAGTGGCCCAACTTCCCTAATGAACCAACAGAGGATCCCATGCTTACCTATATCATCCACTCGCGTGGGTGCTGTCACATAGAATCCATACTTTACACATCACTTCTTGAGGCTGCCCCCGCAACGACGAGTTCCCTCCGAGAGAAATGGTCAGTCGACCTTGGGATCTATATCACTGATGATAATTGGCGCGACATGTGCTTTGACTGGCACGGTCCCCCTCAGCTCCCGGTTTCGTCTATTGCAGTTTTAAAGTACTCCATAGGCTTCACTACACGCTGGCAAAAATGGTGCATATAGATGCTAACAGTGGCCACTGTCCCAGGTGCAGCGCAGAGGCAACTGATTACATACATATGCTCCCACGCTGCACACATTTGGGCTGGAATATGTGACCCAGCCATGGTAGGGATGTCGCTGGAGCCCTCCCCTCAGCTATCCCTTTTCGGTTTGTGTTCAGGGATATACTTCAACGCAGATTTGGCAACCTGGGCTTCCTGTTGGCAAAGCACTGTATACTTAAAAGTGGACCGGTGGGTCCCCACCTTCAACTGAGTGCTGTCTATCTGATATTACTTGGGTAAATGACACAGAGGAATTGTACATATCCACACTCCATGGGACATCGAAACCTAAAGACATTTGGGCATACTCTAGGGGATATTTGCTGAACCAACCACCTGCTCATGTAACCACTTGAATCCAAATGATGCTCAGTGCATAGGGGCGCTGCTCTACCTGTTGCTGCCATCCTTTTTTCCTTTTTATATGTTGTAACCTGCTGCAGGCTCTTGTGTTTTGCACTATATCGCAAAGTTGACTGTCCCATGCTGCATCCTGTGTTATGAGCACCGTTATAATCTATTATTTATCAACGTCACAATGCCATGTACCTGTAGTAATGTTAATGCAAAGTTAATATGTGAAAACAGAATCAAAATATCGAGGCTCAGTACCCCAAAAGGAAATACACCCTACACGGGTTACAAAGGAACATACACAGTACTTTATTTTATACTGAATCCAGTTACAAAAACAGAGCAAAATCAGATAGCTATCGGCCCTCAGTATAACACAACGAACTCCAGCGTGGTTCAGTGTGTTCAGTGAGAGACGTTGTACATTAGAATGCATTCGATTTTTATACACTTGGTGGGCGCGATGTCCAGCCCCACTTCGGGTTAATATTCCTTTTAATACATCACCGATCTAGGGTTCGTGCCAAGTCTCAAACAACCGCATATAACTGGTTTGCCTTTAATACATGTATCAACAAGCCTATGCAATAACTGTGTATTCTAAGATTTTTCATGCAGGCCTTCTTAAACATTTATACAATGTAGTTAAACAGATGTTCTACGTTCAGTATTTGAATACATTGTCTCAACATGTGCTCGTGGATTAGTTTAATTGCACGAGTAATCCCTCTACACATAGGTCAACAAAGGACAAGGTCTCAGTTCACGACCTCAACAAGTGGCCTGCAGGCAAGTTACACATTAGCTATGTACAGAGGTCAGGACGGCCATGTTGTATTCTGGAATGACATTGTCCACCATTTTAACTCACAGGGTGACTTTTACACAACGAATCCTAAAATGGCGGCTTACCTGGATTTAAGGTCAGGACCTTGCAACATGGATTTCTTTCGCAAGCGACTTTCGAGCAGCTTGGCGTAGGCCAATATTAATATATTTATTACAATAGGAGGCACGATATACTTTCTCTTTCGACAAATATTCTAATTTTAAAAAAGAATCCAACCAGATACTCTACTCCGCCCAATCTGGCTTCAGACCTTTAGAAGGAGCTGAATCCTTCCTAGTTTCCATCTGGGATGATCTTTAAAGACACTCCCACTCGGAATGCTGCACCGCCCTCATCCTACTTGACCTCTTGGCAGCCTTCGACACCATTGACCACTCCATTCTCACGGACAGACTTCACGCTCTCGGCATCAGAGACTCGGCTCTGAAGTGGATATCCTCCTTCCTTTCCAACAGATCCCAAACAATACACATGCCTCTATTCTCCTCGACTCCCCGTCCATGGCGTGCCACAGGGTACCTCACCCTCCGCACTCCTCTTTAGCCTCTACCTGAGCCCCCTTCCTGCACTCATTCAACCTCATGGTCTATCGTGCTATAATAACACAGACGACACCCACATCTTCAAAATCCCTAAAGGTCCCTCTACTGCCTCCCCCGATCTCGCAATATGTCTCTCAGAAATCGAACATTGGATGACTGCCAACCACCTCCTACTCAACCCAGGCAAAACCAAGGTCATTCTTTGTGGGAAGCCCGTCCTCTTTCCCCAACCCACCTCGTGGCCGCCCTCTCTAGGTCCACCACCCACCACTTTCAACACAGTAATAAATGTCAGATGCATTATGGACACAGACCTGACTCTAGCACATCACATCAACTTTGTGACAAACTGCTGTTACCTACACATTCCCATTCTCCAACAGTCTTATTCCCTATCTGACCTTCCCACGCAGAATCTCTGCGATCATTGTTATCCTTTCACGCTTAGACTACGCTAATGCCCTATACCTGGGGGCCCTGTATCACAGCCAAGAAAACTCTGTGTACAAACACACTGCTACAAGACTCCTCCTGGCCCTAGGCCCCAGAGAACACATCACTCCCGCCCTGCGTGTCCTTTACTGACTTCCAATCGGGTGATGATCCACCTTCAAGGCAATATGCATCACCCATCGAGCTCTTCACAACATAGGACCGGAATACTTGCAGCATACATTTAAACGCTACAGGCCCAATAGAAATCTCAGGTTAAGTGCATCACTTCTTGTCATCTCAGTGACATAATTAACCCGAATGGGGTTTTTCCTCTTTCTCAGTCCAAGCACCCACCATCTGGAACTCAATCCCATTAATCATCTGCTGTATAGAGGACCACCTCGCCTTCAGGAAGGCTCTCAAAACCTTGCTCTTCCCTTTGGCACCCTCACATACTTAGCCCACCTGGTGCGCAAACTACCGCCCATCCCCTCAAGGGAACTCGGGTGCACCTTGAGGAGTCGATGCGTTGGGACACAGCACTCCCCAAGATTGTAAATCAGCCAGGCCTTGATGATACACCCTGCTAGACCATATCTAACTATCTGTCATTCTTTCTTCACTCAAACTGTGGGATATTTCCTGACCCTTCTCTTTTGCCATAGTTTATTCCCTCAGATTTTAGCTAGACATCTGCAGATTTTGTACCGTGCCCATTTATTCTAGATCGGTATTTACTGTAGGTGCAAACGAAATAAAAACCAGACGCAGCATAGCCACTGCACGCTTTCACAGTTATGCACTTAGGCACCTTTGTATTCATCAGAGAGAGCACATAGACAATCAAACTATCTCATAATTAGTATAGTGGTGAGTATAGAAACATTGGTGGTAATCATTTGCATTGAACACATAAAACAAACAGGAAAAACACTTTGCATCAATAATTCCTTTGTATTGGCATACATGGTTTCCCTCTAACCTAAGACATCCTAGCTGACACACACTGGCTATGAAAATAATGCATTATAGCTTCAATTCTCATTTACTTCCCCTTACCCGTAGCTAACGTTGGGGTAGTAGCAAGACTAAGAGTTTGTGAGATTATGGGTTATGGAGATTGTGACCCCTTCTGTGTGAAAGAAGCAACCGCCAGCTACTAAATTTAGAATTCAGCTACTTCACTGGTCACTCGATATTTCAGCAACAGAGGAAGATGTGCCTTCTGTGTCAGTTTGAGACCAGACCAATTACAATAGTCTGCAGAAAAGGGGTCCTAACTGATTAATTGAATGATAATTGCCCTATTCATACTCGCACTAGGCACTTTGTTTTTTTTTTTTTGGAACGATCAGCAAGCCCTTTTCCAGCTTTCCAAGGAATCCCTTCTGCTGCTACACCGGTCTCCAGAGAGACAGCTATGCAGCATTGCCCGTCCTGCCTCTTACCCAGTCGGCTCCTCTCTCGCCACAGCCAGCTAGCAGACCCACTGATCAAGAAAATACCAGCAGAACCAGGAAGAACCCCACCATCTGCCTTTCTCCCACTTTTAAACACGTGTCCACAATCTACCCCCCTTCCATATGGCTTCTATGGATTTCGAACATGTTCCCTCCTATCCTGTGATTGTCACCTGTTAACACCGCTCATAATTTCCAACACCCTTTCATAAAGTCACTTCCAATTTCATCACGTGCCATAACCTTTCGAGCACTTGCCAGCAACTTCCTGCCTCCCTCTCATGTAACTTTCCAGCCCAGGGTAAGTGACCTTTGGACATTATTTGGACCACACCACCTCTCAATCATATTGCATCTACTTCCTCTCTCTTCCTGTTCCACACAATGCACGTTTTATTCTGAAGGCCCGTTCTCTATTATCAGCACACACTGCCTTGCAAGCACCACTGTTCAGCATTCACCACTGCATTATTTTACTGAAACTGGGGATGAATAACCAGCAATGTTCGAGTGCCTGCTGCATTGTTAGTGCACACAGGGTCTGTGGCATAAATATCTAGCCCACACAATTCACCACTATACTAGCTGTTAGCACCCAAAGACACCCCCCTTTATTGTCACTAATGCTAAATGTTATTATTACACACAGCATATGCTGCACACATTCTTTAGTTCCTAACCCTCCCATCCTACAGATCTCCCCTTTCTGCCAAGGACAGTGATCAAACATGGGGACTCTGCAGAACAAATCACTTCTTGGACTAGAAATCATGTGCCCCATGCAAGACATTTTTCATGTTGTCCAACCAGTTGAGAATGTGTGTAGTAATGTGGGTAGGTGCTTTGCTTATATATGTAAACAATTGCATTATGTGAGTTCTTTGACCCTGTCAACAAAGGTTGTCTTTTATCCATAGATTGAAGGTGGACCAAAACAAAACAATGATAATAGAGTAAAGGGGTACAATGACAATAGAGTTAAAGAATAAAAACAAGGTCGTGAACAAAGTAGGGAGATCGGGAGAAATTGTCCAGAATGGAATCAGCATCTTTGGGATTTAGTATATAATATGGAGACTTCATAAAGAGGTATTCTATTCCTTAATATGAATGTAGTGACATCTTGCATCACTAGGTCTAATGCTCACCCCGGTTCGAATAAAATGTGTCAATTTGCCGGAGAGGCCTGTGTCCATGTCACTAAGTACATTACACCCAAAATATTTTAATCGCACATTGCCGTCTTGTCATCTGGTTTTCTCCTCTGACCGCTGGACTCTCCTGCCTTTTTCTTCATCCTATGGATTTCTCTTTGTCTTGGGGACTGCTGCATGGATATAGGCTCCAGGAAACCTACGTGGAGGAAGGCGAATTAGCCGTTTCTAAATAGAGGAGATAGACAGGTTAAGTACCAAGCAGCAACAGCTTTTCCTTTACGATGCCTGTGCTCTTCCCCCTTAGAACCAGACCTTAGAATGTTCTATTTTTTTATATACATCTTTTCTATATTACATATACATGTTTTCACATTTTGTGTCACGTTATTTATTTTTCACATTTACACCTTCACCTTTAATTCATTCCTTCAAGCACACCTACTTACCTGCTACAATGAATCCTTTTACTCCCTTAGTGAACTATCAAAAACAGATTTACTCACCTTGCTTCTGATGTGATCATTGCACCTCTTATTCCCTACTGGCTTCCCCAGTCTGCTCCATTCTTTGCACTTCATGCTTCTGGTGAAACGGTTTTATTTGATTCTCGTGGACAAACTGTTACAAAGCCAGATCACCTTCCTTTATCATTATTTATTCTACACTACAGGTGAAACCAGGTCCACAATTTTCAATGTGCCAAGCCAGGATGCCGTCAACTTAGAATTTTTGCTCTTCCCTTTTATAAAGTTAAACTTATACACTTGATCACCTATTTCATACTGCCTAACAGAACAGATGGCTTCCTGTCATAGTATGATTTCACACCCTCAGTTGCTCTTTATAGATTGTACTATGCAAATGTGTGCTGCAAATGCTTTCTTAACTCTTCCACATACTCATGAACTAGGGATGCATTCACCAAGATGTGCGCATTGGTCCTATGCAACAAATGTTGGGGAAGTACCATCTTCCTGCCTGTAATAATCTCATGTGGACTGAGATTTGTAGACTTTGACGGTGTCGCTTTAATGGCCATCAGTACCAAAGGGAGTTGCAAATCCCAACTAGACCCTGCTTCATCCACAAATATTTAAAGAATGTCAATTATTGACCAGTTGCATTGTTCCACCCTGCACTAGAGGACGGGCATGACGAAAATATGTAACTTCTTTTTTACCCCTAGAATTTGGCACATCTTGGTCATCACTGCACTGGTAAAATGGCTTCCACGGTCCGATTCTAGTTCCTGAGGCAGACCAAACCTAGAAAAATGTATGGTTTATTAACCACATAGCTGCAGTTTGTGCACTACAATCAGGTGCAGGTATGCATTCCAACCATTTTGACATCAAATATGTAACTGTTAGCATGTACTTGTTTCCCCGTGATGATTGTTGGACTGGGCCAATGAAGTCAATTTGCAAATCTGACCAGGGAAGTGTCAAACCTCTTATTAATGGTGCTCTATGTGATGGGGAGTGGGGCTGAAATTACGCACACACCAAACACCCTCGGGTATACAATTCTATATGCTGGGACAAATGCGGCCAAAAGGCATATTCTTTTAATATTTCCAATGTTTTCTGCAAACCTCTCTGCCCTGCTGTTATCGCATCATAGCGTGATGTAACATTAACCCCCGAAATGATACAGGGACCACCGATTTGATCTGACGTAAAGTGGATTTTCAGATCTAAACTGCTTTTTATTCTTCAACCCTGCCCTCACTTCCTTGCAGTCCTCCTCTGTTAAGAGATTCTGTTCTATATCGGACACATGATTGTACAAAATGCCTATGATTGGGTCTTCTTTTTGTGCCATATCCTGATCAGGTGTGTCAAAGCTCCACTGCACCACTGGTTGATTACTTTGAGATTTGGGACCTGTTGCCATGTCAACCTGAATCTCACAGAGCAAGCATTTGCTTCTGTATGAAGGGGTGAGCAGCAACCTGTAGGAGATGTGAGCATGAGATATTTACACCTTACTGCACACATGTGCAAAATGAAAACCCAGGGGGATGATTGAGGAACTCTCAAGTGACGGCCTATGGCAGACCTCAGTATATGCAGGTTGCCCTGGGGGGAATTTGGCCCTCTGCTAGGATAGGTCAGACTTGACGACTGGCAGTTGTACTGGTGCACCTGATTCAATAAACAGACAGTCTTGTTTCATTTGATGAGCTTGATCAGATTTTGGTTATATAACTGAATTTGTGTAACTGAATCTCTGTATCACATGTATAACATTACACCACTGTGCCCCTAGAGGGGGACATCCTCAATTCACTACATGAAATAAATAACTATTTTACATGATGACATTCCATTACCTTACATAATAAATAATTAAATAGCACCAATTGGGTCATCTGGGCAGAACGGTTGTGGGACGCAAGTTCATTCACATAATTAAATAGCATCAGTTCGGTACTCTGGGAGGATGGGTGTTGGGTGCAAGTTCATTCACATTTGCCAAATAAATAAATAGTGAGTCTCCTGGTTACCCTTTCTGTCACCATACAACTCGTAATGTACCCCAGGTCACGTTAGGAGTTCTGGCCTCCCTTCACCTGGTAATCACAATAGGCAACACCAAAACCCCTTAGAACTACGGGTAGTTGCAGACTACCACATAGGCTCACAACACATTGGACCAAAACAAACACAGTAACAACTACACAGGACTTTACGTAATTGCTACTCCATGGTCAGTGATGTGTGTAGTCTGACTTGACTGCGCACCACCAGTTACCCAGAGACGCTTCTTAGCTGCTGATGACAAAATATGCGGCAGGTGAGAGAAATGGCATCCAGCCTGTCTTAACCTATAAAAAACACAGGGTTATGTCAACGCAAGGCACAAGAATGACATGCAGTAAACCTGTCCTTCTCCCTCACTTCATTATCCCAAAGTGTGGTGTGAACCGCTATGCAACTAGGCTGCGCAACATGAGGTGGAGTAATCTAAGGGAAAAACAACTCCTGGTCCTGATGGCCAACTATCTTTTTTTCCTCTTTTGTCCCTCCGGACTCCTGCCTGGCCTAGAACTCCCTCGCCCGAGGAAAGAAAAATAGATGAAATGTGTTAATTCAAAATTATTCAAAAGTATTCAGGAGCTGACTGTGAAGAGTCTAGAGACACCCTGACTCGAAGAAATCTGTGGAGCAAGAGGCTAGGTAATCATAAGAAGCCACACAGTCGCGCTCTGTTTGCACCCAACCTGGGTTGTGTAAGTTCATAATTTGTAGAAAGCAGGTAAAAACATTGCATTCAAGTATACTCTTGTGTAATAAAAAAATCAGAGCCATAATTCTTCATCACGAAAATGTTTATCCATAAGGTCTGTCTTCAAATTGAATTCACTAATCATTTCTTAGTGAGGAAGTAGTCCACACATGCACCATATGTGATTCTATTGCCAATGCATTTCAGAGTTTCCTCCTTCATCAGGGCAAATCTTGTTTAACACAATTAAATCAATGGTATAACAATAGTATAAGACAGTCAACAAAATGTAATAAAGATTGCAAAACATACCATGTTCATAATGGTGTCAAAATGTCACGAAACCCAAAAGTGAAAAAATAAATAAAATAGCAAGTAAGTTAAATAAACCTGGTTACTGTCTGAAGTAAAGGAAAGAGAATGCTTCTCTAAGCTGATTACCTGTGTGAATGTTGAACTGTGTAAGATGCAGGATCCAGTACTGATGTTTGCTAAACAGCGTGATTGCCGTATAGGACTTGCTAATGCGGCAGGAAGCGCCACAGTGATTTCAATCTGTGTTGCAGAGAAATTACGAGTTAGTGCTCTACATGAAAATTGATATTTGTCTGTTTTTCAGTTTGTAAATGGACCCACCTGCCGGCGAGGACAGCTTCTCCTTTTTCTTTCCCTTCCGAGATCGATGTGAGCTCTGAATGCGCGTAGCATTCTTTCTGTAGTTCCGTTGTCATGGCAATGGAACTACTTCGAGTGCTCGTAACCGCGTTGTGGACGCCAGGGCGAATACGAAGCGCGTAACTATACGAGTTTGTTCCTCTTGGTACAACCATCAGCCATACTGATACTTGTAAATTGCATAAAATGTAAAATAGTGTGTGCAATATGGAAAATAGCGAGATGCCAACGCATGGCAATTGGCAAAATGTAAGCTTGTCTTGATAGTGCTACGTGTTCTGCTGGAAACAGAAAAAATACTTCAAAAATAGTCGCAGTTCCAAAATAAAAAATGAAATTAAAAATAAAATATAAAAGAGAAATAAAAAGGAAAACTGTGTTTTAGTGGCTCCCTGGTCAAACTGTTTATCCCTAAAACTATAAAAAATAAAGTAAAGATACAGTGCCATGGAGATAAAAATAGCTAACATAAAGGTAATTAAGTTATTACCTTTATGTTATCTATTTATATCTCCATGGCACTGTATCTTTATTTTTTTTTATAGTTTTAGGGATAAACATGTTATTCACAAATATTGTGAATAAAGTCTGGGAAAGCTATCAAGATTGCAGGAGCTTGAGAAACATGAGTGTGCAATATCCTATGAAAAGGTATTTTTTTAATGTATTTTTATTTGCTTTTCAACAACAAAGGAATCAGCAGTACAGTGGAATACATGTCATACATGGCATAAGTGCAAAAAGTGCATTATTTCCCCATCTGTTAACCATGCCTCAACTCTAGTGTGCGTGATCTCTCATTACAATCCAATTAGGTCTACACAACAGGATTTGCGATCAAGTCCATCACAGTCCCAGCATGCCACTAGTACCTAGCCCAACCAGGTCCGAAGATCAGAACAAAACAACAAGTAACCAAAAACCCTTGCATGTGCTAGCCCAGTGTACCCCCACCTATGCCCACCTCCCCCCGTTAGTCCCCACCCGGCTTCCCAAAAATCACTGACCTCCCTCTGCACACTGCGTGGTGCCAAATCACCATCTCTGCCTCCGTCCATCTCTTCAAATCTCCCCACCACGCCTGTATTCTGGGACCTCCAGCAGTCTTCCACGCCATCGCTATTCTGCACTTTGCCAAGATACATATAAGATCCTTCATTCTGTCAAGGTGAGCTTCCGGTCGCCTACAGGGGAACATTCCCAGCAGGCACGCCTCCGGCATCCAATCATGCATGACTATCCCCCCTTTTGACACTCTAATCACCAGGCCTGACCAGAGCATGTGTACCATGTCTGCTGTTCCGCCTGCACATCTGGGGCATTTATGTTCTTCCGCTTTGAGCAACCATGAGATTGCGTGTGGGGTCAGGTACGCCCTATTTGTAACATATAATTGCATCAATTTAATCCTGGTATTTCTGGACACCTTCCGTGTGTATATCAACGCTTTAGCCCACTCCCCATCTGTGAAGGCCCGTCCAACCTCCTCCTCCCACTTGGCATGTGCCCTGAGTTCCTATGTTCGAAGTGTATCCATTAACATTTCATATAGCCTGGTAATTTCCAGGCTATACCAAATGTTAATGGTCCCCCTCCAATAAGTCATAAAGCGAGTTCAGAAACGTGTCTCCCTCCATGCCCTGCCTGAATTCTGACCATCTGGCCTCTACCGCCTTGAACACCCTGTGGTATGTCAAGAACTCGCCCCTGGGGATATTATACTTCTACATCAGTTCAGGGAAGCTCATCAGTGCCCTGTTGAACAAGTCCCCACATTAATAATTCCATTTGGTTCCCAATGATGTCTGAAGCTACGGACCTCACATTGATCTCGTCCACCTATCGGGGACTAATAACAATTCAAACATTGTGAATAATGGCTGGGAAAGCTATCAAGGTTAGGGGAGCCTGAGAAACCCGAGTGTGCAAATATCCTATGAAAGGGGATTATAAAAAAGCACACTGTGAAAAACCTGAGGGTTTTTACCTTCCCACTCCCAGGGGATCCTCTAAACAGGTAGCCAGGGAAGGGCCATAGCTTTTGGATGCTGACCCTGGGGGAAGAGTAGCAAGGGAGGATCACCTGGGTCGAGGGTCCTCTGGGATTGGGGAGGGATTACCCAAAGGTGAGAGATGGTATCCACACTTTTCAACCCCCCCCCCCCCCACCCGACATTCCCTCAGCCTATATGGCTTACTGTTCCCCAGACACCCACTTTCCCAATTCTTTGGCGAAAGGAGTGGGACGAGGAAGAGGAGCATTTCACCAGTATACTTTTCCTTTCCAAAACATCACAGTGCCATTAAAACAACAAATCCACATTCGGAGGAACTCTGCTATTTTCATGAATATCCCACTAACAAGTTCAGGCGAAGCCAGGCACTAGGTGAAGATTTTATCCACCTGAAGCATGTTAATACTCCACAGGTGTATAAAAGGAGTAGCTCTAAGAAACAGACAGAATTAGTTGGATCCCAAGAAGGAACCATAGTCAGAGAACGAGCTGACAGGCAACAAGAGTGCTGAGATTCTGAGAGCACGTGGTTTGAGAAGGCTAGATAAAGCATGGAGAAGGAGCTGTGTCTCCAAGGAGCCAGAAGGGGATTGTGTGGCATGCTGATCTCTGAGGGGAAAACCTTGAAGAGGTGCTCGTTTTCCTGGGCCAGCGAGGAAGCCCGGAGTGTCTGAGGGGCAGGCGATGAGCCCCTGACCTTGACATGACATAACCTCAAAAGCTACGCTGAAGTAATCACAACCGGTGAGATGGGAGCCCGATTAGTGAAAGACGAAAACACGAGAGATAATTTGTTACAAGTAAAGGACAAGGCTAGGCTGAAAGACGCACTGAAGAGAAATCTTCAATTGTCCATTGTGAAGTGTACTGTGAAAGTGATAATTGTGAAAGCAAAGGAAACAAAGTAATGGAGTGGCCATGTGTACATTTACACGTTGACGAAAGACTCTTTTGAAATTGAACCACTCTTCAAAAGTGCAAAGGAACTATGCGAAGCTCGAAGTAGGAGCAAAATAGAAAGCATCAGAGGGGAGCTGTGCGAGATAGGAAGAGCGAGCTGAAACCCCAAAAGAAGCAAAAGAGGGCCTGGGGAACGACCCTGTTTGTGAAAAAGTAAAAAAAGCTAAAGAATACCTGGGGCATGACCCTGTTTGTGAACTGTGATAAAAGTGATAGAGTGCCAGGGGCACGATCCCATGAAGCTAAGGGATCAGAGTGGTCTCGCACAGGGCTGAGTAAAACTGTGCGCTCTCAAAAGTCTTTGATATGAAGAGCCATTGAGTCATTAAGAATTGTTGAACTGTAGGAGAAGGGAACCCTGGTGTTGAACAAGAAAATCTGATGTGAAGAGAAACCATTTAACTGTCAAGGTGTTGGAATTGTAGGGGAAGGACACCCCTGACGAAACCACAGCAAGAGAGTTTTGGGAAAGAAATATTGTGAACTGTGAAATTCCTGAGAGAAGGTGACGAGAAGGGCTTCTAAGTCTGTGGAGAAAGGAAGCCCTTAAAACCTGAAGGAACTTTGTGGGAACTATTTTAACCCAAGGAACTTTGTTGCAACCCAAGTAACTCAAACTTGGGGAAGGGAGCTGTGGGACAGCTCCAGTGCCATCCTGATAATATTGTGACTCACTGTTTTATTTTGATCCAATCCTGTACATATTATTGTTCTAGAAGAAAGTTAGGGCAAGCATAGGTTTGACACAGACATCTTTATTATTTTGACTGACATACACTTGTCTACCTTTTGACTTAGTTAAATGGTTGAGACTACAGCCATTTAGAAATAGGGCCAGTTAGGAAGTCTCCAACCTCTTTTCAAGTTAATAAAGGTTTTACAAACATTCTTCCTTGTGTCAGTGTCTACCATTTGATACCATGCCTACCTCACAAATCATATTGTGAATAACGGCTGGGAAAGCTATCTGGGAACAATATCAAAGTTACGGGAGCCTGAGAAACCAGAACGTGCAAATGTCCTATGAAGAGGGATTGCAAAAAAGTACACATATTGTGAATAACGGCTGGGAAAGCTATCAAGGTTACGGGAGCCTGAGAAATCTAAGTGTGCAACTAACCTATAAAAGGGGGTCTGAGAAAGAGATATGAACACTTTGAATGAAGGATAAGAAAACAACGGAAGGAACAGAATTTTGATAGGACAGGATGAACCGCTAACCTATCTGAAACAACTTGGATAAAAGAAAATAACCCGTATGAGGATCACAGGACTTTGGAGGGGGGACACAACACCTCGAAGGAGGAAGTGTTTTTTTGTTTATTTACAAGAAATCCTGGAGGAATGGAAATGTGCACAACAAGAGACAGTTTTATTTAATAACATGAGAAAGTGAACCCCTTAATGTGATGTAGTGTAAAGCATAGATGCATTAACCCACTGAGCTAACCATATTGCACATTACGCCTATAGCTTGCTGTATTAACAGCTAAGACTAATAGCTTATTCGAAGAGTGTACTAAATGCTTATAATCAGAGCTTTATAAATGGCTTAGTAATGCTTAAGCAGCGCTTAGATATCAAGCATAGTGAGTTATATTAAACGTGAGCCCTCCTGAAGTTGCTTACAGAGCGTTAACTGCAAGCCTGTTATTGGGCCTTCAGCTTCCACTTTCACAAGAAGTTTCACAGTACGCCGACACTGGGTTGCACGGGAAAGGCGCAACCTTGGTAGGTGCACATAAGAACCACATTCCTAAGGAACAAACAAACGCTTCCCAGCTATAGATGTGTGAGGGGGAAGAGCGCAGAGCAAAAATTGATGTTTCCATTGAAAACATGTTTTGGTTTTACCGCAAAGTTTCTAGCAAATTGCGTCACTCTGATTGACAGGACTGCCCAATAAGAATGCATACCACATTAATCGGTATGGACTCATCCGATGGGCTTCTGCTGAGTGCACACTGCAAAGCTCCCGGAACCAGCAACCACTCTGGAGCAGGGGTTCCTAGCAGTCAAATCCTACCTTCGTGCTGCTTCTATCACAAACTTCTCTCTTTCTCACCTTTTTTTCCTTGCTTGTGGTCTTCCGGGATGTGGTTTCTTTCTTCTTCACTGACTGGGACTTGTACAGGCTGGAGCTCGAGTCCTCGGGTTCCAGCGTGGAAGCCGGACGCCTAGCCGGTAGCGTTCGATTTCCAGGAACAATGTTTATAAATCCAGGAAGGAGGATAACGGGAAGGTAAAGGTTTGGAGGGGGGTTCCAGGATGAATGAAAGGAAGGATAGAATTCACGATAGCGCAGAGAACAAACTCAAACAAACGTCTAGCAACTCGTAGCAGTAGAGTTGGGACGCGCAGAGCCGCGGGGGCGTGCCTGTTTTCTAGGAAGCTGGAGGCTGCGCACAAAGGCTAGAACGCAACGGTTCTGGTTCGTCGGCCATCTTGGATGAGTTACAGAATTTATGCTGCGATGCATCATGGACCATGAAGTCCAGAACGGCCGGATTCGGCTATTCATGACAGTATGCCTCTGTTACGCTTTCCTCACCTTCTACCTTGCACCACACACAGGCATCCAAAACAAGTAGGGGTCACACTACATTACCTACAGCCCCCCTTCCCGTCGTTCACAGGGGGAGGGTGTCACATGAGCAACAGGTTCACCCATGGGGCCATCGCATCTGTATGCAAGCGCACAGGCGAGGCATTCGCTCATGGAACTCTCCGTTCCCTCGTTGGCGTCTCCCATAGCGCCTGCAGGATGGCATTTGCGGACAGCCGCTTCCGCGACATAAGACGCTGAACTCGCGATCACGTGTCTCCCACGCGGGTCACGTGATGCACTCACCTGTTCCTCTCGCTGGTCATGTGACACGGAGACGTTCCCTATTTAAACACTGAACTGCCCGCGAATCCTTGCTTCACAGCTGTTCTCAAGAGCTCTGTACGGCGATCAAGATACTTACCTGTTTCACGGATTTATGACTCGGAATTCTCCACGGACTTGCTCTGGTTTTGTCCCTTGGTTGTTTGCTATCTCAGCAGATCATCAGACCTCGGATTGTTAACTCTGACTGCTTTGGATTAACCTTCCTGGATTTGGCACTTTTCTGTTCTTGCTACTTCTGAACTACCTGGTCTTCGGTTTTGGTTCATTCAAGACAGCACTACAGACGGGTTGGCTTGGGTTCGTTCCCAGGCCTTTGCTCCTCGCCCCTCTGCCATCAGGGAACCTGCTCATGTGCCCCTTCAACGGAACAACACCCTAAGCCCCTGGGGGGGTACAGCCACACCATCTCCCTTGCAAGGTAAGCAATTCATGTACATTTCAAGAGTTCTTATCTGTGCTCATCTGGTGCTAATTAACGCTTTCCTTTGCAGCAGTCTTGGGGTTATCAACGTTCCCGCGGTTCCGGGTTTCGAGGATCACCCACCTGTGGCCTCAATGACTGCATAGGGAGTAATCCTGTATTCTCTCACTGTGGTACTTGTGGACGGAGGTATTCATACTTTTCACGACCATCAAAACCTGACAGCCTCCTCCTGAACCCGGAACCACCAGGTTTGCCCGGGTGTATTCGATGAAACCTTTGTATTAGACGGGGGGCATTCATGTTTGAGACTGGTTCCCAAGTGCGCTCGCTGGGGGGGTAACCTTTCCACTCTACCAAATATTGTAGCTGGCCTCGTCTGTATCTGGAATCACATATCCTGGAGACTTCGAACTCAATCTGATCATTGATGAGCACAGGATTAGGTCTAGGAATAGTCTGATAGGATTGTACATATGGTTTCAATAAGGAGGTATGAAAGACCGGATATATTCTTTTCCAGGATTCTGGGAGCTGAAGCCGAAATGCCACTGGGTTAATGATTTCCTTGATGGTGAAAGGTCCGTAATACTTGGGAGCCAGTTTATTGGGCCGCAGATGTCGAGGAAGGAGTTTTGAGGATAGCCAGACTTCATCACCTATTGAATAAGAAGGGCTAGGTCTCTGCTTGGCATCTGCACATCGTTTTACAACTATCCTGACCTTTTCCAGGTGTTCCTTAGAATCCCTTCAAACGTTTACCAATGTTTCAATCCAGGAATCAACTGCAGGGATGTGGTAAAACAGATGGTAAAACTGAAGGGTGAAATCCTTGACTGCAGAAGAATGGAATTGTCTTGATGGCCGAATGGTCTGAATTATTGTAAGCGAATTCGGCTACAGGAATCAAAAGCGACCAATCATCCTGGTCCTTGCTCGCAAAACAGCAGAGGTACTGTTCTAGGGTCTGGTTGACTCGTTCTGTGACCCCATTGGTCTGGGGATGGTAACCTGAAGACAATGCTCGCTAAATGCCTAGTATTTGGCATAGTTGTTTCCAGAACTGGGAAATATACTGAGGACCTCTGTCGGAGATAATCTTGGAAGGTAATCCATGGAGCCTAAATATGTGTTCGATACATTTTCCAGCAAGTTCAAGTGAGGATGGCAATTTAAACAACGGTGTGAAGTGCGCTGTATGGGTAAACAAATCGATGGTAACCATTATAGTCGTATATCCCCGGGATGGGGGTAATTCCACGATAAAATCTGTGGCGATGATTTCCCAAGGACGTGTTGGTAATGTAGGTTGATGCAGGAGACCGGCAGGTTTTCTATTGTCATGTTTGTTTTGATTACACACTGCACAGGATTGGATGTAGGTTCTTAGATCAGCAATCATCTTTGGCCACCAGAATTGCCTCTGTATGAGATGAAGGGTAGTAGTAATGCCTCGATATCCTGAATGAAAGGTGTCATGACAGAGATTCATGATTTTGTCTCTCAGACTTTGTGTGGGAATAACCAGCCGTTTGTCCATGAAGAGATAACCATCCTTTGTGTTTAAGATCCATTGATTATTCTGGGTGTATTCTTTCCAGAGATCAGAAGAAGGCGTATGAGCACGAATGTCTTCCAGGAGAGAATTAGCTTGTGCCATAAACACGGGTTTAGGAAACATCTTGGGAAAGGCCCTGGCTTCGACAGGTTCGTAGTCAGGACGTCTGGATAGGGCATCTGCGACAATGTTATTGTTTCCAGGAAGTTGATGAATTTGGAACTGGTACTGGGCGAAAAAGAAGGCCCAACGGGCCTGGCGACTGTTTCTGCATTCCAGGGACTGTAGTACTTGCAAGTTTCGATGATCTGTACGTATTTGCACTGGATATTTAGCACCCAGGAGTAAATGGCGCCAGTCAGTGAAGGCTTGTCGAATGGCCGCAACTCCTTCTCCAGGACAAAATAATGGCATTCACTTGGCGTCAAAGTGCGGGATAGGTAGGCAATCGGATGTTCCATCTTGTCCTCAAATTCTTGTTTTAAAACCGCCCCAATGGTATAGTCAGAAGCATCTGTTTCCACCAAGAAGGTTCGATCTATGTCGGGTTGAGCCAGGATGGGACCTCCCATATATATTATATGCCATTTTTATTTAACAATAAGCGAATGTGCTCTAGCACCTTGAAGCGTCTCTTATGCTAGATGGGATTACCAATAAAGATTTCAGACCAAATAACCAGACAGACTCAAAGAATATGGCAAAGTACTTCTTTATTCTCAATTTAATAAAGCAGGGCAAACTGGCAGACATCGGACTGATGCTTGCACACTCAGACACAAACTTTATTACACAGAGGTTTTATACCTCAATATGCGACATCTATGACGTCATCCTACGTGGCAAACTGTAAAACCTATTGACGGAAGGGAATGGTTAGGGGAACATATGTACTTATAGAATACATATGGGTTAGTACACATTCAGCTGGCTCTTACCTGTAGGACACACCTCAAACTACCTCTAAATGCGTATAATATTGATTATAGAGGACAAAATGGCAGTGGATTGGTCTATGCAACATTGTGTAGCAGGTTGCCCCATAGATCCACTGATTGGTTGCCATTCCAGACAGACTCAAAGAATATGGCAAAGTACTACTTTATTCTCAATTTAATAAAGCAGGGCAAACTGGCAGACATCGGACTGATGCTTGCACACTCACACATTGCACAGAGCTTTTATACCCCAATATGCCTCATCTATGATGTCATCCTACGTGGCAAACTGTAAAACCTATTGACAGGAGGGAATGGTTAGGGGAACATATTTACTTATAGAATACATATGGGTTAGTACACATTTAGCTGGCTCTTATCTGTAAGACACGCCTCGACCTACCTTTAAATGCCTATAATATTGATTATAACAGACAAAATGGCAGCGGATTGGTCTATGCAACATTGTGTAGCAGGTTGCCCCCTAGATCCACTGATCGGTTGGCATTCCTGCCCAACTTTGGACTTTTGGCTCGGCTAGCAGCACGTAAGCAAAACGAAACCCAGGTGCTTGAGTCAGGTCGGATTAATCCCCACTTTCCCAATTAGTCCATCATCTCTCATCAGTCTGACCATGAGCCAAAATGTTCTTACACAAGCCAACGTGCATTTTCCTATCATGGCCGTCCTTGCCACGTTATATTTTCCTCTATAGCAAGCTTCTATATGTTTCATCTATCTTGTGTTGCTGCGTATTTACAATTATTGGTCAGCACGTTACTTTATCTTCTTTTGCATACATGATTACTTTATCAGTTTGTACATGTTTCTATTGTCACTTCAGTTACATCATCACTCTTAAGTATATCGTTTCAGTATGTCTTCGTACATCTTCTTCATGACATCACTCTGCCCACGTCTGTCATACGCTGCGGGGGCTGGCATGTTTGGAGCAGGTGGCGCTTGGGCGGCCATTAGCCTCCCCCGTCACGCTCACACGCAGCCCACAGTAACGGTCTAGTCTTCCGCGGCTTGCGGCCGTCGGAAGCCTTTTCCGTTGCTCCAACCCGGAAGCCTACGTGTTGCAACTTACTCGCGTTAGGCTTTCAGGTTGGTGCGCTCAAGATTTCTCACCTGCACTTAGTGCTTCGTTCCCCCCAGACTTCCAATTTTCTCTGTGTCTGCGTGCTCCCTGCTTCCCGTCTCCTTCCCACCTTTCTTCTTATCCCCTGTGTTGCTGTTGTAAGGCTAGGCAGCCTCCCCTTGTTCCTCTTTTTTCCCCCTTCTTACCTGCTTTCCTCCGGCTTTGCATATTGCTTCCCTTTGCCTTTCGATCAACGTCCTTTGCATACAGGGAGGTCCTTCTGGCTTTCTCTAGCTTATCCGGTCCATCCTTCGCCAGTTTCACCAACCATTTACTGCTCTGTGGAAGCACCGCAAGCCTCAGCCGGATAGATTTTTTTCATGCCTGACGGTTTTTTCCCCTGGACTTGTTTGTTCCGGAAGAGGCCCCCCCCCGACCACTCACCCAAGGGTCAGGGTGGCGTCCTTCCGGGGCAGGCCCTATCTACATAAAAAAAAAAAGGCACTGTGGGAGAAAAGGTTTGGCGGGAAATTGGATCACGAAGCCACAGGTGAGGAAGAGCGGGAGTGGCGTGACCAGGAATCGGGACCCGAGGTGACAGACCTTTGCAACGTCAAATAGAACCTATGGCTACCCCGAGCAACTTCAGGAGCTGGTAACAGCAGTCCAGGCTAGGAATATGGAGTTACAGAATGTTAAGGCCGAAAATGTGCCCTGAGGCAGATGGTTACTAATCCGAACCCCGAGAGTCTGATCTGCCTCCCATGGCATTATCCTCAGGCAAGTTTGACGGTACCTCAAAACGCCTGAAGGAGTTCCTGGAAGCCTGTTCCATCTACTTTGCCTTCCGTCCTCAAACCTATTCCAATGATCATACCAAGGTGGGGTTTATGATTTCTAACATGATTGGGAATGCCCTGGCTTGGGCTATCCCACTGGTAATGAACAATAATCCTGTACTCCGAGACCATGGGGCTGGGGCCTTTTTGACATTACTCAGACAGACCTTTGAGCAGCCTGAAATCACCCATCTAGCTGCGGAAGAGCTCCCTGACGTTCAGCAAGCGACCAGTGATTTACTTTCTTATATCTCCATTTTCAAACATCTGGCCACGGAGGCGGGGTGGCCAGAACAAGCCCAGTACACTATTTTCTACCGTGGCTTGAAGGAGGAGATAAAGGACGAGCTGGCGCGCATAGCCCACCCCACTACCCTATCGGATTTGATGTCTATCGTGCTGCAGATAGAGTACCATTTGAGCGAACGAAGAGCTGAAAGAAGGAAACACAAGACCCCATTCACTCACACCCCTGGAACATCTTCCTTACCTCCTATGCCAGCCTCAAGCGATAAGGAGGAACCCATGAAGATTGGGTCCACGTGGGCACCCTTGACGCCCGAAGAAAGAAAGCTACGCAGACACACAGGACTCTGTATGTATTGCGGATCCAGCACTCATCTTCTCCATTGCTGTCCTGATGTACCGCCCAAGCGGGCGGGAAACGATTGACCTCGGACCTAGTGGGGATGAGTATCCGAGGTCTCACCCCCAGTCCCTATGTGACACTGACAGTGGCAACTCAAGCCGCAGCTATGGACTCACGCCTCATGGTGGTCACGATTCAGTTGGAGACGCAACAGGCAGTACTCACTACCATGGCCCTCATCGACTGTGGAGCTGCAGGGGTGTTCATGGATACCATTTGGACCCACAAACAAGGTCTCTCACTCCTGCAGCGTGAAGACGCCCAAAAGGTGGAAGCTGTCGAGGGCTCCCCTCTTTCTTCCGGGCCTATTACCCACACTACTGAGCCATTAACCCTGAGAATTCTACAGCATTCTGAACAGCTAAAGTTTGATCTCATCCGAGCCACCCATTTCCCAAAAATCCTTGGCATTCCTTGGTTGAGGAAACATAACCCGATCATCGATTGGACCAGAAACACCATGGCTTTCGAATCAGCATTTTGCAGGCAGGATTGTTTATCGCAGCAGCAAGGAGAGACTGTACAGATCCTCACACCAGAACAGAAGGATGTTTGTGACATATGCTGTATACCCTCGGAATTATCAGACTTTCAAGAGGTTTTCAGTGAGAACCCCATCTTGGACCTGCCTCCGCACCGTCCAGTAGATTGTGCGATAGAGCTTGTACCAGAAGCATTGGTACAATTTGTGTGCATGTTTTCCTTGTCCTTGATGGAGAAAAGGGTCTTACGAACTTATTTGGATTCACATCTGGCAAATGGTCTCATACAACCATCAAGATCCCCAGCTGGGGCGTCATTATTTTTCATACCCAAATGAGATTCTTCTGAATTAAGACCCTGTATAGACTATCAGGGCTTAAATAAGGTCACGATTCGGGATCGTTACCCGATGCCCCTTATTTCAGACATCCTGGAAGCTGTCCAGGGCACATCTGTCTTCTCAAAACTAGATCTGCAGAGTGCCTACCATCTCCTCCGCATCCGTGAAGGGGATGAATGGAAGACGGCGTTCAGAACTCCCTTTGGTCTATATGAGTATAGGGTCATGCCGATTGGCTTAGTCAACGCACCAGCAATATTCCAGCGTTTCATGGACCGTTTGTTTTCGGATGTACTGTTCATTAATATCATTGTTTATCTTGACGACATCCTGGTGTTTTCACACACCCCACGGGAACACACCCAACATCTCAGGACCGTACTCCATCGTATGCAATCTCAACATCTGCTGGTAAAACCGGAAAATGCCACTTCAATACCTCTTCAGTCCCTTATTTGGGTTATATCCTTTCACAGGAGGGCATAACCATGGACCCGAGGAAGGTGTCTGCCATCTTGGAGTGGTCAACTCCCACCTCGTTAAAGGAGGTTCAGAGATTCCTGAGTCTGGCTAACCTTTATAGAAAGTTTATTGGACATTTCTCCCAGATAGTGTTGCCCATAACAGCCCTACTCAAGAAAGACACTAGATCCTTTTTCTGGATGGACCAGGCCAACCAAGCATTCCTTTGGCTGAAAGAGAAGTTCTGCACTGCTCCGGTCTTATGCCAGCCAGACCAAACCCAGCCCTTTATAGTTCAAGCGGATGCATTGGGGGCAGCACTTCTTCAAGATAAGAACGGAAAAGAACATCCAGTGGCTTACCTTTCCAAAACCCTCACAGCAAGTCAAAGAAATTACTCAGTGATAGAGAAGGAACTGTTAGCTTTGAAGGCCGCCTGCGAAGAATGGAGACACTTGTTACAAGGGAGTACCCATCAGTTCGTATTACGCACCGATCATAAGAACCTAAAGATGCCCAGAAGTATGGAGTGAGTTAATTCGAGACAAGCTCGCTGGGCTCGCTTCTTTAGCCCATATGACTTTACCATAACCTACATCCCTGGTACCCAAAACAGTCTGGCAGACGCTTTATCCAGGCGTGACACCCCAGAAGTACGTTCAGTCCCTTTAGCGGAGTACTTATTTCCTAGGAATAGAATAGTGGGCTTGGTATCTTCTTTCCTCCAAGAGGTCAGGACTGTCACCACACCCGATCTTGAATCAAAGGTGCCTCGGAACAGACGGCTACAGGTCCGCTGGGCCGATGGATTGCTGTTGATTGGTCAGAGGTTGTACATTCACACTAGGTCATTACAGCTGAAGATTCTAGGATGGGGTCATGATCATGCCACTGCCGGCCATAGAGGGGAAAAGGGTACTTTTGAGCTAATTTCTCGCCAAGAAATATTGTAAAACGTGCCAGGTTTGTGCTAAGAATAAGAACCCCACTAACAAGCCTTATGGATTGCTAGAACAACCTGAGGTACCTGTTCGACCTTGGTCCCAGATATCAACAGATTTTATCGTTGATTTGCCCTTGTCTCAAGGTTCCACTTGTCGTATGGTCACGGTAGATTCATTTTCCAAACTTGCCCATTTTTCCCCACTGCCAAGTGTGCCTTCCGCTTCAGAAATGGCAGACATTTTCCTTAAGGACATCTTTAGGTTGCATGGATTGCCAGATAAGATCATTTCTGACCGTGGTAGTCAATACACCTCTCCTTTCTGGGCAGTGCTATGTCAACGGCTGGGTATAGAGCGGGCATTGTCCTCAGGGTTTCATCCCCAGACCAATGGCCAGACGGAGCGACTCAATGCCTCTCTTGAACAATACCTCAGATGCTATATCAATAGTTTGCAAGACAACTGGGTGGCCCTCCTGCCAACTGCGGAATTTGCATATAACAATTCGGTACATACCGCTACGGGCCTCAGCCCGTTCTTCTACATTTACGGAATAAATCAACAAGGAATACTCCCTGTGTTCAAAGCTCCCACCAATGTGCCCACTATTGAGTCCACTCTGGCGGAGATAGCCACGGCTCATAAGACTGCTCAAAAGAGTTTACACATGGCTAGAAGGAGATACAAGATACAGTCAGACAGGTCTTGTTTGCCCTCTCCGGAATGGAAGGCAGGTGATCGGGTCTGGCTGTCCACCAAGTACTTACCTCGATGGATCCACCCGATCAAGTTAATCCCCAATTTCCTGGCCCTTTCAAGATTACAAAGAAGATATACCCAGTGGCGTTTCGATTGCTGCTCCCAAAGAGTATGAATCGGATTCACCCTGTGTTCCATTCCTCCCTTCTTCACCCAGTGGACCCAGATACACCTACCGTTAGGAGGGGAAGGTTGCCTAGTTGTCCCAAATCTATCCCTGAGGAGTAAGTGTCTTGTATTCGGGATTGCAGATATAGAAGGGGGCGGCTGGAATATTTAGTGGCTTGGAAGGGTTATCCCCGCTCCGAAGACCCCTGGGAACCGGAGTCGCATGTCCAGTTGACCCCGCGGTTCCATCGGCTCCATCCGGGTAAGCCGGGTGGTGTGGCCGTGGAGGGGGACATACTGTCATACGCCACAGGGGCTGGCGTGTGTGGAGCAGGGGGCGCTTGGGCGGCAATTAGCTTCCCCCGTCACGCTCACACGCAGCCCACAGTAACGGTCTAGTCTTCCGCGGCTTGCGGCCGTCGGAAGCCTATTCTGTCGCTCCAACCCAGAAGCCTACGCATTGAAACCTACTCGCGTTAGGATTTCAGGTTGGTGCGCTCAAGTTTTCTCGACGGCCCTCAGTGCTTCGTCCCCCCCCCCCGGCTTCCAATTTTCTCTATGTTTGCGTGCTCCCTGCTTCCCGTCTCCTTCCCACCTTTCTTCTTCTCCCCTGTGTTGCTGTTGTAATGCTCGGCAGCCTCCTCTTGTTCCTCTTTTTCCCCCCTGCTTACCTGCTTTCCTCCGGCTTTGCATATTGCTTCCCCTTGCCTTTCGATCAACGTTCTTTGCATTCCTGGAGGTCCTTCTGGCTTTCTCTGGCTTATCTGGTCCATCCTTTGCCAGTTTCACCAACCATTTACTGCTCTGTGGAAACATCGCGAGCCTCAGCCGGATATCTTTTTTTTATGCCTAACATCTTTTTCCCCTGGACTTGTTTGTTCCGGAAGAGGGGCCCCCCGGACCACTCACCCAAGGGTCAGGGTGGCGTCCTTCCGGGGCAGGCCCTATCTACATAAAAAAAAGGCGCTGTGGAAGAAAAGCTTTGGCGGGAAATTGGATCAAGAAGCCACAGGTGAGGAGGAGGGGGAGTGGAGTGACTAGGAATCTGGACCCGAGGTGAAGGACCTTGATATCGTCAGATTTCACTCAGCACTACATGATGTCCAATGATGCGTGCTGACATCCTTCCACACAATATCCTTCCACTGTTTCAGTGCGAGGGTACATTCGATACCGTTGTCTGAGTGCATATCGTCTCTTGTACACTCGATGCGGTATAGGCATAGCACATGGAGTCCCATATAGGGCCCTTCTCCTACTGTTCCAGTATGACAGCAGTGACGGGGCGGGAGTTAGGGATAATGCATCCATCTGCTTCTCTACATTCCTCCCTCTAAGCAAGTCTTCTACCACCTTCTCCTCTCCATCCTCCTTTATCTTCTCTTCATACTGTCGTTTCTTTGTGATTCATATCTTTGTCATCCCCCTCAGGTGACCTGCATTCTATCTAAGTTCATCCACACTCCAGGTCATGTGGCAGCATTTTCCTGATGGTGGACAGAATCTCTGACGTCCTACATATTTTTATGATCCTTGGGATAGTAGAACTTCGTTCCTGGAGGTGCAAGGGTGCTTATCTTTATATATTCTCATGGGTACTTTCTTCATTTTGCATGTACTCACCAGTTTCAGTGTCTATATCAATCATTATCTTCATCCCAATAGCTTTCTTGGCTGTCTTCTGGCACTGTCCTAAGTGATCCTTATGAGACAAAATCCTAGCAATACCAACACAATCATTGTTATGGGTATTTTGAAAGCATTGGTCAGCCAGGTTGGAATCCATGACAATAGAAATGAGAACCAGTCATCTCCTGCTGTCTCATCAGCTTCATCTTCCATCTCTGTATTGTAACGAAGGCATGGTATCAAAGTAAGACAGACACAAGTTACCAAAGTTCAAGACTGCTTATTGAACTTTATCAAGGGTGTGATAAACACAGATCTAAATCTAAGGATGGGAGCAAGCTACGACCATCAAATAAAAACACTGTCCTAGTGGAGTCTTGTCAAAATAAAAGTGCCTATACTAAGAAACCTATTGTCAATCCTTACTGCTAATTTACAAATAGTGTGGGGAAATGTTCATGAAAAACGATCGCTCTTTATCCGCACGGGTGGCAAAACCAACTTGCAGTGACTGCCGGTCTGGTGACCTTTGAACTGCAAGTCGAGTTCTGTTGAAAGCCAAAATAGTCTGTTGTAGCTGCTTTGGTGGTATTAGAGATCCACCACAAACAAAAGATGCCTACAACCCGTAAATTGACCCTGCGAAGTGCCAGAGTCAAGAACACACAAATAGGCAAACAACGCAGCCAAACACGAAGAGTAAAGGAAAGAGAAATCAAATCCAACATCGCGGAAACACAAAAACAGTCACAGGCCTTTTTAAACTAAAATCAAACCCAAAAAGAAACAGTCCTTCGACATCGTCTGCTATATGGTCTGATCAATCTTTGTCACGTATAATAGACAATAACAACTTACTATTAAATATGGTTGTTAATCTGAAGCGAGCATCACTTGGAGGGGACAAGGAGTTACCTAGCAATTTCTGCGAAGAGGACATAACTGACATTAACCTATCCAATACACCAGATTTGGCTGTTTTTGCATCCCCCTCAGTCTCCTCGGAAGCATTTGAAGCGAGTCATGAAAGTGGGGCACCAAATGAAAATGGTAAAGAAATAAACTGGGAAAATCTGAGACCTGTACTCAATGACATAAACACAATAATATCGAAAGTTGACGCAATAACATCTTTTTTGGAGTCCATCACAAAGAAACAGCTGCATCCCTAGGAAAATTAATGGACAAAATATCTCGTTTGGCAAGAGAGTCAATGTTATTTAATGCCGAGCGTAAAGACAAAAATAGGAAGCAAAAAGCTAATACAAACCCCTGCTCTTCCATTTTGGTATCTCCTATTGGAGATACACAGACGACTGTTCCATGATTACAAATAACCTGCCAGATGGAGCAGTGCGTCAGGTCTGGGCATGGGCCTTTTAAAAATATAGGTAAGGGTCAGATCGAGCCCTCCAAACCCGTTTCAGGAAGCGCAAAAGGGAATTCGACTAAAAGCTGTCCATGCTGTGAAAAGGGCACCATAGACAAAGGCTTGAATATGGAAGCAAACGACAACGAGTCCTTTGAACATATACCTATTGAAGAATTTGAGAAACCAATAATCTCAGTAAACGTGCTGAAAGATCTAGGGAAATGGCTTATTTTAGAAGAAACACATCCCACAGACCAAAGACCTCTTCTCAACAGATCATATGGTGCCTCATTACAAGTTTGCCGGTCCGGGAACTACGGTACCGGTAAGCTTGCCGGTACCGTAGTTGCCGGACCGTCAAACTACGAGTTGTGCTCAAGGGTGCCTTTCTGCCCGCCAGGTCGGACCTGGCGGGCAGAGCGGAACCCGCATGCACTGCATGTCGGATGCACCGGCACCATTCTGAATGGTGCCGGTGCATCCGACCTCCCCATTCCGATTGACCCCTATGGGGCTGAAATGGGAATGGGGAACATTCCATTCTGGCGCCCGCGAATGGGCAAATACCGGGTCTGGTAGGGCTGTAATCACCCGGTAATTGCCTATTTACGGGCGCTGGAAAAAATTGCAAGTTTGGCGGCAGCCTGCCGGTTTTACCGGCAAGGCTAGCGCCAAACTTGTAATGAGGCCGATGTCTCTTGGCAATTTTTAAAAAGCTGCTGCACTTTGATTTAATTACATCAGCAGAAATAACTAAAATTGATTTACCATGGTTTGGAAGCCACACAAACTGAGCATTGGTGGAATTTGCATCGACTTTGATGGTGGCATTACTAAAGTCACACGCTGATCTTTTTACCAATTTGTTTTTTTGTTTGATAATATGCAGAAACGAGCCCCGTTGAAAAACTCACTAAAGGCTATCGGGTAAACAGTCACCTACCCTCAGAGAGAGAGGCACTGCGAGCGGTCCAAGCACAAACAAATAGGACATGGTCTTCTCAAACTGAAGTAGAATACTGGAAGACTGAACACCCGACTGTTAAGAAGGATTTCTGAACTCTGACCAGGAGAGGCAGAGATTCAGAAGGACAACCTAGTTTCTTGAAACAGGGTAACCTCTGGACAAGCCAGACCAATCAGGGTAGCTATGGGAGGCGGTCAAGACTAAGTCTCAGGAGGGGTGAGGGTGACTGGAGGACCTCAATGAGCACACAGAGCAAGGACACTTACAAATTACTCCAGACAGGTGTTATATTAAAAATATAGACACATTTATTACAAGGCCTTTGTAACATAGATCACAGCAAACAATCACAGTAGCAATAAGTAAACCAATACATCACACTCAATACAATATTTATACAAGACCAGGGGGGTCTAAAAGGGTGACTGCACGAAATATGTCGACAACCTAGATGGGAAGGAAATAGGCAGTGCAGTTAATCTTTAGACCCAGTTCAACATATGTTATTCACCTAACTAAGAGGCAGTTCAAGCCATAAGAAGAAAGGAGCCTTGTGCTCAATAGTACATGTAGTGCAAACGCATGCGGTTATTCCAATGGGCAAAACAGGGTCTTTTCAGGGGTCTCTAGCAGCTCGGGAAGGTGGATAAGGCGATGAAGAATACCTTCCTACTATTCAAGAAGGACCTCCACTTGAAGGTAGAGGCAGTTCGAGAGTTCGGGATGGAGTCGCTATTTTGAAATAACACTGGACAGGAGAGGAGCCCCCAGGGGCCACTCATGCGTAAAAATGTGCTCTTGCGCTAGGGGCCACCGGTTAGGGTACTGATTACTCACCGGTCCCTGATGCAAGGAGACCCAAACTTCGGCAGGTTAGTCCAATTCGGTTGCAGCTTCAAATGTGGCAAAAAGGACGTCTCAGCACCTTTTAGTTCATGAGATCGAGCGAGGATTCCCAAACGGGACAGTGGCAATTTCGCCGCTCCAGGTGGATGAATCGCCCCAGTTTCACTGCAGCAGGCTTCAGGGGCAAGAGGGTCACAAATGCAGCGGACCTGCAAAGGACGTTGCCGCAGCAGGGCAACACGGTAACTGCGGTTACTCCGGTCCGGGCGCACTCGTCTCATTTCAGACCTGGGAATGCCAAGTGTACCAAGTTTCGAGGACCTCCTCGAAACGACGGCGGAGACAGAGCAAAGGTCCTGCATAAGCTGGTCATCCCACTGGTTGGCCCAGGAGCACTTCCGAGAAAGCTTACTTGCAGGTTTTGGTGAAGGTGCAGAGAATAATTGGTCCCACTATTCCAAAGGGTCGAAGCATCTTCGCAGAACTTCTAGGACGACCAGATGCAGAGGGGTCCCACGGGACGACAGCGGGCTCAGGGTGCCAAAACTTCCAGCGGGTCACCAGCGGTTCCTCGACTCTGCTTCGTAGTTGCAGGATACGTGCATCCTATCCTTTGTTCAATGAGAACTCGGGACATCGACCTGGTAGTGGTGTTTCCAGCCTCCTCTTATCCAAAGTTCCCTTTGCATCAAAACAGAGAGGACCCAATGGGAGATCTGCTCACAAACACACACTCCATACGTGGACCAATCACAGACAACGGTGGTCTCAGGCATTCAGGACATTTCAGACCCTCTGGCACCCAGGTTGGGTATTGGGACCAGACATCCCAGCCCATATCCTGGAGGCACACACACAAGGCATGCAGAAGCCCACGAAAGCATTGGGATTCGCGGGAAAGTGCACGACCAAATAAGGACTGGCCCGGGTCGACTCGACCTGGGGAAGGTGAAGGGGCAAGATGGCCAAAGGACAGGACAAAGAACCTCATGGCATGGCCATTTTGGAGCCAGGCCACCTATTCGTGCCAAACACGGTTAACGTGGTTAACATGGCAGGAAAGGGTTAAAAATAATGCGAAACGATAGCTGCTACCAGTCCATGACACATCTGCACAGTTAATTAAACGTCCAGCAAGAGTATCTAGGGCCTTTGGAAATGGCTAGAGACCCAAGTGTGCTGTATGGTAAAATGGTGTCCAGTCATAATGTCGAATACAATAATGTCGAAAGTCAAAATGTCGAAAATATTTAGTCGAAAATAAAAATGTCGAATTACAAAAATGTCGAATTTTTTTCGATTTTTTTTCGAATTAATGTTTAAATAAATAATTAATTAATTATATTTTATAAAACATAATTTTTTTAAATGGTTAAAGGTATATCCATGGTGAGTGGGGGGGATGGGGAGGAGGGGGGGGTTGGGGTAGGGGTTTGGGATGGGTTTTTTTAATAATTAATTATTTAATTAATGTTTTATTAAATACTTTTTAAAAAAAATTAAAGGTATATCCATGGGGAGTGTTGGGGGGGATGGGGAGGAGTGGAGGGTTGGGGTAGGGGTTTGGGATGGGGGTTTGGGGGGGGGACCCCCCCAATAAAAAACGTTAGTATGTGTGACATTTTACATAGTTATTTTAACATTGGTTTTTCGATTTTTTTTCGACATTTTATTTTCGAATTAATGACTTTTTCTATTATATGTATGTGTTTTCGACATTTTTGAATTCGACATTTTTTTTTCGACATTTTTGTAATTCGACATTATTTTTTCGATATTATGACTATAAACCTGGTAAAATACATTGCACACTTGTTACATGTTGCACAAAAGTTGCAACATGAGAAAAGGACTAAGGGAATCAAAGTCTCCCAGTACTGACTGTCTTAAGGGCATGTCAGTTTCCCCATAAAAAGTGAGCGAAAGCCTAGAGGAGTGCAGCTGAAGGCTGTGCTTCTCTGGCAAAGTCAGTCAATGGTGTCTAAACAAAAGCATGAAGTTTGGGGGTTGACACATGGAGGGAAAATTACATACAATTATGGAATCTTTCCTAACTCTCGCCCCTCCCAGACCAAGGACAGGGGGAACTAATCCACCCCTGGATGAGTTTCTTGTTCAGGTTGGTTAAACATTCTGGACAACCCATCAGCATTCCTATGTTGGACACCTGGCCTATGCTCAATAGTGAAGCCAAAGCCTTGAAGACTTATGAACCACCTAATCAACTTTGGATTCTCTCCCTTCATGTTCATTAGCCACTTTAAGGGCTCATGGTCAGTTTGCACAGTGAAGTGGGTAGAGGTAGGGCCTCAGCTTCCTTAGGGCCCACACAACAGAGAAACATTCTTTCTCTCTGTCCTTAAACTGGTGACTAATGAAGGCAATAGGGTGTTCCTTACCCTTCTCATCTACTTGTGATAGTACAGCTCCTATCCCAGTGTCAGAGGCATCTGTCTGCACAATAAAAGGTCTTTGGTAATCAGGGGTCCTGAGAACAGGGGCCTGGCACAAGGAGTCTTTTAAGCCATTGAAGGCCATCTCACACTCTTCAGACCAAGTTAACTTCTTGGGTTTCTTTGGAGTAGTGTGAGCGGTCAGAGGGGCAGCTATGGTACCATAGTCTGCCATGAAATTTCTGTACTATCCAGTGAGTCCCAAAAATACTCTCACTTGGGTCTGGATACTGGAGGTAGGCCAGTCTTGTACGCCTTGTACTTTACTGGGTAGAGGCTGTATCCTCCCTCCACCTACTTCATGTCCAACGTAGACCACTGATCCTTGTCCAATCTGGCACTTAGTGTCCTTTATGGTCAAGTGGGTGTCAAACCAGGGGACTGTGAAAACAAGGGGGAAAACTGCCTAAGCAAAGTTTTCACCTCAGCCTGTTGATCAGAAGTCAGGTGAGGGGCCTCTTGGACACACTCGATGGAGCTGTTAGAAGGACTGCTTTGGAACAGGTCAGGAAGAGGTTCAGACTCCTCTTCTTCAACATCTAAAGCCAACAGCAGTGCTGCGATTTCATCTCTTGGGATGAAAGCCTTCAGCCTATTTACATGGAACACTTTTGGAGCCTGACCAACCCTTTCAAGGTCCACTAAATAGTTGACCTCACCCAGGGACTCCCCACGGTGTAAGGGCCTGACCACTTGTCCTGTAAAGCTCCAGGCCTTATAGGATTCATGATCAGGACTTGCTGACCAGGGGTGAAATTGATGAGGGAAGCTTTCTGGTCATACCAGTGTTTCACCAGAGCTTGCCCTGCCTTCAACGTTTCACTAGCCAGACCCATAAGGAGTACCACTCTTTTTCTGAGCCCTAGCACATAGTCCACTATGTTGGTAGTTATGGGGGGAGTGGGCATCTCCCATCCCTCCTTGACTATGGCTAAGGGTCCCCTTACAGGGTACCAAACAGAAGTTCAAAGGGGCTGAAGCCAACACCCTCTTGTGGTACCTCTATGTAGGCAAACAGTAAGCATGGTAACAGAAGATCCCATTTTCTTCTTTGTGGTTCTTCCAGAGCCCCAATCATGCTCTTTAAGGTCCTGTTAAACCGTTCAACTAGACCATTGGTCTGTGGGTGAAATGCAGAGGAAAACTTGTAGGTGACCCCACATTCCTTCCACATTGCCTGCATATACTTGGATATAAAGTTGCTGCCTCTGTCAGACACAACTTCTTTAGGGAAGCCAACCCGAGTAAATATGCCAAGCAAAGCTTTTGCAACTTACTTGGCAGTCACAGTTTTCAATGGGATGGCCTCAGGATACCTGGTGGCATGGTCGACCAGCACCAGCATAAACCTATTGCCTGAGGATGTTTGGGGGTCAAGGGGACCAACAATGTCGATCCCTCCCTCTCAAATGGTACCCCCACAACTGGGAGTGTTACCAATGGAGCTTGGATTGTTGAGCCACTCTTACCAGATAACTGGAAGGAGGCACAACTCCTGCAGTGACTTTCTACTTGCACCCCCATCTTCGGCCAGTAGAATTGCATGGATAACCTTTGCTTGGTTCTCTTGATTCCAAGGTGACCAGCAAGGGGCACTTCATGCGTCAGCTGCAGGAGGAAGGGTCTTACAGCAAGGGGGACAACCAACCTCCTATGGTCTCCTTCTGTAGACTCTGTAGACTCACTATACAGGAGCCCACCTTCCCAATAAATCCTGTGCTTCCCAGGAGGTTCACCCTCAAGCTGGGAGCAGGCCTGTCTCCTTAGGCCTTCCAGAGATGGGCACTCACGTTGGCCCTTACTAAATTCTTCCCTATCAGGACCACCTTCTACTAACAAATCATTTAGTTCAGGATGGTCACAGGGGTCAATTACTTCAGGTATCACCACCACCTCATCAGGTCGTGGTGATTGACCAACTATCTCCACCTCAGTGGTAGGTGAGTAAGGGGGAATGTTTTCTTTCCCTCTTTTGGATTTTCTTACTCCTTTAGCCTTGGGTTTCCCCTTTGGCTGGGGCATAGCAGTGGTCTTGGCCAGTGCGGCCCTTGTTTGAGACCTTGTGCAGGGTCTTTCAGCTGTATCTCCCACAAGCCCTAAAGCTCTGAGATCATTTCCCAGCAAGACCTTTCCTGGGACATTCCTCTGTGTGCTCACTGGAATTCTGACTGCTGTACCCTTGATAGTAAGAGTAACAGGTATTACTGGGAACATGAGAGGTGGCCCATCAGCCAACTTAGTGGGGGCCAGAGGAGCTTTGGCAACTTCCTCCGGGTCTACCAAAGTAGAATCCACTACCGTTCGACTGCACCCACTATCCTTAAGAGCTGGAGTATCTACTCCATTCATCAGCACACTGTCTTTAAAGTAGTGCTTGGTATTATCAGGAATCCTAGCATAAGCCTCTGAGACTTTAGGCTCCCAGGAACCCAGGGAAACTAAAACGACCTCAGCTTCTATCCCACTAGGAAAGGATGCCCCTGTAATCTCTTCTTCTTCATAGGAGGAAAAGGCCAGATTCGCAGGGTGGACCCCCAAGGTTTTGACCTTACATCTGGGATCCCCTTTCACATGGTCAGTTGCTCCATAATCAAAACGAGATCCACTGGGCCTGTTTACATAGGGAGGATTACTATAACCAGAGTTCTGTTTTGGAGGCTGACCTCCACTACCCTGTGAGTTCTCTTGTGTCTTACCCTTATTTTTTCTTTTGTGGCCCTCATGGGAGGACGTTTTATCAGTTTCTCCACCCTCCTTATCTTTGGAGTGTTTCCCCTCCTCCTGCTTACCAGGATGAGTCTTGTCCTTATGGGACCCTCTATGTGCCACCCACAAGTCTGCTGCTATGGCCAGTTTCTTAGGATCTATCTCCTTTAAATCTGCACAGTGCTGCTTAAGCTCAGGGGAAGAAGATGCAAAATTGTGTTCAAGCATGACAAGACATATCATACCTTCAAAAGTAGAGACCTTATAACCTTCAACCCAGCCAGTCAAGTTTTTTAAGGATTCAGTTACATAAGATACCCAAGTACCATCTTCTTTCTTTTTGTACTCTCTGAATCTTTTTAAGTATTGGGCAGGAGTCTTTCCAAACTTTAAGATGAGAGTTTGCTTCAACATTGCAAAATCTGCTCTCTCAGCTTTTGACATTTCGATAATGGCACTACAGCCAGAATGGGGCAGTCTGCTAAGTAGCCAGGCAATTTTATCAGCATTGTCAACTTGTTGAACTTCACATGCATACTCAAATGTATTCAATCAGTCCATAATGTCATTCTTTTCCTCATACACACTGAGCAGATCCTTGGATGTGCTTGGATCCTTGGAAACCTTGGATGTGAGGAGGCCCAAGACCCATGTCCAAGACACTTGGATCCATTGGCAACCTGAAGCTTGGCCAGTTCCAACTGGTGTTCCCTGTCTTTCTGTTTTTCTACCTGTTCTATTTTCAGTTTGGTCATGTTAAATTCAAGCTCCTTCCGCATAAACAGCAGTCTTGCTTCTTGAATTCAATCATGGCCTCACCTTCAGTACTGGCAGAAGAAACACTAGACATTACATCCTCCAAATCCTCCTGGGTCCTATGAACAAGTGCAGCGACAGAACTATCAGTTCTGCCAGTGGGAGCAGCCCCACCTCCTTCTGTACTGTCCACAGGAGCTATGGCACTAAACTGAGCTTCTTGCCAGTCCATGATTCTTTGGATCATATTCATATTTGTGCCTTGAGCAGATACACTTCTCTCAGCACACATCCTTCTCAATGTTTCAGATTTAGAAGCATTTAAAGTTAACAAGGTACTTGTTTCCATACTGTTTGATAGGACTATGGCCTTTTTTTGTTATACTACAACAATTCACTATGTGTCCTGGTAGGAATAACTTGAAATGCCTTCACTAGTATGCAACACTGGATACCTTCAGTCCTATCCCACCGCTGTACACCAATTTGTTAAGAAGGATTTCTGAACTCTGACCAGGGGGGGCAGAGGTTCAGAAGGCCAACCTAGTTTCTTGGAACAGGGTAACCTCTGGACAAGCCAGACCAATCAGGGTAGCTATGGCAGGCGGTCAAGACTAAGGGCCTCATTACACAGAAGGCGGTAACCATGGCGCTATTAGCGCCATGGTTGCTGCCGGTATTTTACCGAGTCCGCCATGGTACCATTCCAAGGTGTGCAGGGGCAGTAATTCCCCATTCACCATGGCACTTCCCCATTCCCATTTCTTCCCCCATAGGGCTCAGTGGGAATGGGGAAGGCGGTAATTACGGTACCGGAAATTGCGGTACCGTAATTACCTCCAAGGTCCCTTTGCGGGTCCCGTCCTTAACGGCTCTTAAAACCAGCCGTTAAGGTAGGGACCCGCAAAGGGACCTCGTAGTAAGGCGGTAAGGGATTACCGGTACCCTTACCGGTACCGGTAATCCCTTACCGCCATCCGTGTAATGAGGCCCTAAGTCTCAGGAGGAGTGAGGGTGACTGGAGGACATCAATGAGCACACAGAGCAAGGGCACTTACAAATTTCTCCAGGCAGGTGTCATATTAAAAATATGAACACATTTATTACAAGGCCTTTGTAACATAGACCATAGCAAAGAATCACAGTAACAATAAGTAAACCAATACATCACACTCAATACAATATATATACAAGACCAGGGGGGGTCTAAAACGGTGACTGCACGAAATATGTCGACAACCTAGATGGGAAGGAAACAGGAAGTGCAGTTAATCTTTAGACCCAGTTCAACATCAGTTATTCACCTAAGAGGCAGACCAAGCCCTGAGAAGAGAGGAGCCTTGTGCTCAATAGTACATGTAATGCAAACGCACGCAGTTATTACAATGGGCAAAACAGGGTCTCTTCAGGGGTCACTAGCTGCTCGGGAAGGTGGATAAGGCGATGAAGAATAAGTTCCCACTATTCAAGAAGGACCTCCACTTGAAGGTAGAGGCAGTTCGAGAGTTCAGGATGGAGTCGCTATTTCTAAATAGCAGTGGACAGGAGAGGGGCCCTCAGGGGCCACTTCTGTGTAAAAATGGGCTCTTGTACTAGGGGCCACCGTTTGGGGTATTGATTACTCACCGGTCCCTGATGAAAGGAGACCTAAACTTCGGCAGTTTAGTCCAATTCGGTTGCAGGTTCAAATGCGGCAAAAAGGACGTCTCGGCACCTTTTAGTTCCTGAGATCCAGCGAGGATTCCCAAACGGGACAGTGGTGATTTCTCCACTCCGGGTGGATGAATCGCCCCAGTTTCACTGTAGCAGGCTTCAGAGGCAAGAGGGTCACAAATGCAGTGGACTGGCAAAGGACATTGCCGCAGCATGGCAACACGGTAACCACGGTTACTCCAGTCCGGACGCACTCATCTCACTTCAGAGCTGGGAATGCCAAGTGTACGAAATTCGGTGTGAGGGTGCCGTGGACACAGAGGTAGCAGTATACCAAGTTTCGAGGGCCTCCTCGAAACGACGGCAGAGACAGAGCAAAGGCCCTGCGTAAGCTGGTCAGCCCACTGGTTGGCCCAGGAGCACTTCCGAGAAAGCTTACTTGCAGGTTTTGGTGGTCCTACTATTCCAATCGGTCGAAGCGTCTTTGCAGACCTTCTAGGACGACCAGATGCAGAGGGGTTCCACGGGACGACAGAGGGGTCAGGGTGCCAAACCTTCCAGTGGGTCACCAGTGGTTCCTCGACTCAGCTTTGTAGTTGCAAGATACTTGGATCCTATCCTTTGTTTAGTGAGAACTCAGGAGATCGACCTGGTAGTGGTGTTTCCAGCCTTCTCTTATCCAAAGTTCCCTTCGCGCCAAAACGGAGAGGACCCAATGGGAGATCTGCTCACAAACACACACTCCATATGTGGACCAATCACAGACCACGGTGGTCTCAGGCATTCAGGACACTCCAGACTCTCTGGCACCAAGGATGTGTATTGGGACCAGACATCCCAGCCCACATCCTGGAGGCACACACACAAGGCATGTAGTAGCCCGCAAAAGCATTGGGATTCGCGGGAAAGTGCATGACCAAATAAGGACTGGCCCGGGTCGACTCGACCTGGGGAAGGTGAAGGGGCAAAATGGCCAAAGGACAGTAAAAAGAACCTTGTGGCATGGCCAATTTGGAGCCAGGCCACCTATTCATGCCAAACGTGGTTAACGCGGTTCACATGGCAGGAAAGGGTTCAAAACAATGTTGAACGATAGCTGCCACCAGTCCTGTCCATGACACATCTGCACAGTTCATAAAAAGTCCAGCAAGAGTATCTAGTGCCTTTGGAAATTACTAGAGATCCAAGTGTGCTGTATGGTAAGATACATTGCACACTTGTTACATGTTGCACAAAGGTTGCAACATGAGAAAAGAACTAAGGGAAACAAAGTCTCCCAGTACTGACTGTCTTAAGGGCATGTCAGTTTCCCCATAAAAAGTGAGCGAAAGCCCAGAGGAGTGCAGCTGAAGTCTGTGCTTCTCTGGCCAAGTCAGTCAATGGTGTCTAAGCAAAAGCATAAAGTTTGGGGGTTGACACATGGAGGGAAAATTACATACAATTATGGAATCTTTCCTAACACCAACGAACAGCGCAAATTCACCTTGCTGCATTCAAAACAAACAAAAATGGATGTGCTGGAATACACAAAGTTATCGCTCTTTCCTGGTCCACCCAAAGGGACGGTAGTCCCTGTAGTCCTGTGATGTATTCTTTCTTCAAGAAACGTGGTGCACCAAAAACATTGTTATAGATTCAGATTGGTTTCAAGACTATCACCAGAAATGCTACTCCCTCCAAACGGGGGCGAGCCAGGTTTGGCCATCGGTGTATTCTCAGAGCACTTTTTCTCAGAACTTACCAAATTTAACCATTAGCCTTATGTTTTGATGGGTATTTTACAACTGCCAAAAGACAATCCTGTCAAGATTTTGCTTATTAATCTATACAATCCCCCTGGGGGTATGTACACAAACCACATTCATAGGACGCTGGATGGTATCCTTTGTTATTGGCTTGAAAAAGTACCCTTTGGCCAAGTCATCATTGAGGGTGGTCTAAATAGAAGAAATTTGCATTGGCCAACTGTAAAGGGGTCGCCCCAAATTGTGGGTGGAAAACCTTTCTTGACTACTACGGCCTGTCCTTCTTGGATTTTCGTGTTAGTGATCCGAGTCTAGACACTTTCACTTGGTCAAATGGGATCGTCAGCACTCATATTGATTATGTAATCGTGGATCCAATTATCAATGCCAGATGTAGCCAGATCAACATTATTCATGATGGTCTTAGTGATCGCACAAGTTTGATTTGGCACACTGATATCAAAGATAACTCTTTGAATTTTACTAGAAAGTTAGATATTTCCACAAACATGCAGAGAAATTGACTACAGTGGTCGGGAAAAAACATAAAGACTGTGAATAAAGTTTTGTGGCATGACCAAGAGAGCCTGGAAATGGCCCTGCATATGGCTAATTGGGATTTGGGAAAAATGGTCTCAGTTATAATCCAGACGAGTGGTATGAAAATCAAGGACCTAGGAAAAACAATGTAACCAAAGCAAATGCCCCTTATGGTCCCATTATAAATGAAAGGAAAACCTTTCTTAGAAAGACCCAAGCAGCAATTAGAGTTTGTCCTGACCTACATCCTTGGGAGAAACAAAGTAGAATCATTAGGTTTTGGTTTTGGTCACACTACAATAATTTTCGCAAGGTGATTTCACCTACAGTACTAAACCCAATAGCTGAAAAAACGTGGAATAGATACATACAAGGTTTATCTTCCACCATGGATCCTTCAATGCAGAGGTAAAGCACTGGAAAAAATAAAAGAGGAAATGTTGAATCCTGATATAGGAGAAGAAAACCTACTAAGAATCATAAAAAAAATAAAGCCTTCCCATGCACCTGGCCCGGATGGCATTCCAAACATACTGCTAAAAGATAGACCTGAGGTGTAGGCAAAAATCTTAAATGCAATCTATACACATGTAATAAAAACAGGTTCTACCCCAGAAAGTTGGCGAAAGTCTGTACTCGTCCCTGTTTTTAAAAGCAACGATAGATTGGTCCCATTCAACCATCTCCTCTTGGCGGTGATGGACTGAATAACCAGAAAATGTTTGCAACCATACTTTTCGGTGAATTAACAACCTGGTTGGAAAGGAATCAAATACCTAACCCCTTCCAAACGGGATTTAGGAAGTCATATAACACCCTCACCAGTATCTGCACACTACAATATTTAATAGCTGAATATGAATATAAAAAGGGCACTAATTTATATTCTTATGTGGATTTTTCAAAAGCCTTTGATTTTGTTTCTAGACCAATCTTGGGGGAAAATCTTAAGAAAAGTGGCATTGACGCAACTTTCACAACTGTACCCGTATACTTCTATAACTATCTGTTTAAACCTCCAAGGTACTCACACAGCATACCAACGTACTAATAGGGGCCTAAAACAAGGCTATGTTGGCCCGGTATTGTATCATTTCTACACAGCTGACATACAAAGCGAACCACAGAGTGCCTGCAATGTCCCACCAAAAATAAATGGTACTCATATACGATTTCTGTCCTACGCGGATGACCTAATATTATTTGATTGGTCCACAGCGCACGTTAACTACTTTAAAAAATGATGCAAAGAAAAACCTCATGACAAAAAATATTACAACAAAAAAGATAATGTCCTGAAGGGTAGTTACGAAAAAGACCTATTTCTGTGGTATTTAGATGGAATGGAGCTACAGAGGACAAGAGAATTTGTTTACTTGAGATTCCCTTTAAAAATTAAGGTGCCACCATCTTATTATGAAGCGTGGACCAGGGAAAAAATATGGAAGAAGTGGCTTGTATTAAAGAAATACATAGAGTGTCGAGGAGGGCAAAACACTGAAGGCTTCCTAGAAGTTTATCGCTTGAGCATGATTCCATCTATTCTTTATGCGCTCAATTCGATTCCCAGTACACATGTATATTGGTTGGACAAGCGAGAAGGCAAACTGCTACGAACTATTATTAATCTTCCTAAATCTTTCCCAGTCGAAGCACTAAGGTTGGAGTATGGTCTCTGCTCATTAAAATCATTATGGTTGGTAAGACGTACCTGGTTATATGCCAAATTATTGAGAACTGATACTAACTCTAATGAGCTGTTAAAAGTATTGGGCAAAGGCATGGTAAAGGACCAGAAAAACACCTTTATTGAGGATGTAAAAACAACAGCTAAAGTACATCTTGTGGCATTGGATATCCAGTTAGATATTTTTGAAACTACGCAGAATTGTGACAAAATAATAAAAGCAAAGACTAAATTGTGGGGCAGGTACCTGAATATCGATATATTACATTAAAAAAATGATATAAGGATTTCTCTTATCAAAGCTTCGCCTACTATAAACCCTGTAGTTATCTGACTAAGATCTGTCCCATTGAATTGAAACAGTTTTCTTTGTACCGGAGACTAAACCTTCTCCCTACAAGGTAATGTATAGGAATGTGGCAGAGCAAAGAAATTGTTGGGGAAGGTGACAACTACTGTAGATTATGCCATGGCAAAGTAGAAACCTTGTGACAGGTTTTGACAGCTTGCCCTTATTTGGCGGCATGTTACATGAAAGGATATGCACACTTTGTTAGGAGAATTGAAAATATTCAGAACAACCAGTTTTGGTCAGTACTATATGGTGCACAATCAATCGTGGTTACAACCGCTTTGTTTGGTGTATGGAAGAAAATAGAAAAGAAATTGGGAATCTGATTGATACAAACGGAAATGGTTTTATTTTGCATAAATTGCTCATAAAATGAAGATGATTTAGTACTATTGTAGCACGAAATGTATTATTCATGTGATTAACTTATGTGTTCATTTGGTGAATGCTATTATTCTATGTATGTGTCTGTAAATTGAATGTATGTTTAAATGTATTTTATACATGTGCTTAACATTTTGTAAATCAAAATAAAATGCACAATAATGATATTTTTTTTAAATTGCCAGCTGTATGGGTAACTTCTTCAAAACGGGGCGTACTCCAAGTGCATACAAACTTTCGTACTAGCACCTGGATCCCTGGGTATAGGCTGGTTTGTTTTAACACATCTTCAGCCTCTCCCTTCGGTTCCTGACCTGTTTAGACATGAAAGAAACACTTGCAGTCATTGTTGTTAGGTAATCATGCATCCCATCACCTAGTTTCTTTGCTAAAATATGTGCATCAGTTTCTAACCTAGTTGGAGGAGCAAGGAGGGTTCTCATGCAGCCTCCAGTCACCAACTCATGAGGAGAGAGATGGTAATCTGAGCCAGACTGGTTTCCTATGGCATATACAGCAATTGGTAGGCAATATAGCCATCCCTTCTTTAGAGTCATCTTTATTTTTGCAATCCTGTCCTTTAATAATCCATTTAATCACTCACATATACCATTCGCCTGTGTGTGATACGTGGAGGAAAACATATGCTTAATTTCTAATAGAAGAACTATTTCTTCCAACAGTTCAATTACAAAATGCGGTCCATTGTCAGACGGCAAAATCTCCGATACACTCTATCTTGGAAACACCACATGCACAAGGAACTTGACAGCGCACGTGCCTTAAGAGCGTGTATGCATGGACCTGTCTTGCTCGATCCATCTACAAATAGGAATTACGATGACCAGCGTATATATGTAGCCATCACATGTCTGCAGCATATCCACATAATTTATATGTAGGTGCTGAAATAGGTCATTTGGGTCTAAGGACTGCTCCTCTCACTATTCGTAAAGTGTGTCCTGCAGTACATTTCTGGCACACAATGCAATTTACAATAAACTGCCACGTGCTCTAACAGGTTTGGTGAGAACTTCTCTTCTGCAATTGTAGCAGCTAGACTCTCTCGAGTCACATGCGAAGAGTAGTGGAGCTGCTCCAGTGCTACCCTCAATAATGCTAGAGGCATAACTGGCTTTCCAGTGCTATGCTGTCTCCAAATTGCCTCAATGGGGGATAAATAACACCCCCACTTTTCGCATAAATCCTTTTCTTCTTGTGGTGCTCAACCTTGTATCTCAATTAACTGGACAATAGACAGCATGTTAAATCCCTCCTTTTCCAACGTGCATCGTCCTATTATCTGTTCAACTCTTTCTATTTCAAAATTAGAAATGGTTGGGAAATAGGCTGCCTTTTTGGCTTCTAGGTCTACGGCTTTGTTTTAGCGGGTATTTACGTCTTCTCTTTTAGTATGCGCTGCACATTTTATGACTGCTAGAGTCAAAGGGAGTGCTAGTGCCTCAATAAGTTTATCCAATAGGGGCACATGTTGTACTGGAGTGCCGTCTGCGCTGAGGAAGCCCCTCCTTTTCCAGCTTGACAAACCTGCGTGTACGGTTGATGTCATATAGGCAGATTCAGAGTATACCATCACTTCCTCATCTTTGAATCTCTGAAGAGCAGTGATAAGTGCCACTAATTCTGCAGCCTGTGCTGAGTAATGTGAAGGCAATCTAGCACTTGTCACTACCTCCAATTCACCCTTTCGGTTCAGCTTTACGCTGATCCAGTATGCCTTTCGACAGACGTTTGGTCAATTTATGAAGAATCATCAATAGAGAGAACTTCCTCCCTCCCAAGAGCATTCTCTATAGCTTGGGGAATATCATCATAATATTCAGTATACGTGGTGCAATCATGTACATAATCATCCTCCCCTACTGGTTCAGCTATAAACGTTGCTGGGCTCACTTTCAAACACCTGACAATTTTAATCGCAGGATTCAATATAATTACCTCGTATCCTGATGATATTTGTGTGGTCAATGTACTTTTAGGTTTCTCTAAAATAGCTAATAATGCATGCTCTACAAATAGTGTTACTGAACACCCCATTGTTATACTTGAAGCTTTTTCGATAGTGAATGCAGCAGCAGCTAAAGACGGCTTACAAGGATAATGCCCTTTCATAACTGGATCTAAAATCCTACTATAATAGGCCAATGGTTTGTGCCCATGTCCTAATGTCATTTTCTGTGCAAGGACAGCTGTCGAGACTTCTCCATTTGAATGAGAAAATAAGTAACATTCTTTGTGATAATCTGGAATTCCCAACACAGAGGCTGTACTGATTGTCTTTTTTAATTCTTCAAATCCTTCAGACATTTCATCTGTCCATATTATTTTGCTCTTTCAGCCCTTTTAAAACAGGACGTATATATGTACTGTAATCAAAAAACTCAGACCCTACAATAGTTATGTAGGCCTAAAAATGGTTGCAATTCCCTCAGTGAGGTCTTCATAATTGCTTCTGCTCACTCTGGCATCACTTTCCTGCCCTTGTGAGAAATCAACTCTACTATATACAAGACCTCTTCCTGACAGTTTTGTGGTTTCTCTTTGTCCACTTTATATCCTTTCCTCTCTGCATCTTTCTTCTGTCTCACTACAAACCAAAATGTCATCCACGTATTGGACTATTGCACTTTCGAGCTGAACATTACCTAGGTTCATCTGAAGGACTCTTTTAAAGATTGAAGGGGACTCACAGTACCCCTGAAGCAAACAAGTATGTTTCAGGCAGATAGTTCTATACAAAAAGGAAGTCAAATCCTGTGAGCCTTCATGAAGGGTAATTGAAAAGAACATGTTCTTTAAATATTTAAAAAACCCAAAAAATAGTCCAGAGGCGCCCCTCTGCGAGAACAAACACGGCTAAATGACCTGTTCTTTGAGAAGGTACCCACTTGAGAGTCCGCAGCCACACTTTAGCTCACTGTGCCTTGCACAGAAGGGAAATATCCATTTGCATATCAGTCTTTGTCCCGCCCACTTTGGGCAGACCAGCACCGAAATGCTATGGCAATTCTCTTCTGAACAAGAGTACCAACAACAAACCCATACACGTGTTTCAGCCTTGTTGGGCCTCATCAGTGAGGTGGAGCTGTGCCTCTCTGAGCACAGTGAGCAAGGGTTCCACGTCTGGATGACCCTAGGAAACTTAGGGTGAGTAAACCTAAGTCCCTTAAACAATCAAAAAATAGTCCATAGGCGCTCCTCTGCGAGAACGAACACGGCTAAATGGCCTATTCTTTGGGAAGGTACCCACTCGAGAGTCCGCAGCCACACTTTAGCTCACTGTACCTTTCACAGAAGGGAAATATCAATTTGCATATTAGTCTTTGTCCTGCCCACTTTGGGCAGTCCAGCACCGAAATGCTATAGCAATTCTCTTCTGAACAAGAGTACCAACAGCAACCCCATACACGGGTTTCAGCCTTGTTGGGCCTCATCAGTGAGGTGGAGCTGTGCCTCTCTGAGCACAGTGATCAAGGGTTCCACGTCTGGATGACCCTAGGAAACTTAGGGTGAGTAAACCTAAGTCCCTTAAACAATCAAAAAATAGTCCATAGGTGCCCCTCTGTGAGAACAAACATGGGCAAAGGACCTGTTCTTTGGGAAGGTACCCACTCGAGAGTCCGCAGCCACACTTTAGCTCACTGTACCTTTCACAGAAGGGAAATTCCATTTGCATATCAGTCTTTGTCCCGCCCACTTTGGGCAGTCCAGCAACGAAATGCTATGGCAATTCTCTTCTGAACAAGAGTACCAACAGCAACCCAATACACGTGTTTCAGCCTTGTTGGGCCTCATCAGTGAGGTGGAGCTGTGCCTCTCTGAGCACAGTGAACAATGGTTCCATGTCTGGATGACCCTAGGAAACTTAGGTTGACTAAACCTAAGTCCCTTAAACAATCAAAAACCAGTCCAGAGGCACCCCTCTGCGAGAACGAACACAGCTAAATTACCTTTCTTTGGTTCTTTGGGAAGGTACCCACTCGAGAGTCCGCAGCCACACTTTAGCTCACTGTATCTTTCACAGAAGGGACAAAGTTATTTGAATATCAGTCTGTGTCCCGCCCACTTTGGGCAGTCCAGCACCGAAATGCTATGGCAATTCTCTTCTGAACAAGAGTACGAACAGCAACCCCATACCCGTGTTTCAGCCTTGTTGGGCCTTGTAAGGGCCAACACCTGGAATCGACACTCTAAGTGTAGACCATACAAGCCAAGTCAGCCCCCCTTTATGGAGCAGTTCTCTGGGGGTATCAAAAGCCTGGTGACATGCAGGCCAAGGAAAATCGTTACTTCAAGAGGTTACTGGGACTCCCTGGTTCTTCTTCCTGTGCATCAGTGCACAGAGAATTGGGGATGACCTTCTTGGAGGACGAGTGGGCAGCTGCACCTGGCCCGTTATAGCTTAGAATTTGGGCAACACTAATGCCTTGTGTGTGCCACTTTATAATCATGGCAACCTTGAGTAAGGACCTGTGGTACAAAATACCTTGCCTAAAATTTGTCAGAGAGCACATGTGTAGAGTAAATTTGGCGGTTGTGCCTCCCGCCACCAGGGTGCTACAAGTCAGGGAGGTAAGGTCTTCCAAGGAGGGTGTAACCAGGGAATTAGCTGCTATTCGCTTTAACGCAGTATGGGCTTCCCAGGATGACGGCCATCATCAGTTTATAAGCGGGATGCCCACTATTCAGCGGTACCTTACTTGGGCCAGGATGGGCCATCACAGTTGGCTCATTACAAGGGCCCGCTTTGACTGCCTGCATTTGAGGGGCAGCACAGCAAATTGGGCAGGCTTTCCGGACGATCCAATCAGCCCTGTCTGTGGTGCCCCTCTTGAAGACCTCACTCATTTTATCTTGTTTTGCCCTGGGCATGGAATAATCAGAGAGCGGACCATACTGCAAGTTTTGAGACGCACTGACCTGCGCCAACATAGGCCAGCACTGTCCTTTTCATTAAAGGCAGAAACGAAACTATCAGCCTGGGCCTTGTTATCGTATTTTAAGGTTGCAATGTTTCTAAGAAGGGGATTTTTGAGAAGCCAGATGCCCGTATTTTAACTTTGTTGCAATATGTGAATACAGATTGTCTTGAACACCTGTGTATTTTAATAGCATCAATGTATTGTTGCACTGTGATATTTTATATGTATGTGTTTAATGAATATTTTATTGTTCGAATAAACATTTTCAAACAAACAAGATCTAGTCTACTTAAAGACAGCGTTCTGTGCTCATCTGTTATTACGCCATCTAGCCTTCCTGCAATTTCCCTCGATAGAGACCCTTCTACGTTCTCTTGGGTTTTATACCCTTCTCTGTCTCTCATTTGCCTATATAAATCCCCAATTCTTTTCCCCACATCTTCTGCTTCATGCTCATCAGCCCATGTTAGTATTCTTGGTATTCCTTGCAGCTCTCTGCGGGGCTGTTGTGACCCTCTCTCTTCCTCAAATCATTCTTGTGCTTCCATCGGCACTACCCTTCTATGACATAGATACTCTCTCTATGTCATCTTTTAGTTGCCTTCTTCTGTTAATTTCTTCTTCCCTTCTCATCTCCCATAATTAATCTTTCTCTCACCTTCTTTGCAACCTACCTATTTTCATTCTTTGAGCTTCAACCTCCTTTCGTCTCTTCTCTTCCAACCTCTCCTTTTGTTTCCTTGCCTCGTACCTTCTTCCAGCCCTCCAGATAATGTGCATAGCTGGCCTTTTTACACACTTAATTCTTGTGAATACGGCACCTTTCTTTTTCCTATTCGTATCCATTGCGAGGCTATTCTTGGCAGGACCCCATAAATCATGGAGTTCACTGCTGACATCCAACTTGGTTGAGTCATGATCTGTGTATTTAACACTTTCCTGTGTTGGTTATTTCATCTAGCGAATACCTTTAGAGTCTGTGAAATGTGCATTGCAATTTGCTCTGACACTTTAGGAAATTTCATTATCTTATTGAGCCTAATTTGCAAGATTTGTGTAGTTCAGTGTAAAAGTGTGTTCTAGCAAGGGCTGCATTTTTGTGTGTATCGCTGCCATTTTCATTGGTTTTAATAGAGTCCGCTCTGCTCAAGTATCATTTTTTCAAGTTTACCAGTGATTTTCATAGGCATTTCATGCTATGTTTTCTCTTAATCTCACAAGTACATCAATGGCATTTAAGGGCTTGAGATCTTTTTTGCGTTTTACTTTGAGAGCCTCTGAGCAAGCAGCTGTGTGGCATTTCTCATTACAAAAGGATTTTGATGTGAAATTAGTAGATATGTTTGGTATAGTTTTAAAATATTGCAAGTGTTTGCATGTGTGCATCTGTATGTGAGTGCATGCATGAAAGTGCACATTCACTTGTTAGTCACAGCAGAGCGAGCAAGGAACGGCTGGACGTGTGGCCTGAATGTTACTTTTACTAACCCACTGTCCCCTGCACTGAGCAGGTATAATTCATACAGATAGGGAGAAAGGGGAAAATCTACCAGCAATTCTTTGATGGACTTTTATATAATTTTAATGGGACATTAGCAGTCCTTCACCCATCAGGACTAGCTATTATTTTGTTAATTAGAACAGGTCAACACTTCCCAACATTGCTGTATATATTTTAAGTAGGGTTGACTGTACTAGTACTTCTCAACAGCTCTGCTATATATTTAAGCACAGTACCCTAGCTGCTCAGCAGAGCTGCAATATGGGACAATGTGAACTATTCACAGCAGGGCTAAAGCACATTTAGCAGCATCATAAACAGATTTCCTTGCAGGACTGCTATGTTTTGGAACAGTACCTGAATTTTTCAACAGTGGCATTGTCATGACGCAGTACCAACATGTGTTTGCAGTTTCATTATGTAGCTAAAGCACTGGCAAGAAACAGTCTCTGAGCTCTCCCCTCCATTCTCCTGAGGTGCTACTATGCACACTGGTGGACAGTGTGAGAACAATTGCATTACTTTGGTAGGCTTCAAGGCATCCTGCTCTCAGTATTGCACTTGTTCGTACTTCTGATTCTCCCATGTCTGACTATTGTGTGACACTGCCAAATCTCTAGTACCTCTATAAATGTCCTGCTTCATGTGTAGGATAGTTCATTGAAAGGGGCATGGGGACGAGCCAGTTATGCCGGGTAAGCCATGCATGGGACTGCCGATGCCCCAACCCTACAAGCATTTCAGAGTCAAAAGCCTGTCTGGAAACTTATTTCAACGGTTTGATGAACCTGCCACACAGATCATTGTTTCAACTGCGAGTTGCAAACCTGTCAATAGCATGTCATTTTATGCATCTGCATGCAGTGATATGTGTTTAAGATGGAGATAAAAGGTTTGAATTGTAGCAGAACTGACTTAGCTTTCCGGAGGGTAAATGTTTCATGGTTCAGAACTCGCATGTCTCATCAGTGCTGCGACACTTGGCATTCAGTGCAGGTAAAGCATTTTCATGGAAACAAGTTCAGCATCTGCTGACAGAAAACTCGAAATCTAATCTAACATCTGAAGTGTCTGCAAACTTCCTGAGTGTTTGCTGACTTTTGGGGTGAAAAACACCCGTTGTTTGGCTTCTTATGGCCATATCCCATCCTCATCACCCTTCACCTCCCCAGAGATTGTTTGATAAGTTTGACAAGTGCAATTTTGAGTTTTTTCATATATTTTTTATATATTTTTACCGCCGACAGATGTCCGCGAATCCAAAATGGCGGGCGTTTCCAAAAATCGGACTCACTTCACGGTTTCACCTTCCAATCAGGGGGCATGTCCGATGTTCGCTGACATCATATCACCCTCTAGACCAATCGTATGCCTGTCCGCGGACCGAACAGGGAAATATGTCTGCGGAGCAAAGCCAGATTTCACTAATTTTTTTACCTACATTTTGGCTGTTTTAAAAAACTTCTGGACAGAGTTTTACCAAATTTACAAAAGCATCCTTTCGGGACCAAGCCGCCGCTCCTGCCGCAAATTTGGTGAAAATCCATCCAGCGGTTTGGGCTTTAGGCGTGAGCAGTCTATGGAGAACATTTTTTTTTGGGACCCCCTCTATAACTTTGGCCTCCTTGACGGAACTTCACCAAACCTGCCAGAAAATTCAGAGCGGGCCATATACTTTCTTTGCAAAGTTTGGTGAGGATTCGTCCAGGGGGAGCGAAGTTATAAGCCGCCGAAAAAAGTGCAACTTAACCATAACTACACGCCTGCTACCGCAGCCCGTGTAATATATATATATATATATATGTTTTTTAACCGCTTTTAAAATCTATGCAACAATGTTTTTTTTGTTCCTTCGTTTACACTTTCTATCAATGTTTAGTATCTCATTGTTTTACCATTGATATTTTAAGTCTCTTCATTATTTATTTATTATTTTCCTTTGATTTTTATCCTCCTGATTGACATCAATCTCTTGATTAAAAGATCTAATAATCACCTTAATTTTTTACTATCATCTTATATCTATTAGTTTAAACACAACAAAAGCTTTATACTAAAATATTCATAACCCCACACAGGCACACTTTGTAATTGTTTTCTGCTTACGCCTTCCTGCACTTTCTTTAGTAAATGTATCTCATCACATTTTTACTTCATCTTGGAGTTTGATACGCGCGGTCCTTGTTGGTCTATCCTCCTTAACACCCCTATTTGGAGTCTTTTTAGTGCGTATCCTTCCGTCCCCTTGGAACCAGGAATCGAGGTATCAACATCTCTTCTTAATATCCCCCAAAAATCCAGTTATTTTTTATATATATGTATTATTTACAACACAGTCCTCCCCCTATTTTTGCCATTTTGAATATTCTACTTACATCCGTGGCTCAGTTCGAGTCCCTCAGCATCACCTCTCCCTCAACCGACCAGTTCACCCTATGTCCACGTGGCACCTGCGGGGACCGGACCGGAATTTCGTCAAAGTGGAACCTGTCAACCGTATCTTCTTAAACATACTTTTTTTTTCAAACAACATTTTATTAGGTTTTACAAGTATGCATTATATTCAACAACGATATATACCGAAGGTGTATACACAACATCGACCACAGTGCAATGTTCATTGGTAATACCAAAACAATCATACAGTTTACGCCAAGGGATAAGCTTGTTCATATGGCTGGGGCCTTGTTATGTTTGTCCATACCCAACATTTTCATGAAGTTAGGGACTAGCGGCCTCCATGTCCTGAGTTTTCCCTTCCTGCGTCATGGGCTTAATAAAGTGCACTACCTTGGAGGCATCTGGTTAGTGGAGGCCTTCTAGTGAGGGCTGGATACTTTGCTGTGTAGTCTAAGAATGGGGCCCAGATGTTTAGGGCTTTGTTCAGGAAGCCTGTCCGGATTGCCGTGACATTTTCGGCAACGGCTATGTCCCAACATTTGGACCACCATAGTGCTACTGAGGGGCCTTCTGCGTTTTTCCATAGCCGGGCCATCACGACTTTTGCTGCCAGGATGAGGTGCGTGCACAGGCGAGGTATAGGGCCTGAGATCGGGAACGCCCCTCCCCCTGTTTCGCCCAGGAGGATTATACCAGGGTCCCAGGTGATGGATAGTCTGGTGATTTCCTTAATATGGTTCAATACCTCTTTCCAGTATGCCTCTGCTTTCGGGCAGGCCCAGACCATGTGGAACAGGGAGCCGAGGGGTGTACATCCGCGCCAGCAGGACGTGGGTATGTCCGGGTTGGCTCTGTTTTAGTTGAGCTAGGGTGACATAATATCTGTAGCAGAGTTTGTAGCCCCCTTCCCTGTTCATGATGCACTGAGTGCTCTTATGTAGTCTCATCCAGATTTTCTCCCACTCCTCGACATCTATCTCTCGGCCCAGGTCTTTCTCCCATTCGAGCATGTACCTTTCTTTTTTTGAGAGGTCTGACCTGTCCAGGAGTCGGTAGAGAGCCGAGGTTCGGCCTCTCGCGTTGGGGATGTTAAAGAGAGTTCCAGGGCTATCAGCTCCCTGGCGCTTCTCCTCTTGACTTCTCTGTGGGATAGCCAGTGCCGAATTTGGCCATAGTGGAATCTTTCCTGCTCATCCACTCCGAACTTTACCTTACATCTCTCGAACGATATGGGGATTCCTTCTTCCAAGAAATCCCTGGTTTTTGATAGTCCCCCCCCCTCTCTCCACGGTTCGAAGCCCTGTGGGGGGTTGCCTGGTGAGAAATCGGGTTATTCCAGATGGGGTAAAGGGGCCCAGTGTACCTCGGACGCCCCATTTCTGGGCTGCGGCTTTCCAACTGCGGACGGTTGTGTTTGTTGCGGATAGGGGGCCACTGTTCGATTGGGATTTTATGTTTGGTAGGTGTGGGAGCTTCGATGGGGCAACCGGGCACCAGGCCTCTTCCAGCTGGTTCCACGTTGGCTGATCCGTCGTTTGGGCCCAAATGTATGCGTGCGATAATTGCACCGCTAGGGCATATCTAGCTGTGTGGGGTACTCCCATCCCCCTGTGCCTTCCCCCGCATCATGATTCTCCTTCCAATTCGAGGCTTCATCCCCCCATACGAATTCCTGTATCTTCTTTTGCAAAGAGGCCATGATGGGCCCCGGAATGTGAGTCGTGCAGTAGTACAGCCACCTGGGGATTATGTTCATTTTTATGGCTGTGATCCGCCCGAACCAGGAAATTTCTTGGGCCTTCCAGCGCTTTAGATCGCTATGGAATTCATTAATTAGCTGTGGGAAGTTGTTTGAGTACAAGCATGATGGGTCTTCAGTGATTTTTACCCCAAGGTAGTCAAGCACCCCTTTCGCCCATGGGATTGGCATTAGTGGGGTAAGGCTGGTTTTTTCCCCCTTGGAGAGGTTAATTGCAAGGGCTGAGGATTTGTCCAGATTCACCCTAAACCCAGATATCGTTCCAAATTCTGTGATTTCCTCTCAGAGGGACCCCAGAGATGCCGCCAGGTCTGTTGCTGTTACTAGGACATAGTCCGTGTATAGGGCGATTTTGTATTCATGATTTCCCACCGTGATCCCCTTTATTTTCGTGTTCTGCCTGACTCTAGCCGCAAAGGGCTCCATGGATAGGGCAAAAATCAGCGGTGAGAGTGGGCAGCCCTGCCTGGTGCCCCTGGATATACGTATTGCCTCAGACCTGGTGCCATTGACCCGTAACTGTGTAGTGGGCGTTTGATAGTTGGCCCTTACCCAAGTTATGAAGTTAGGGCCGAAGCCGTAATGCTCTAATACGCTCCGGATATATCCCCAGTCCACCAGATCGAAAGCTTTATGCTCGTCTAGGGATATGACTGCCATTCCCACGGCCATCCTCTGAGCGCTTTCAATGAGGTCTATTGTTCGCCTTATATTGTCATGGGTCCCCTTCCCTGGGATGAAACCTGTTTGGTCACGATCTATCAGGCTCGGGAGAGTCGCCCCCAGTCTGCGTGCTAGGATCTTGGCGAAGATTTTCCCATCATTGTTCAATAATGTGATAGGCCGATAGGATGCGGCTAACTCAGGGTCTTTCCCGGCTTTATGTAGTAGTACTGTGAGTGACTCTGCCATTGATTTAGTTACCGACTCAGAAGACAGGAAGGAATTGAACAGGGCGGACATATGTGGTGCTAACATGCTTGCGTATTTTTTATAAAAATGTTTGGTGTTAAGCCGCCTGGGCCCGGCGCGGTGTTCTTGAGGGACTTAATGGCGTTGATAGTTTCTTTGTGGTAATAGGGGATTCCAGGGTAGCTAGTTGGCCTTTGAATTGGGGTCTGATAGACTGTAGGAATTTTGGCAGGGTGCCTAACGGTGTGGGCTGCCGAGACATTATAGCTTTGTGATGTCGCGCGAGTTCGCTAATTTTGTCTGCCTCTGAGTAGTGAACATTGCCGTTGTCTCCCACCGATTTGAGAATATTATTCCTACTGTGGACCTTTTTTAATTTCTGCGCTAGCACTCTATTCGCCTTATTCCCTTTACTGTAATAGAACTGTCTAGTGTAAGCTAATGATTTGGCCGTCCGATCGGCCCAGTGCATTTCTAGTGCTATTTTGGCTTTTCTCAAGGTCCTCTCGGTTTTCCTGGAGCTACGGAGTTTCAGCTCCGTGTCCCAGTGCTTAACCTTTTCCTCCAATTTGGCTGCAGCAATGTTCGAGATCCACCTCTGTTCCGCTCCTAGACTGATCAGGACCCCTCTGACCACTGCTTTCATAGTATCCCATACGATGTTAATGGGAGTGTCGACTGTCGTGTTCTCCTTGAAGTAGTTGGTTAATGTCTCGCCGATTTCCTGCCTAATGCACTCATCTAACAGTAGGGAATAGTTCAATTTCCAATGTCTCTGAGTGGGGAGCTTTCGGCCAGGTATGCTGAGATTCGCCGTTACTGGGGCGTGGTCGGAAATCATACATGTGTGAATCTCTGTTTTATTCAAACATGGGTATAGTACCCCGGAGATTAGTAAGAGGTCTATTCTTGAGAACCCTTTGTGTGGGCAGGAGTAGTGGGTGTAGTCCCTTGACGATCCATTAAATAACCTCCAAGCATCGACCGATTCAGTTTCCCTGAGCAGTTTTACCAGGGATGGTGCTTGTGCGAAGTCGGCATTCGTGGGTGGCAGCGTTTTGTCCACTTGAGGGTTTGGCGTCATGTTGAAATCCCCTCCCATGATCAGGTGCCCCTCCAGAAAGGCTAGGATGGTCGGGATTAGGTCGGAGATGAATTTGCTTTGGGACGTGTTGGGGCCGTAGATGGAGGTGATAGTGATAGGCAGTTCCTCGAACAACCCCTTGAGTAGGAGAAAACGGCCTCCTGGGTCTCTTCTCACTGTGATCTTCGATAGGGGAACCCTGTCACTTAGCAGTATTGCCACCCCTCTTTTCTTCTCTGTGGCAAAGTAAGCTTTCTTGTACCTCTTAAATCAATCTGATCCAGTGCTCGTCTGCCTGCAGTAAGTGGGTTTCCTGGAGGAGGACAATGTCTCCGGATAGTTGCCCCAACCTGTGTTCCACTGATCTACACTTCCTTGGGGAGTTCAGGCCCTGGACGTTCCAAGAGAGAATCACCACTTCGTTTGTGTCAGCCATCTCCCAGATCTTCGGCGATGGCTATGATGTGTTCTGTGTCCCCAACTGGATTCAGCAGATCTCGGTCTCAATTTCAGCAGTTCGGTTTTCCAAGGCTACTACTCTCTTGTCGAGGGAGTTGATTTTTTTCGTGACCTCTTCCGTGCTTTTCCGGATTTCTTTTGTTAATGCGGAGAGCAACTCTTGGAGGTCCGCTTTTGTGACCATCTGTGATGGGCTGTGGTCTACCGAACTATGGCTGGTGCTGGTGGCTGGGTCCTCCGGCGGGTCCTCTCTCTTGGATTTTTCCCCAGGAGTGCTGCTCATCAGGGCGGCAATATCTGTTTGCCTAGATGTTTTCCCGCTTTTTGCCATTTTGCTTTTGCCTGGTGCTTTCTCGGCGAGGGATATGGAGTGCTTCTGGCGCTTCTCCCCAGACTGAGTCTGCCGGTGTATGCCGGAGTCTCCCAGTGTCTGTGTTGGTGCCCCACTTTCTGGGTCTTTGCTCACTTTACAAGGGTGACCTCGGCTGAGACTGGCAAAGGAATGTACAGGAGGGTGGAGTGGTGGGCTCAATGAGTATGGCCTTGAGGTTGGAGGTCGGAGTCGCCCGATCTTGTGCTTTCGCCTGGCTGCAGGCTGCAGAAACCCCTCCAATGAGCGAGGAAACGTTCGAGGACCAGAGGACCAGGGAGCGGGGGAGCCGCGGTGTTATGGGCTGAGTTCCTGGGTGGGCTGGTGTGTCTTGTGGGCTCCCTAAATGGGAAACGCTGTGTTGGCCCCTCCTGAGGCATATAGAATGGCTGCAGGGGAAATCCATGGGCGGAGGGGGACCAGGCTTGCCGCCCTGGCTGTCCAGGCGGGTGATGGTGTCCGCTTTATTTGGATTGCAGGAGGTGGTCCGCCAGTGACTTTACGGGCCCCGGAGTGCAGGATGGGCCACTGCCAGAACTACGATAATGGGGGAAGGGACTGCCGATGGGTGATGGTGTCCACTTTATTTGTGAGGAGGAGGGGGGGTCTGGAGCACCAGGGCTGCTGCGAGAGGTTAGCCTGGGTTTCGAGCGGGCTGCCGTACAGCCTCCCCCCCACTCCCCGACTCCTCACCTTCTTTGTTCCGGTATTGCCTCCACACGGGCCTCCGCCCCTCAAATGGACGCAGGCGGTGGACCTCGGGATGCGGCGAGGCTGGATCTGGAGATGTGGGGGCCAGCGGGTCCACGCAGCAGGAGACAGTGGGGAGCGGGGCCACTCTGGCCTGGATTGCAGGAGGAGGTCCACCAATGTCTATAAGGGCCCCGGAGTGCTGGATGGGCCGCTGCAAGTCCCACGATGATAGGGGGGAGTGTCTGCCTTTGCACTGAGTTCACTGCATCGTGTTCTGCCCCTCCAACCCACCCAACTGGAGTGCTGGCAGCAGCTTATTCATTGCGGATGAGCGGTGGATGATTCCCAGTACTTGGGGCGGGAGCTGGCAGTGAGAAGGAGCGCAGGGCACCCAGATGAGGCCCCTAAGTGTTGCATAGATTCCCACTGGGCTCCCCAGTGCTGGAGCTCAGGACGGGGCGGGCCGCACGGACTTAAGCGTTAAGGTCTCCAGACCTCCGCTTTCACCGGGCCACGCTGCGGGCGCAAGGGAGCAGGAGCATATGCTGGAGATCAGTGCGGATGGGAGTGGGTCCAGTCCGGCGGCGAGGGCTGCTTCCTTACGCCTGCATCACCCCCTCTGTCAAGGAGTTCCCCCCTTCTCACCTGAGTTCGATCTCTGCTGGATATCTTGGTCGATGCCTTTTTGCAGACGGTTCTGGTCTTAAATAAGGCTGTACGAGTCTCTTCCGACTCCAGCGTGCGTTCAAAGTCCCGGGATGCAAAGATCCAGGAATCCGGAAAATATACAGAGTGCGCTACGCAGCACACGAGTCCAGGAATCAAGAAGGGAAGGAAAGGGACTAGGAATGGGAGTGGTTGGAAAAGAAGCAAGGAAAACAATACAGCGAGCTACGGAGCACACGTCTGGTCGCTACTTCGCAATAGCATTGAGACGCGTGGAGCCGCGGGAGGTGTGGTCTATTAATAGACTACGCTACGTCCAATGTGTAGAGCGAGGAAGGTGTTTCACAGTGGACGGCAATGTTGGGAGTACCAGGGAGTGTAAGCCCCATTGAGACAAGGACCAGGAAGTCCAAAAGGGGCATGTTCTGTAGGTCATCAGCATGCCTCCTCCGAAGACCTGTTCCTCCGGGTTTGCCCGGGTGTATAAGGTGAAATCGTCTGAGCAGTCGAGGGGCCTTGAGATTAGAAAGTGGTTCCCAGTTTCTTTCACTGGAAGGATATCCTTTCCATTCAACCAGGTATTGAAGCTGACCCCGTTTATGCCTGGAGTCACATATTCGAGATACTTCATATTCCAATTGGTTGTCGACCAGCAGAGGAGGAGGTCGACAGGATTTCCGGGAGGATTGGGTGTAGGGTTTTAATAAGGATGTGTGAAATACTGGGTGAATTTTCTTCCAGGAGTCTGGTAGTCTGATCCGGTATGAAACTGAATTGATAATTTCCTTGATGGGAAAAGGACCATAGTACCGAGGGGCCAACTTGTTTGTCCGTAGATGTCGGGGTAGTAATTTCGAGGACAACCAGACTTGATCGCCAATTGCATAAGAAGGGCCTGGTCTTCTTTTGGAATCCGCACACCTCTTAGTTTGTGTTCTGGCCTTCTCTAAGTTTTCTTTGGCCACCTGGTGTACGTTGATGAGGGTTTCTATCCAGGAGTCGACAGTAGGCACTGGTGTAGGATGAGGGAGAACAGAGGGAAGAACCGATGGATGGAAACCTTGGCTACAATAAAAGGGACTGGTCTTAAGTGCTGAATGATCGGAATTGTTGTAGGCGAATTCAGCCACGGGTATCAGGAGCGACGGTGGTGGCGAAACAACGAAGATACTGCTCCAGGGTCTGATTAGCACGTTCTGTGGCCCCGTTGGTTTGGGGGTGATAACCAGATGAGAGGGCGCGTTGGATTCCCAAAATGCGACAGAGATGTTTCCAGAATTGAGAGACGTATTGAGGTCCTCGATCAGATATGATCTTGGAAGGAAGTCCAAGCAAACGGAATATGTGTTCCAGGAAAATTCCAGCAAGTTCGGACGAGGATGGTAGCTTACACAGGGGTGTAAAATGAGCCATATGAGTGAACAGGTCTATGGTAACCATGATGGTCGTGTATCCTCGGGAAGGAGGTAATTCCACAATGAAGTCTGTAGCAATGAATTCCCATGGCCTTGTAGGTCATGACACCCTCAAGGCTCCTGTGCGGGTTAGAGAATGGCAGCCGCCATTTTCTGGCCACATGTGTTACGGCTGGAGGAACAGACTGCATCTCTGCAGTCCAGCCACGGACAGGGGCCAGAAGCCAGCAATGCCGTCTGAGGGGGTTCCCCCCACGTGTCCTTGAGTTGCAGCTGAAAACGGGGTGCGGATCAGGCAATTTTTCACGCGGTGCACCGCGCCGAGCAGGAGCTCCTAGGAAGAAATGCCAATCGTGGCAGCTCCGAGCCACGCCCCTTAAACATGCTTTTTACGCGCCATACTCCATAGGAAGCTCTGTGGTCTTCTGGATAATGGTGGGAGCTGTCGAGCATCAAGAGGTCTGGCTCTGGGCCTAGGTCAATTACACCTGAACCATCCTCTGCTACCAAAATGGGTCACCGGTGTTCCTGGTTCCTGGCATTCAAAAAACCTGTGGCCTCAAGGATCGCTCGGGAAGTTATTTGTATCTTTCTGAGGGGAACTTGTGGACAGAGGCCCCATAATCTTCACGACCATCAAGTCATATCACTCTAGCACCTTGAAGCATCTCTTGTACTACATGGGATTACCAATCAAGATCTCCGACCAAATAACCGGACAGACTCATAGAATATGGCAATGTACTACTTTATTCTCAATTTAATAAAGCAGGGCAAACTGGCAGGTCAAAGGATCGACACCAAATGGTCGACAGGTCAAAGGATCGAATTTTTTTTATTTTTCATTATATATATTTTTGTAGGTTTTCGTTTAGGGAATAAAACGTGGTTTTTAGCAAAAAAAGGGGGTTAAGGGGGACCCCCCCAAAAGAAAAATATGTGGAAAAAAAAATGTTGATCCTTTGACCTGTCGACCCTTTGGTGTCGATCCTTTGACCTGTCAACCCTTTAGATTCGATCCTTTGACTGGCAACCTACACCAAGGTAGTTATATGTATCACACATTTTAGATTTTAGTATTGTTTATTTTCCATGTTTCTTTTGGGTTCGTGAGGGGTCAGTAATGTGAGAATCACGACTGTGTTGAGTTTTCTCAGGATTTGCCATTTTATTATGTACAAAATAACGAAAATCCTAACTAAACCTACTCTACCAGGGGATACCCTACCTATTCTAAGATTTAAGGGAAAACCTCCTAGCATTCACAAAACTAACCCTCACCATAAACAATATCAACATTCAAATAACAAAACAACAACACCCGTTTTTTGGCTTCTTATGGCCATATCCCATCCCATCCTCATCACCCTTCACCTCCCCAGAGATTGTTTGATAAGTTTGACAAGTGCAATTTTGAGTTTTTTCATATATTTTTTATATATTTTTACCGTCGACAGCCGCAAATCCAACATGGCGGGCGTTTCCAAAAATCTGACTCACTTCACGGTTTCACCATCCAATCAGGGGGCATGTCCGATGTTCGCTGACATCATATCACCCTCTAGACCAATCGTATGCCTGTCCGCGGACCGAACAGGGAAATATGTCTGCGGAGCAAAGCCAGATTTCACTAATTTTTTTACCTACATTTTGGCTGTTTTAAAAAACTTCTGGACAGAGTTTTACCAAATTTACAAAAGCATCCTTTCGGGACCAAGCCGCCGCTCCTGCCGCAAATTTGGTGAAAATCCATCCAGCGGTTTGGGCTTTAGGCGTGAGCAGTCTATGGAGAACATTGTTTTTTGGGACCCCCTCTATAACTTTGGCCTCCTTGACGGAACTTCACCAAACCTGCCAGAAAATTCAGAGCGGGCCATATACTTTCTTTGCAAAGTTTGGTGAGGATTCGTCCAGGGGGAGCGAAGTTATAAGCCGCCCAAAAAGTGCAATTTAACCATAACTACATGCCTGCTACCGCAGCCCGTGTAATATATATATATATATATGTTTTTTAACCGCTTTTAAAATCTATGCAACAATGTTTTTTTTGTTCCTTCGTTTACACTTTCTATCAATGTTTAGTATCTCATTGTTTTATCATTGATATTTTAAGTCTCTTCATTATTTATTTATTATTTTCCTTTGATTTTTATCCTCCTGATTGACATCAATCTCTTGATTAAAAGATCTAATAATCACCTTAATTTTTTACTATCATCTTATATCTATTAGTTTAAACACAACAAAAGCTTTACACTAAAATATTCATAACCCCCCACAGGCACACTTTTTAATTGTTTTCTGCTTACGCCTTCCTGCACTTTCTTTAGTAAATGTATCTCATCACATTTTTACTTCATCTTGGAGTTTGATACGCGCGGTCCTTGTTGGTCTATCCTCCTTAACACCCCTTATTTGGAGTCTTTTTAGTGCGTATCCTTCCGTCCCCTTGGAACCAGGAATCGAGGTATCAACATCTCTTCTTAATATCCCCCAAAAATCCAGTTATTTTGTATATATATGTATTATTTACAACACAGTCCTCCCCCTATTTTTGCCATTTTGAATATTCTACTTACATCCGTGGCTCAGTTCGTGTCCCTCAGCATCACCTCTCCCTCAACCGACCAGTTCACCCTATGTCCACGTGGCACCTGCGGGGACCGGACCGGAATTTCGTCAAAGTGGAACCTGACAACCGTATCTTCTTAAACATGCTTTTTTTTTCAAACAACATTTTATTAGGTTTTACAAGTATGCATTATACTCAACAACGATATATACCGAAGGTGTATACACAACATCGACCACAGTGCAATGTTCATTGGTAATACCAAAACAATCATACAGTTTACGCCAAGGGATAAGCTTGTTCATATGGCTGGGGCCTTGTTTATGTTTGTCCATACCCGACCTTTTCATGAAGTTAGGACTAGCGGCCTCCATGTCCTGAGTTTTCCCTTCCTGCGTCATGGGCTTAATAAAGTGCACTACCTTGGAGGCATCTGGTTAGTGGAGGCCTTCTAGTGAGGGCTGGATACTTTGCTGCGTAGTCTAAGAATGGGGCCCAGATGTTTAGGGCTTTGTTCAGGAAGCCTGTCCGGATTGCCGTGACATTTTCGGCAACGGCTATGTCCCAACATTTGGACCACCATAGTGCTACTGAGGGGCCTTCTGCGTTTTTCCATAGCCGGGCCATCACGACTTTTGCTGCCAGGATGAGGTGCGTGCACAGGCGAGGTATAGGGCCCGAGATCGGGAACGCCCCTTCGCCCAGGAGGATTATACCAGGGTCCCAGGTGATGGATAGTCTGGTGATTTCCTTAATATGGTTCAATACCTCTTTCCAGTATGCCTCTGCTTTCGGGCAGGCCCAGACCATGTGGAACAGGGAGCCGAGGGATGTACATCCGCGCCAGCAGGACGTGGGTATGTCCGGGTTGGCTCTGTTTTAGTTGAGCTGGGGTGACATAATATCTGTAGCAGAGTTTGTAGCCCCCTTCCCTGTTCATGATGCACTGAGTGCTCTTATGTAGTCTCATCCAGATTTTCTCCCACTCCTCGACATCTATCTCTCGGCCCAGGTCTTTCTCCCATTCGAGCATGTACCTTTCTTTTTTTGAGAGGTCTGACCTGTCCAGGAGTCGGTAGAGAGCCGAGGTTCGGCCTCTCGCGTTGGGGATGTTAAAGAGAGTTCCAGGGCTATCAGCTCCCTGGCGCTTCTCCTCTTGACTTCTCTGTGGGATAGCCAGTGCCGAATTTGGGCATAGTGGAATCTTTCCTGCTCATCCACTCCGAACTTTACCTTACATCTCTCGAACGATATGGGGATTCCTTCTTCCAAGAAATCCCTGGTTTTTGATAGTCCCCCCCTCTCTCCACGGTTCGAAGCCCAGTGGGGGGTTGCCTGGTGAGAAATAGGGGTTATTCCAGATGGGGGTAAAGGGGCCCAGTGTACCTCGGACGCCCAATTTCTGGGCTGCGGCTTTCCAACTGCGGACGGTTGTGTTTGTTGCGGATAGGGGGCCACTGTTCGATTGGGATTTTATGTTTGGTAGGTGTGGGAGCTCCGATGGGGCAACCGGGCACCAGGCCTCTTCCAGCTGGTTCCACATTGGCTGATCCGTCGTTTGGGCCCAAATGTATGCGTGCGATAATTGCACCGCTAGGGCATATCTAGCTATGTCAGGTACTCCCATCCCCCTGTGCCTTCCCCCGCATCATGATTCTCCTTCCAATTCAAGGCTTCTTCACCCCCATACGATTTCCTGTATCTTCTTTTGCAAAAAGGCCATGATGGGCCCCGGAATGTGAGTCGTGCAGTAGTATAGCCACCTGGGGATTATGTTCATTTTTATGGCTGTGATCCGCCCGAACCAGGAAATTTCTTGGGCCTTCCAGCGCTTTAGATCGCTATGGAATTCATTAATTAGCTGTGGGAAGTTGTTTGAGTACAAGCATGATGGGTCTTCAGTGATTTTTACCCCAAGGTAGTCAAGCACCCCTTTCGCCCATGGGATTGGCATTAGTGGGGTAAGGCTGGTTTTTTCCCCCTTGGAGAGGTTAATTGCAAGGGCTGAGGATTTGTCCAGATTCACCCTAAACCCAGATATCGTTTCAAATGCTGTGATTTCCTCCCAGAGGGACCCCAGAGATGCCGCCAGGTCTGTTGCTGTTACTAGGACATAGTCCGCGTATAGGGCGATTTTGTATTCATGATTTCCCACCGTGATCCCCTTTATTTTCGTGTTCTGCTTGACTCTCGCCGCAAAGGGCTCCATGGATAGGGCAAAAATCAGCGGTGAGAGTGGGCAGCCCTGCCTAGTGCCCCTGGATATACGTATTGCCTCAGACCTGGTGCCATTGACCCGTAACTGTGTAGTGGGCGTTTGATAGTTGGCCCTTACCCAAGTTATGAAGTTAGGGCCGAAGCCGTAATGCTCTAATACGCTCCGGATATACCCCCAGTCCACCAGATCGAAAGCTTTATGCTCGTCTAGGGATATGACTGCCATTCCCACGCCCATCTTCTGTGCGCTTTCAATGAGGTCTATTGTTCGCCTTATATTGTCATGGGTCCCCTTCCCTGGGATGAAACCTGTTTGGTCGGGATCTATCAGGCTCGGGAGAGTCGCCCCCAGTCTGCGTGCTAGGATCTTGGCGAAGATTTTCCCATCATTGTTCAATAATGTGATAGGCCGATAGGATGCAGCTAACTCGGGGTCTTTCCCGGCTGTATGTAGTACTACTGTGAGTGACTCTGCCATTGATTTAGTTACCGACTCAGAAGACAGGAAGGAATTGAACAGGGCGGACATATGTGGTGCTAACATGCTTGCGTATTTTTAATAAAAGTTTGGTGTTAAGCCGCCTGGGCCCGGCGCGGTGTTCTTGAGGGACTTAATGGCGTTGATAGTTTCTTCGTGGTAATAGGGGATTCCAGGGTAGCTAGTTGGCCTTTGAATTGGGGTCTGATAGACTGCAGGAATTTTGGCAGGGTGCCTAATGGTGTGGGCTGCCGAGACATTATAGCTTTGTGATGTCGCGCCAGTTCGCTAATTTTGTCTGCCTCTGAGTAGTGAACCTTGCCGTCGTCTCCCACCAATTTGAGAATATTATTCCTACTGTGGACCTTTTTTAATTTCTGCGCTAGCACTCTATTCGCCTTATTCCCTTTACTGTAATAGAACTGTCTAGTGTAAGCTAATGATTTGGCCGTCCGATCGGCCCAGTGCATTTCTAGTGCTATTTTGGCTTTTCTCAAGGTCCTCTCGGTTTTCCTGGAGCTACGGAGTTTCAGCTCCGCGTCCCACTGCTTAACCTTTTCCTCCAATTTGGCTGCAGCAATGTTCGAGATCCACCTCTGTTCCGCTCCTAGACTGATCAGGGCCCCTCTGACCACTGCTTTTATAGTATCCCATACGATGTTAATGGGAGTGTCGACTGTCGTGTTCTCCTTGAAGTAGTTGGTTAATGTATCGCCGATTTCCTGCCTAATGCACTCATCTAACAGTAGGGAATAGTTCAATTTCCAATGTCTCTGAGTGGGGAGCTTTCGGCCAGATATGCTGAGATTCGCCGTTACTGGGGCGTGGTCGGAAATCATGCATGTGTGAATCTCTGTTTTATTCAAACATGGGTATAGTACCCCGGAGATTAGTAAGAGGTCTATTCTTGAGAACCCTTTGTGTGGGCAGGAGTAGTGGGTGTAGTCCCTTGACGATCCATTGAATAACCTCCAAGCATCGACCGATTCAGTTTCCCTGAGCAGTTTTACCAGGGATGGTGCTTGTGCGAAGTCGGCATTCGTGGGTGGCAGCGTTTTGTCCACTTGAGGGTTTGGTGTCATGTTGAAATCCCCTCCCATGATCAGGTGCCCCTCCAGAAAGGCTAGGATGGTCGGGATTAGGTCGGAGATGAATTTGCTTTGGGACGTGTTGGGGCCGTAGATGGAGGTGATAGTGATAGGCAGTTCCTCGAACAACCCCTTGAGTAGGAGAAAACGGCCTCCTGGGTCTCTTCTCACTGTGATCTTCGATAGGGGAACCCTGTCACTTAGCAGTATTGCCACCCCTCTTTTCTTCTCTGTGGCAAAGTAAGCTTTCTTGTACCTCTTAAATCAATCTGATCCAGTGCTCGTCTGCTTGCAGTAAGTGGGTTTCCTGGAGGAGGACAATGTCTCCGGATAGTTGCCCCAACCTGTGTTCCACTGATCTACACTTCCTTGGGGAGTTCAGGCCCTGGACGTTCCAAGAGAGAATCACCACTTCGTTTGTGTCAGCCATCTCCCAGATCTTCGGCGATGGCTATGATGTGTTCTGTGTCCCCAACTGGATTCAGCAGATCTCGGTCTCGATTTCAGCAGTTCGGTTTTCCAAGGCTACTACTCTCTTGTCGAGGGAGTTGATCTTTTTCGTGACCTCTTCCGTGCTTTTCTGGATTTCTTTTGTTAATGCGGAGAGCAACTCTTGGAGGTCCGCTTTTCTGACCATCTGTGATGGGCTGTGGTCTACCGAACTATGGCTGTGCTGGTGGCTGGGTCCTCCGGCGGGACCCCTCTCTTGGATTTTACCCCAGGAGTGCTAATCATCAGGGCGGCAATATCTGTTTGCCTAGATGTTTTCCTGCTTTTTGCCATTTTGCTTTTGCCTGGTGCTTTCTCAGCGAGGGATATGGAGTGCTTCTGGCGCTTCTCCCCAGACTGAGTCTGCCGGTGTATGCCGGACTCTCCCAGTGTCTGTGTTGGTGCCCCCCTTTCTGGGTCTTTGCTCACTTTACAAGGGTGACCTCGGCTGAGACTGGCAAAGGAATGTACAGGAGGGTGGAGTGGTGGGCTCAATGAGTATGGCCTTGAGGTTGGAGGTCGGAGTCGCCCGATCTTGTGCTTTCGCCTGGCTGCAGGCTGCAGAAACCCCTCCAATGAGCCAGGAAACGTTCGAGGACCAGAGGACCAGGGAGCGGGGGATCCGCGGTGTTATGGGCTGAGTTCTTGGGTGGGCTGGTGTGTCTTGTGGGGTCCCTAAATGGGAAACTCTGTGTTGGCCCCTCCTGAGGCATATAGAATGGCTGCAGGGGAAATCCATGGGCGGTGGGGGACTAGGCTTGCCGCCGTGGCTGTCCAGGCGGGTGATGGTGTCCGCTTTATTTGGATTGCAGGAGGTGGTCCGCCAGTGACTTTACGGGCCCCGGAGTGCAGAATGGGCCACTGCCAGAACTACAATAATGGGGGAAGGGACTGCCGATGGGTGATGGTGTCCACTTTATTTGTGAGGAGGAGGGGGGTGGGGAGGACCAGGGCTGGTGCGAGAGGTTAGCCTGGGTTTCCAGCGGGCTGCCGTACAGCCTCCCCCCCACTCCCCGACTCCTCACCTTCTTTGTTCCGGTATTGCCTCCACGCGGGCCTCCGCCCCTCAAATGGCCGCAGGCGGTGGACCTCGGGATGCGGCGAGGCTGGATCTGGAGATGTGGGGGCCAGCGGGTCCACGCAGCAGGAGACGGTGGGGAGCGGGGCCACTCTGGCCTGGATTGCAGGAGGAGGTCCGCCAATGTCTATAAGGGCCCCGGAGTGCAGGATGGGCCGCTGCAAGTCCCACGATGATAGGGGGGAGTGTCTGCCTTTGCACTGAGTTCACTGCAGCGTGTTCTGCCCCTCCAAGCCACCCAACTGGAGTGCTGGCAGCAGCTTATTCGTTGCGGATGAGCGGTGGATGATTCCCAGTACTTGGGACGGGAGCTGGCGGTGAGAAGGAGCGCAGGGCACCCAGATGAGGCCCCTAAGTGTCGCATAGATTCCCACTGGGCTCCCCAGTGCTGGAGCTCAGGACAGGGCGGGCCGCACGGACTTAAGCGTTAAGGTCTCCAGACCTCCGCTTTCACCGGGCCACGCTGCGGGCGCAAGGGAGCAGGAGCATATGCTGGAGCGCTGAGATCAGTGCAGATGGGAGTGGGTCCGGTCCAGCGGCGAGGGCTGCTTCCTCACGCCTGCATCACCCCCTCTGTCAAGGAGTTCCCCCCTTCTCACCGGAGTTCGATCTCTGCTGGATATCTTGGTCGATGCCTTTTTGCGGACGGTTCTGGTCTTGAATAAGGCTGTACGAGTCTCTTCCGACTCCAGCGTGCGTTCAAAGTCCCGGGATGCAAAGATCCAGGAATCCGGGAAATATACAGAGTGCGCTACTCAGCACACGAGTCCAGGAATCAAGAAGGGAAGGAAAGGGACTAGGAATGGGAGTGGTTGGAAAAGAAGCAAGGAAAACAATACCGCGAGCTACGGAGCACACTTCTGGTCGCTACTTCGCAATAGCATTGAGACGCGCGGAGCCGCGGGAGGTATGGTCTATTAATAGACCACGCTACGTCCAATGTGTAGAGCGAGGAAGGTGTTTCACAGTGGACGGCCATGTTGGGAGTACCAGGGAATGTAAGCCCCGTTGAGACAAGGACCAGGAAGTCCAAAAGCGGCATGTTCTGTAGGTCATCAGCATGCCTCCTCCGAAGACCCGTTCCTCCGGGTTTGCCCGAGTGTATAAGGTGAAATCTTCTGAGCAGTCGAGGGGCCTTGAGATTAGAAAGTGGTTCCCAGGTTCTTTCACTAGAAGGATATCCTTTCCATTCAACCAGGTATTGAAGCTGACCCCGTTTATACCTGGAGTCACATATTGAAGATACTTCATATTCCAATTGGTTGTCGACCAGCAGAGGAGGAGGTCGACAGGATTTCCGGGAGGATTGGGTGTAGGGTTTTAATAAGGATGTGTGAAATACTGGGTGAATTTTCTTCCAGGAGTCTGGTAGTCTGATCCAGTATGAAACTGAATTGATAATTTCCTTGATGGGAAATGGACCATAGTACCGAGGGGCCAACTTGTTTGGCCATAGATGTCGGGGTAGCAATTTCGAGGACAACCAGACTTGATCACCAATTGCATAAGAAGGGCCTGCTCTTCTTTTGGAATCCGCACACCTCTTAGTCTGTGTTCTGGCCTTCTCTAAGTTTTCTTTGGCCACCTGGTGTACGTTGATGAGGGTTTCTATCCAGGAGTCGACAGTAGGCACTGGTGTAGGATGAGGGAGAACAGAGGGAAGAACCAATGGATGGAAACCTTGGCTACAATAAAAGGGACTGGTCTTAAGTGCTGAATGATCGGAATTGTTGTAGGCGAATTCAGCCACGGGTATCAGGAGCGACGGTGGTGGCGAAACAACGAAGATACTGCTCCAGGGTCTGATTAGCACCTTCTGTGGCCCCGTTGGTTTGGGGGTGATAACCAGATGAGAGGGCGCTTTGGATTCCCAAAATGCGACAGAGATGTTTCCAGAATTGAGAGACGTATTGAGGTCCTCGATCAGATATGATCTTGGAAGGAAGTCCAAGCAAACGGAATATGTGTTTCAGGAAAATTCCAGCAAGTTCGGACGAGGATGGTAGCTTACACAGGGGTGTAAAATGAGCCATATGAGTGAACAGGTCTATGGTAACCATGATGGTCGTGTATCCTCGGGAAGGAGGTAATTCCACAATGAAGTCTGTAGCAATGAATTCCCATGGCCTTGTTGGCAGTGTTCTGTAGGTCATGACACCCTCAAGGCTCCTGTGCGGGTTAGGGAATGGCAGCCGCCATTTTCTGGCCACTTGTGTTACGGCTGGAGGAACAGGCTGCATCTCTGCAGTCCAGCCACGGACAGGGGCCAGAAGCCAGCAATGCCGTCTGAGGGGGTTCCCCCCACGTGTCCTTGAGTTGCAGCTGAAAACGGGGTGCGGATCAGGCAATTTTTCACACGGTGCACCGCGCCGAGCAGGAGCTCCTAGGAAGACATGCCAATCGTGGCAGCTCTGAGCCACGCCCCTTAAACATGCTTTTTACGCGCCATACTCCATAGGAAGCTCTGTGGTCTTCTGGATAATGGTGGGAGCTGTCGAGCATCAAGAGGTCTGGCTCTGGGCCTAGGTCAATTACACCTGAACCATCCTCTGCTACCAAAATGTGCTCTATGTTACACCATCCACTGGTCACCTTACGCACACGAATACCCGTGCAGCCACTAAGCCCTCCATCTCAGGTCCTGATCTGCCTTCCCCTTCTAACCTCATGTCCTCACTCCCTCAAGCAGCACGGCAGCGGCTATACAACAAGAACACAGGAGGGCATCCAACGCGCTATGGTCATACTCATCCATTTCAACGTTGGCAGCTGCCCTGGCGTTTTGGAGACAGTCGACGGAGACGCCGGCCTTTTTCTTTGCTTCATCACGCCCCCAGGAAGACCCGGCAGCGTTTTTGTAAACTTGGGTCATGTGACAAGGAAACATGCTACATCATCGGTCACGTGATGGGTCATGTGACACTCCTAGGCCCCTGCAAAACCGGAGAGGGAACGCTCATTCAGTGCTTCACAGCTGACCCAATCAGGCACTGTTCGGCGTCTTCCTGTCTCCACATCTCGATTCTGGACTACGGACTGTTCTTCTTGCATTCCCCTGTCAAGCCCTCGGATACTGTTTTGCTCTGCTGTTTCAGGACCTTTTGAACTGTGTCTTGGATTCCTTTGGATTACCCCTGGTTTCGACGAACTTGGCTGGCTTTTGACCTTGGAACTCTTATCGGACTGCTTTCAGATTTCCTCTTCTGTTACCTTTTGGAATTCCCTCTCCATACAGGTTTTGCAGTGCCAAATTCTACAGCAATCCCAGTACTACGCCTACCCTCTGCCACCTGCTACACTCTGAAGCCACATGGAACACCTCCATTTTCATCTGTGCTCTTCCCGTCCCCAGACTTCACCTTGGTAAGCCCCTTGATATTTGTTACCTTGCTATTCAGTGTATTGTTTGCCATTGTACTGACCCATTGTTTGCTTTACAGCGGTTGAGGGGTCACCGGTGTTCCTGGTTGCTGGCGTTCTTCGGCACTCAAAAAACCTGTGGCCTCAAGGATCGCTCGGGAAGTTATTTGTATCTTTCTGAGTGGAACCTGTGGACAGAGGCACCATAATCTTCACGACCATCAAATCATATCACTCTAGCACCTTGAAGCATCTCTTGTACTACATGGGATTACCAATCAAGATCTCAGAGCAAATAACCGGACAGACTCATAGAATATGGCAATGTACTACTTTATTCTCAATTTAATAAAGCAGGGCAAACTGGCAGAGGTCGGACTAATGCTTGCACACTCACACACAAACTTGATTACACAGAGGTTTTTACCCCAATATGCGTCATCTATGACGCTATCCTACACGGCAAACTGTAAAACCTATTGACTGGGGGGATTGGTTAAGGGAACATATATACTTAAGGAATACATATGGGTTAGTACACCATAGGTTTTCTCTTACCTGTAAGGCACCTCTAAATATGTATAATACTGATTACAGCGGACAACATAGCAGTGGATTGGTCTATGCAACATTGTATAGCAGGTTGCCACAAAGACCCACTGATTAGTTGGCATTGCCACCCAACCTTGGACTTTTGGCTCGGCTAGCAGCAAATAAGCAAAATTAAACCAGATGCTTGAGTCACGTCAGATTACTCCCCACTTTCCCAATTAGTCCATCATCTCTCATCAGTCTGACCATGAGCCAAAGTTTCCCATCTGTAGTTGACCTTGTAGCTGGCTCTCTGTTCTGGGACATTCAAAGGAGTGTAAGCACATCACTATCTTCATCCACAGCTTACTGAATAGCCCTTGATTTTTACTTCTGAATCATGTGTGAGGAGACAGCAGATGTGTCCATTTCAACCTCTTATTTACTGCTATTTGATTCAGTTATGCTGGGTGTCACTGCTCCTCTTGGCCTCTAGAGACTTTCTCACTCCATCTTGGAGGAGCCTTATCCATTGTTAATTGCCCAATACCTTTCTCTTGCAAATATGTTCTTCTTCTTTAATCTAAGAGAAATATGTCTCACGTCCATGGCTTATCCATCTGCCTCCCTTTGTGCTTACCAGCTCTTCCTTAAAATAGCATCCTTGATCCGAGGCCAAGACAGACTCCTCTTTGTTTTGCACGTATATCTAATTCTCCAACGTCTCCTGACTCTGTACCCCTGGTCTGTTTCGGAGTTAGCGGAATTGAATCTTTACACAAGCCGACGTCCTTTTTCCTATCATGGCCGTCCTTGCCACATTATATTTTCCTCTATAGCGAGCTTTTATACGCCTCATCTATCTTGGGATTGTCTCGGGAGGATAGATCAGGGGCAACGTGTTCGCCTTGAAAGCAAGATGACACGGAGCACCACAGGTTCGATCCTCAAATCAGCGTTTAGCAACCTCTGCGTATTAAGCGTGTTATAAATAACCTATCATATCATATCAAATCTTGCGTTGCTGCGTATTTACACTTATTGGTCAGCAAGTTAGTTTATCTTCTTTTGCAAACATGATCATTTCGCAGATGTTTCTCTTGTCACTTCAGTTACATCATCACTCTTATGTATTTTCAAATCATTTCAGTATGACTTTGCAGATCTTCTTCATGACATCACTTTGCCCTCGTCAGATTTCACTCAGCACTACATGTTTTCCAATGGTGCGTGCTGACATCCTTCCACATGAGATTATATAATCCTTCCACTCTCTCAGTGTGAGGGTACATTCGATACGGTTGTCTGAGTGCATATCGTCTCCCATACACTCAATGCGGCATAGGCATAACACATGGAGTCCCATATAGGGCCCCTCTCCTACGGTTCCATTATGACGGCGGTGAGGGGGTGGAATTAGGGAAAATGCGTCCATCTGCTCCTATACACCAAGGGTGTCTAGTCAAAGGATCGAATCTAAAGAGTCAACAGGTCAAAGGATCGACACCAAAGGGTCGACAGGTCAAAGGATCGAATATTTTTTTTTTTAAATTATATACATTTTTTTAGGTTTTCGTTTAGGGAAAAAAACGTGGTTTTTAGCAAAAAAAGGGGGTTAGGGGGACCCCCCCAAAAAAAAAAAATATGTGGACATTTTTTTTTTTGACCTGTTGACCCTTTGGTGTCGATCCTTTGACCTGTCGACCCTTTAGATTCGATCCTTTGACTGGCAACCTACATCAAGGTAGTTATATGTATCACACATTTTAGATTTTAGTATTGTTTATTTTCCATGTTTCTTTTGGGTTCGTGAGGGGTCAGTAATGTGAGAATCACGACTGTGTTGAGTTTTCACAGGATTTGCCATTTTATTATGTACAAAATAACGAAAATCCTAACTAAACCTACTCTACCAGGGGATACCCTAACTATTCTAAGATCTAAGGGAAAACCTCCTAGCATTCACAAAACTAACCCTCACCATAAACAATATCAACATTCAAATAACATAAATACAACATATATAAAAGGGTTTAGGTATGTTTGGTCGAAGTTTATTTAATCGCAGCAAACTGACCGCAATTTATTTGCTCAGGCCCAATTTAAACGAACTTGTGTTTTTTGGGGTTTCTTTTTGTCCCCCGTCTCCACTTTTAAGGAAGCGGGGGAAATCCCGTACCCCCAAAATTGCAAAATACCAACCCTGGAGAGCAGGGGCTATCCCCGCTCTCCAGGGTTGGTATTTTGCAATATATGCAACCAAATTACCCCGAAGGCCAAATCACCCATATTAAATTCGACCAAATTGATCATTAGGTCAATTGTTTTAGATCAAATATGCTAATACCCATAAAAAGTTACCAAACACCCAGTGTCTTGGATGACTTCTCGAAGTCCTTGGCAGATCTTGCCAAGAATGTCCAAAGACTCAACCAAAGTCTTGGCAGCTTTCAAGGAAACAGAAAGTTCATGTAAATAAAATCCACTGGTCAGTCTCTTCTTTGTTTAATGAAAGACCTCCTTCTTTACAGTTCCACAAAGAATCAACACTAGCAATGGAGCTTCTTGGATGACTTCCTTCCAAGAAAGAACAGATACATTTGGCAAAAGTTTCTTCTCTCACTTTGCCAACCACTACTTCACTCCTGGAGTCTGCAATGTCTTTTATTCAACTGTCAGGATGTTCTTGCTTGAGATTGACTCTTTATCAACCAACTTCCTTCTACAATGTAACTTTGAGAACATATTGACAACCAGAGTCTTGTTACTGCTACTACAACTTCTACTGCTTCTTAATATGCTGCTTCAATGGCAACTTTAAAAGTAGGCATTACTAGAAAACATCTGCTACCTCCACAGTCTGGCAACACACTCTTCTTTCTATCTCCTCAGAAAGGGCAGCCTCTTTGCCTGCCTTGCAGCTACATTTTGGAGAACAACTACCCAGCTCCCTTCCCTAGCTTTATGCACGACTGGTCTTCAGTCGTTACCCCAAAGTGGTTGTGCCACTGTCCCAACTTTGGATGTAGACTTTTGGGTATTAACACTTTCATCAACTTCAAAACCACCAATCTACCGCTCTTATGTGCATGGCATTTGGCTTTCATAGAGTTCCTTCTATGGGCTTGAGCCTTGCTTGTTCTATCTTTGACTTCTATTACATCTTTCTTCTGCTGCGTCAACCTTTGATATGTTGCAAGGTGAATGTTCATAATGGAAACCTAAATTAGGTGCACGTGATCGCATTTTAATAGAGAGCTGCCACTTCAAATAAAGACTAGTTTTCACCTTTCGATCAGCACTCAGCCTCCAAGGCACAGGGAAACATTGGGCCTCATTACAAGTGTGCTGGTCGGGTCCTGTGGGACTGTATGGAAATGGGGACTAACAAAATTGCCGGCGCCTGACTTCCTGGCCGCCAGACTTGGAATAGCCTGGTGGCACTGGGAAGTCAGGCGCTGGTAATATGTTTACCGCCGGACCTGTAATGAGGCCCATTGTCTCATGCGTGCAGTACCTTTAACAATCTCAAAATGAGGGAGAAACCCCGGGTGTGCACTCATTAAGCACATTTCTGAGTGCTGCCTATATCTAATCCCGGGTGGGGGTTAGTTATGAGAGAAGAAAAAGGAGATAGAGGCAAGTCTGAGGGTTTAGGAAAAAACTGAAAGGGGGACTGCTTTCACTAGTTTAAAACCAATTTAATCATTATAAATTTCAACATTAATCATAATACCATGAATATTCTAAAATCACGTAAAAACCAAAACCTGGATTCTTAGATCATTGGTTAAACATATTTCCAAAACATTGCCACATCTGTGGCCAGGGTATCATATCAACCAAAGGTAGTACACTCTATTATTTCATAGTTTTCAACCAGTCTGAGATAACATAGGGTGTTTGCATAGACCACTGTGGTTGTTTGCATCAAGTTTTCGGCATTAGCAATATACAGTATAATCTCTCAACATGTTTCAGTTCTTAATGGCAAAATGTCCAGAACATTCATCAGGAGTATACTTTTTTTTTGTTCAAGCGTTTAGATTATGCTAGAGTGTTTTGGTCGCATTTCTTGCTTTCCTTCCACCTATCGGACAAAACAGAAAAAAGATTGAGGTGAGCTACTATTTCTCAAAATACAGTCAGACTCAAAGAGGGAGTCATACACCTCAATGGGTTGCTAGTTACCTGTGTTGGTGTATAATGAGGGCGAAGCCAATCACAAGTGATGGTGGTAGGTGCAATATGCATCCTTCCTTGTGCCTAATAAATAGAGAAGTATATATGAAGTATGCTTATCATTTCGCTAAAAACAGGGCCAGCGGGATCATGTCCCTATTGGCTGCACAGAACGTTGGTACCCCCGGGTGACCCCGGCCCCAATTTATGAAAGTGGTTAAACACTCACCTCAAATGAGGAAAATGCGGCCAAGAAACAGAATGCAGTTGGGCGTGTGGATGTCTGTCCTTGGTCGGACTGGTGCTTGGCTGGGCGGATAGTGCCTAAAGGGCACGGAGTAAATCTGTGGGGATAGGTAGTGAGTTGTATCAACAGCTGTCCCCAGACTGAGTTACGTGTCAGAAGACGGAGGAGGTAAGCATGCAATGGATTGCAGTTACTATACCTTGCCCGTCAGAGAAGAACAGCGCTGTGGACGTGTGTTCACCCATAGCGTGGAAGAAATGCTCATCAGTCCTCGTTTGTAACTATAAAAAGAGACTCAATCAAGCATGTCTAGTGATTTCTATATTGAGGACGGATGGCTGCGTGTGCTATACACTAAATGGTTGCTCACCTCTGGTACCGTTGTTTGTAGGCCGCAGCGCTAAGTCTCTGGATGAGGCGCAGCTGTCACAGCCTCGAGCGGTCCACATCTCTTGTCTGTAGCAACAGTTGCTATGGAGAGGTTGGTCTTAAGGACCGCGTGACTTCTTCTATTTCACTAGGAGCCTCCGTTAATACAGGGCGTCATCTTGGAATGAAATGAGCCTCTCCATTAGACGGAGGGTCCCTGGATCCCTCCGTGTAGACAAATGGCTAACTATTGTGCATGTAGATAACTCAGAGTCAATCTCGAGCGATTCCACGCTCATACACCCTATTGACAAAAAAAGGATGGTAACATCGTGTAACTTATCAGTAGTGCATGGGGCTGCAAAAAGTCGCTGCACCTAAGTATGGGTTAGAGGATGCTAATGGTGGTCGGGCTCCTTCCCAGGGTCGAGATGTTCGGTCCAGGAACGTTCAGTATTCCAGGGGTGATTCCAGGAAGGATCAGAATCCCAGTGCAGACCGCGCAGCGCGCTGCGAGCTGCGAGCAAGCAGAGAAGGCAAGGAGCTGCGCGAGACCAATCACACCAATCGGTGATTCATGACAGTATGCCCCCTTCTAGACTCTGATCCCCTTAGTTTGCCTGGGTGTATCCGGTGGAAATGCTGTAAAAGGCGGGGGGCGTTCAAGTTGGACACAGGTACCCATGTGCGTTCACTGGGTGGATAGCCCTTCCATTCCACCAGATATTGAAGGCGTCCTCTTCTGTATCTTGAATCACAAATCCTGGAAACCTCGAATTCGACCTGGTCATTAACAAGAAGAGGGGGAGGTCGAAGAGCTGTCCTGGTTGATTGGTGATAAGGTTTCAATAAGGACGAATGGAAAACAGGATGAATCCTTTTCCAAGATTCTGGTAGCCAAATTCGAAAGGCTACAGGGTTGATGATTTCAGTCACTGTGAATGGTCCATAAAAGCGTGGTGACAGTTTGTTGGGTCTCAGGTGTCTGGCCAATTGTCGTGAAGATAGCCAGACTTAATCTCTGACAGCATAAAAAGGGCCCGGTCGTCGTCTGGTGTCTGCATATTTCTTTACATCCATCCTGGCCGTTTCTAGGTTTTCTTTTATTTCCTTATGTTTATGTGTCGAGACAAGCTGTGATATCCAGGAATCGACTGATGAAACTGGACTGGTCTGAGGCAGGAGTGTGGGCAGGACAGACGGGTGAAACCCTTGGTTACAGAAGAAGGGACTGGTCTTGGTTGCAGAGTGATCGGAATTGGTGTAGGCAAATTCAGCTACTGAGATTAGCACTGACCAATCGTCCTGAACTTTTGATGCGAAGCAACATAGATACTGTTCAAGGGTTTGATTTACCCTTTCAGTGATGCAATTAGTCTGAGGATGGTATCCTGAGGATAGGGCACACTGTATTCCCAACAAATGGCATAGATGCTTCCAGAATCTGGAGACATATTGGGGTCCACGATCAGAGATGATTTTGGAAGGTAGTTCATGTAGCCGGAAAATGTGTGTCACGAAAATACCTGCCATCTCTTGTGCCTAAAGTAGTTTGAACAGAGGAGTGAAATGGGCCATGTGGGGAAAAAAGGTTGATAGTAAACAAGATAGCAGTGTGCCCTTTAGAAGGGGGAAGATCTATGATAAAGTCTGTGGCTATCATCTCCCATGGTCGAGATGGCAGCTCTGGTTGGAGGAGAAGACCTGCCGGTTTCCTGTTGCCTGTCTTGTTCTGGTTGCAAACAGCACATGCCTGAATTTAGGCACGTACGTCTTCGATCATCTTTGGCCACCAAAAATTTCTCTGGATGGTATGAAGGGTAGCCTCGATCCCACAATGCCCGGAATGAAAAGTATCATGGCAGAGGTTTATTATTTTAGTCCTTGTGGACGGTGTAGGAATAACCGGATTCTGGTCCTTGAAGAGGTATCCATCCTTGGCAGACAAGGTCCAGCGATTGGTTTCGATGTATTCCTTTCATAGATCCAAAGTTGGAGTCTCAGCCCGTATGTTGTCCAAAAGTGTATTGGCCTGGGCAATGAACACTGTATCCGGAAGCATCTTGGGAAAGGTGTGTGCTTCTTCAGGTATGCAATCTGCCCGTCTAGATAGAGCATCAGCGATTACATTGGATGTCCCCCGGTACATGCTGAATGTGGAACTGATATTGAGCAAAGAAGAAGGCCCAACATGCTTGACGGCTGTTTCTGCATTCCATTGATTTCAAGACCTGCAGGTTTCGATGATCGGTCCGTACCTGTACTGGGTAATTGGCTCCCAAGAGTAGATGACACCATTCCATGAAGGCCTGTCGGATGGCGAGCAGTTCTTTCTCCAGGACCGGATAGTGTGTCTCGCTAGGATGCAATGTCCGGCCCAGATATGCAATGGGGTGTTCTTGATTGTCTTCCGACACTTGTTTCAACACTGCCCCTATTGCAAATTCTGAGGCGCCAGTCTCCACCAGGAAGGGCATGGTTGTGTCAGGTTGAGCCAGGATGGGTCCTTGAGTTTACTTATCCTTTAAAGTCTGAAAGACGGTCTCTTGAGCTGATGACCATCGAAAGGGCGTGTCTTTCTTCAGTAAACACACTATGGGTTGAACTATGGATGAAAACGTCAGAATAGACTACCTATAGAAGTTAGCAAGGCCCAAGAATGATTATACTTGCTTAACCGAGACTGGAGCAGGCCAGGAAACAATGGCATCAACCTTAGCTGGATCCATTGCCACCCAGTGCGGGCTCAGAATGAATCCCAGGTATCGTACAGTGGACACATAAAAGATGCATTTCTCCGGTTTTGCCATTAGATGATGGTCCCGTAATCTCTGCAGAACCAAAGTGACATGTTTTTGATGCAAGGTCGGGTTGTTGGAGTAAACCAGTATATCGTCTAAGTAGACGATCACGAAAAGGAACAACATATCTGAGAAGACTCGGTCCATAAAATGTTGAAGTACAGCAGTGGCGTTGGCAAGACCAAACGGCATGACTAGGTATTCAAAATGACCAAAGGGTGTTCGGAAGACGGTCTTCCTTTCATCGCCCTCTCTTATACGGATCAAATGGTAGGCACCCCGTAAATCCAGCTTGGTGAATATCACTGTACTACGTAAGGCTTCCAAAATGTCTGATATGAGTGGCAAGGGATATCGCTCCTTTAGGGTACACTGGTTTAGACCCCGGTAATCCAAGCATGGCCGGAGTTCTTTGGTGTCTTTCTTCGGTACAAAAAACAGGGAGGCTCCAGCAGGGAACTTAGAAGGACGAATGGTTCCGTTGGACAGGTTAGTGTCCAGATACTCTTGAAGGGCCCTTTTCTCTGGCTCTGAAAGGATAAACATCCTACCGAAAGGAATGAATGTGTCCTTTTCGGTATCAATGGCACAATCCTCAGGTAGGTGAGGAGGTAAGGACTGTACAATGGCCGTAGAGAATACATCTGAAAATTGATGGTAAGCTTCATGTACCTGAGTGATGTTAGAGACAGTAATAGGTTGTTGTTCCGGGCTTCCACCATTGGTGCATGTGGTATGTTGAATTTTCCGGAAAAGGCAATGTGAAAGGCAGAATTCAGATCCTAGGAATAAAGATCCTGTGGCCCAGTTGATGTATGGGTTATGCCTCTATAGCCAGGGCATGCCCAGAACCACTGGGTAATGAGCCGCTTTTATTATGTCAAATCCAGTAACTCCTGGTGACTGTGAATGGAAAGCAAGAGTTTTGTGGTATGTTGGGTTATTGGTCCAGATAACAAAGGTTTCCCAACAATTCCTTCAACTGCTTGAATAACGTCCTTTGGTTCTCTTGGTATTTGGTGTCTTTTTGCCCATTCGTCGTCCAGGAAGATGCCCATGGCCCCACAATCCACCAAGGCCAGGTCGGGATAGGATCCTTTATTGGCCATAGTCGGAGATACCTGCAGGTTTACCAAGGAGCTTCTCGAGGATGGGCCCAAGGAGAAGGAAGAGTCGGAGCAGGAATCTGTCTCCCGAAGCTGGGCTCCGTTCAGGATCGTGAGCTGGTGTTTCCCGAACGTCTCGGAAGAGCAATCGGCAGTTTCTTACTAAGTGTTTGTCTGATGCGCAATACATACGTAGCCCACTATCGATCCGGCGAGTCCTTTCCTGTGAAGACAGAGATCCCTGTAAAGAACCCAATTGCATGGGCTCAGATTCCGTGGAAGATGATGCAACTGACACCCTGGGACTGGGGTACACTGGTGAGGGCTTATGTGGGGGCACTCGTATCTTTCTCTTTTCTGCTTTTCTTTCGTGGATCCTGAAATCGATCTGTAAGGATATATCTAGAAGGGCCTGGAAGGATCCTGGACAGGACCCTCTAGCCAATTTGTCTTTGACTTCCTCATTTAAGCCACTCTAAACAAGGTAAACCAAGCTTCAGGGGTCCAGTTAGCATCCTTAGCCTATTGTTTAAAGCGGGTCACATATGATATCATATCTTGATTTCCTTGTTGAAATTCTAACAGTTTCTCTTGGGTGGATTACACCTGTTCTGAGCGGTCAAACATGGCCCTAAAGGCAGCAATGAACCCGTCATAGTTGTCTAGTAATGGGTCCCCTGCGGACACCAAGGGCGTGGCCCAAGCCAGAGCATTCCCGCAGAGGTGGGAAATCACGAAGCCCACCTTGGATCTGGGAGTGGAGAAATAGTAGGGCTTAAACGTGTAGTGCACCAGACATGAATCAAGAAAGAGCACAATGCCTTAGGGGTGCCATCGTATTTGTACACAACGCCTCCTACTGATGCACTCTCTTTGTAAGCTGAATCCCTGGATAGAACAAGTTGTTTTAGGGCTGCATTCTCAGCCTTAAGGTTCTGAACCTCGGCTGATAACTGCTGCATACCTCGTAAGAGGTCTTGTAATGCAGTTTCCATCTTGGGTACGATGTTAAGTTTGGGGCGTCTCAAACTGTAGGAATCTGAATCCTCAGACTCCCGGCTCACCTGTTTGTTCTTTGAAGTCCTTTTCTTTGAGGCTACAGGTTTCTTCTTTTTCCTGGAGGTGCGAGTCTCATGAAGGAAGGGCGAGCTTCCTCTGACGCCACCCTGCAGATAGGTACGAGACAGGCAGAACCCTGGGCTAATGCCCAGGGTCGAGACGTTTGGTCCAGGAACGTTCAGTATTCCAGGGGTGATTCCAGGAAGGATCAGAACACCAGGAAGGAAAACAGAATCCCAGTGTAGCCTGTGCAGCGTGCTGCGAGCAAGCAGAGAAAGCAAGGAGCGGCGCAAGGCCGAACACACCAGGAAGGGAAGCAATAACAAGAACAGGCTTCGCGAGCAACATAGCCAGGAGGTAGCAGAGGAAAAACAAAGAGAAAAGAATCAAGGAAAACAACTTGCTGAAGCGCTGAGCACGGGCAAGCCGAACGTTGAGATGCACCGAGCCGCAGGGGCGTGGCACATATCAGGGAAGCTGCAAGGAATACCAGGAAGCTAGACCGTGTGTTACTCCACAGTGTCGGACATGTTCAAGGTGAAAATGGATGCCGCAACACAGCACCTGAGCGACCAGGTCGTCCAGAATGGGCAGAATCAGTGATTCATGACAAGGCCACTAACTCGTGTGGTATCTCTAAACGCTTGTACAAAATAGGAGCTAAGAGTGTAGTAGCCTACTCCGTTAGCTCTTGCCTTATTGCTTGATGTTATGCCACTCTATGGCTTCGTTCAGTCCTTGTGTATAACTTCTCATGGTGTAGATCATCTCTTGTTCCTTTTTTAGGAGTAGGTTTTCAAGCTGGACTATGTTGTCGGCCCTCAGCACTTGTAGTACTGTCCATATGAAGTCTTCAGAATTATGGTTTTTCTCTTGGAAGTGTTTGACTTATAGCGCCTTGTCTGTTTTATTTTTGAGGCAGCTCCGATGGTCTATTATTCTTGTCTTTATCTTCTGATTAGTTTGGGCATTTTATCATGTAGATAACATGAGTTGTATTGCAATTAGAAAAACTCAGAGGGCTGAATTGTCACGTTTCTGTTTGTGGCTGTTTTTTAGTTTGCTGGTACTCACTTTGTTGCCAATGGAGGTGCTTTTTTGTATGCGAACATGGGACATGTTAAAGGTGTCTTGGAGCTGTCGAATACTTTCCAATGTTTTTTAATCACATTTTGAATTTTTAGACTTAGGTCTGTAAACATGCTCACACAAACAAGTGTAACCTCTGGATTTTTGGCTTGTTTGGTTTCTAGCAGTGCTTCCCTGTTGTTGTTGCTGGCTCTTTGGGCAGCTTTTCTGATTTTTTCCTCAGGTAGCCTCGTTTTCGTAGTTTGTGGCTCAGGATCTTCGATTCTTCCTCGTAGGTGGCATTCTGGGAACTGTTCCTCTTCAGTCTGAGAAAATGTCCAAATGGTAAGTTATCCTGGAGCTGTTTCATGTGATGGCTTGAGTAGTCAAGCAAGGAGTTTCTGTCTGTTGGCTTGTGGTACAGTTTTACTAGTAGTTGTGCTGATTGGTGAAAGATAGTCAGGTCCAAGAAATTGCTTGTGGTGTTGTTAACTGTCATAGTACATTGTAAATGGTGATTAAGCCCATTGATCCAGTTCAGGAATCCCGTAGTGTCATCTATGGAGCCTTCCCATATGATCAGGATATCATCTATATACCTGGTCCATTTCAGGATCATTTTCCTGAAGGGATTTGTGTCCGGGTAGATGTGTTGTTTTTCGAAAAACTCGACGTATAGGTTGGCGATACTGGGGGCCATAGTGGCCTCCATCACAGTTCCTTCTGTTTGTTGGTAGAAAACTCCATCGAACTCAAAGATATTGTTAGTCAGGGTGATTTCTATGCAGCATAGAATGAAAGAGCGTGGTACTGGCTCCGTGTCTAATCTACTCAGTAGAATTTCTTCCACTGTCTCTATGATGGCACGCTGCGGGTTTTTGGTATACAATGATACAATGTCCATGCCTACCAAAAGATGTTTATTACAGTCAAATTCAAGATTTTCAAAAAGTCTGATAGCCGCCGTGGTGTCCTTAAGGTAAGACTGCATTTCTTTTACGTGTCCTTTTAAATAATGGTCTTGTAAGAAAAGAATAATGGAGCATCGGAGCTGCCTCAAAAATAAACCAGACAAGGCACAATTAGTCAAACACTTCAAGAGAAAAAACATCATTTTGAAGACTTCACATGGGCAGTACTGTGGTGAGGGGCGACAACACAGTCCAGCTTGGAAACCTACTCCTAAAAAAGGAACAAGAGATGATCTACACCATGAGAAGCGATACACAAGGACTGAACAAAGCCATAGAGTGGCATAAAATCAAGCAATAAGGAAAGAACTCAGAGTAGGCTACTACACTCTTAGCTACCTCCAGTACCAGGTCAGCATCTAAGCAGCCTCCTACCAGTAGGGATCTTCATCAATAAGGGGCAGATGCCTGCTTTCGGACATTACCCTGCTTAGTTACTATCCCACTATAGGACGTATGGTTTATCCGAGTACTAATAAATAAAAACCCAGACACACCAATATAGAACATGCTAGCCTGTTCAGCCCCTAGGGGATAAAAACTGCTGGATGTTGTATCTATATTTGTAGATCTATGTACATCGGAAGGGTCCCTTGCTATTTGTTGTTTGTAAAAGATGCCTTCAGCCCCAAAAATATTTCAATTGGGGACTGAACCCAGCCTGACGATGACATGCATGACCATGACCAGTATTGTAATTGTACGTTGGATCTCTGTGGGCCCGCTAACAGATGCACTTCACATGCACGCTACTATTTTGTACAAGCGTTTAGAGATACCACACGAGTTAGTGGCCTCTTCAACAGCCACCTACCGGGCAGTAGGATGGCCTTAAGGGCGATCATCCGCCCCACCATCATTAGAAAACTCTAACCCATACTTAGGTACAGCGACTTTTTGCAGCCCCATGCACTACTGACAAGTTACACAATGTTACCATCCTTTTTTTGTCAGTAGGGGTGTTTGAGCACAGAATCGCTCGAGATTGACTCTGAGTTATCTACAAGCACAATAGTTAGCCATTTGTCTACACGGAGGGATCCAGGGACCCTCCGTCTAATGGAGAGGCTCATTTCATTCCAAGATGACGCCCTGTATTAACGGAGGCTCCTAGTGAAATAGAAGAAGTCACGCGGTCCTTAAGACCAACCTCTCCATAGCAACTGTTAAGTTATCTATGAGCACATTAGTTAGCCGTTTGTCTACACTGAGGCATCCAGGGATCCTCCGTCTAATGGAGAGGGTCCACGGGAACACCATAACTCAGGCCATTCCATGATGGCGCCCTGTATTAATGGAGGCTCCTAGTGAAATAGAAGAAGTCCACGCGGTCCTTAAAACCAACGTCTCCATGGCAACTGTTGCTACAGACGAGAGACGCCGACCGCTCGAGGCTGTGACAGTCACGCCTCATCCAGAGACCTAGCGCTGCCCCCTCCAAACAACGGTACCAGCGGTGAGCAACCATTTAGAGTATAGCACACGCAGCCATCCATCCTCAATATAGAAATCACTAGACATGCTTGATTGTGTCTCTTTTTTAAAAAAATCAGATTTTATTAATATTTTGCGTTATAACATTGCCTAGCATATTTAAACATGAATCTCCATGACACAATTGTAACACATACCCCCTGTCCCGACCCCCGCCCACCCCCAGTTCGAGCTCTCATACATAGTCCACCTAGCGAGATTGTGGGCCTCATTACACGGACAGCGGTGGACCAAGGTGCTATTAGCACCTTGGTCCATGCCGGTAAAATACCAGCACCGCCTTGGTGGAAAGGGGAATTACCGCCCTATTCCAAGGTTGGTGGGGCGGTAATTCCCCCTTCCCCCATTGCCCTTCCCCATTCCCATTTTCGCCCCACAGGGCATAATGGGAATGGGGAAGGTGCTAATTATGGCACCGCAAATTGCAGTCCCGTAATTAGCTCCCTGGTCCCTTTGTGGGTTGGTTTTTAACGTCTGCAAAAAGCAGGCGTTAAAGTCTCCAACCCGCAAAGGGACCTCGTAGTAAGGCGGTAAGGGTTAACGGTCACCGGTACCATTAACAGTGACCGTTAACTCTTACCGCCGTCCGTGTAATGAGGCCCTGTGTCTCTTTTTATAGTTACAAACGAGGACGGATGAGCATTTCTTCCACGCTACCATGTGAACACACGTACACAGCGCTGTTCTTCTCCAACAGACAAGGTATAGTAACTGCAATCCATTGCATGCTTACCTCCTCCGTCTTCTGACATGTAACTCAGTTTGGGGACTGCTGTTGATACAACTCACTACCTATCCCCACAGATTTACTCTGTGCCCTTTAGGCACTTGCCGCCCAGCCAAGCACCAGCCCGATCAAGGATGGACGTCCACACGCCCGACTCGTTCTGTGTCTTGGCCGCATTTTCCTCATTTGAGGTGAGTTTTTAACCACTTTCATAAATTGGAGCTTGGTTCACCCCGGGGTACCAATGTTCTTTGCAGCCTATAGGGATAGGTTTTTAGCGAAATGATAAGCATATGTCATATATGCTTCTCTATTTATTAGGCACAAGGAAGGACGCATATTGCACCTACCACCATCACTTGTGATTGGATTCACCCTTATTATACACCAACACAGGTAACTAGCAACCCATTGAGGTGTATGACTCACTCTTTGAGTCTGACTGTATTTTGAGAAATAGTAGCACACCTCAGCCTTTTTTCTGTTTTGTCCGATAGGTGGAAGGAAAGCAAGAAATCCGACCAAAACACTCTAGCGTAATCTAAACGCTTTGTTGACTCCTGATGAATATTCTGGACATTTTGCTATTAAGAACTGAAACATGTTGAGAGATTATACTGTATACTGTTAATGCAGAATACTTGATGCAAACAACCACAGTGGTCCAGGCAAAAATGTTTTCTCAGACTGGTTGAAAACTAGGAATTAATAGAGTGTGCCACCATTGGTTGATATGACACCCTGGCCACAGATGTGGCAATGTTTTGGAAATATGTTTAACCAATGATCTAAGAATCCAGGTTTTGGTTTGTATGTGATTTTAGAAAATTCATGGAATTATGATTAATGTTGAAATTTATAATGATTAAATTGGTTTTAAACTACGGAAAGCAGTCCCCCTTTCAGTTTTTTCCTAAACCCTCAGACTTGCCGTCCCTTTAACAATACCTGCAACTCTTCATGAAAGTCAGTTTCACTTTGCTTCAGCTACCAGCAGCATTTTCCGTGCTCATCAGAGAAACGCAACTGCTCTGCAACAAAGTATTACTGCTTCTCAGGAAAGAAAGGCTTTTCATCACGCGCGAGCGTTTCAGGTAAGCGCATGCTACCTTCCCAATATTAAAAGACTTCCCACTTCTACGGTTGATTCTCACTCGCTCATATCTTGAAGCAAGTACAATTGAAAGCTTGCTACAGTTACCGGCAAGGAACTTCTGCTTCTTAGGAGTAGAGAGCTTCTTCTTCAGACTCCCAATTATAAAGGTGCGGGCTGCTGCGGCTCCCTGACTTTGCTGCTTGTCCTGCTACTAATAACACAGGCACTCCTGGGATCCACACACCTCCACTGCACAGGTGCCTGCAATCCGGCCCCATTAAGGGAGAGCTTCCCACTCTCCAATTTCCCTTGGCTGATGCCGCAATACTCAGCCGATTGGTCCTCATTAATCTGCACAAGGGC